>NC_080395.1:71881250-72186666 GCF_030265065.1 Corythoichthys intestinalis | reverse complement strand
AATTGAGGTTTGAGGTGAAAGAAAAGTAGAATAGCCTATTGTCCTCGAGCATTGATCCACCTGTGTCAGCGAAGGTTTTTTTTTTCTGGTCCATCCCTCCCTCACCGCCCCCCGGTCGCTCGCTCGCTCCCGGTGCTGTGTGTCTCTCACGGTGCCCTGCCTCTCACAGATATCCGCGCCGGCCGGCCGGCAGTCGAGTGCCTCAGATCGAATTCTGGCAACGAGGCAGTCGAATTCCTCAGCGGGAGATCGAATTGAAAGCCCCGCTTCTTCACCATCCACTATCGCTCCGTTCGGACTGTACATGACGGTGCTGCGCCCGGCGTTTCCATAGCAGCAATTTCCGTGGAAGTTTGGTCAGGAATTTGAAGGAACTGATATCAGGAACAAACCGCCCAATTAAAAGACGAGAGGAAGACTGAGCAAACGGCCACGGTAAGAGTTTATACAAACAGACATAAATAAACTATGACAGTAGAGGCAATCCCTCGTCGCTTTATTTTGAAGTAATCTAACTGAATTGTGTTTGGTTTTTATTGAGATGAAAGTTATGCTTTTAGCTCAAGTGGTAGGCTAAAGGGCTGCTAAAATATGGAGCCGAAATGGTTGTGTACTCCTTAATGTTCTGCAAACTTGGTTTCTGCTCCTTTGAACTACTGAAATCTGTAGAGCCCCGGAATGATAAGTTATGGTCACAATAACACAAGTTGTTAAAACCTTGTTCAACCTATACAGATAACCGATAATTTCCTCCTCATTCCAGCCGATAAGCGATAATGTCAAGCCCATCATTCTATAAAAAGATTCATGTAAAATTTTAAAGTATACACAAGCAAAAATATTACTGTGCAAAAATAGAATTTATTGCTCTTTTTTTCCAACATCAAATGTGAAAAAGTACTAATTCCAACATTTAATTAATGACAAATTGTTTGACATTGTGTAATGGTAACGTTTTGGCAACAATTAATTACGGAGTGAATACCTAAGTTGCACAAATATGCCTATGAAAGTAAGCCATTCCTAACATATAACATTACTACACTGCAAAAACACACCTCCCTAAAACTAGTTAAATTCCCTTGTTTTCAGTGTAAAACTATTGTAAATAAGGGAAATTACCTGCCAGCACTTAAAGGAAATTTCACTCAGATTTCTTGAAGAAAAATAGCAAGCTGAAAATAAGCTTAAGAGCCTTATTTTAAGCAATAAATTATTAAACTTGATCTTAAAAAAACTTGTCAGAAATGTTCTTTATTCAAGAATAAGTATGGTTGAAAACATTATTTGAAAGCAATTTTTTCTTGATTTAGGTGAGAAATGACCAATTTTTCAGATGTATTGGCTTAATAAGAACAAATACTAAAATTTACTTCAAGAAAGTGGAATGATCTGGCGTATTCATCTGTAAAGTAGTCTTTAACACTCAAAACAAGATGGAGAAAATTATTTGACTTGATTTAACAAGAATGATCTGATTAAGACGTCATAAATTTACAGCGTACTGAATAGGTTACTGACTGGCTGACTTTTTGTGAGTGTGGTGGTTTGGTGCATGTTGAAATTATCATCACTGTGCCGTCATGATAAGCATGCTTACTTGACATCACTTGTCCAAATGTCCGCGGTGAAAGTGATGTATTCAGCATGTTTTTCACCAAGAATGGTGGTCGTATAAACTGCAGTATTTTTTTATCCGGGCCTTTGGCTCTCTGATCACTTTGGTAAAAAAAACGTCTCTCGTCCGGCATCTACTCCCGCCTGTGCCGTTCAGTCCCTCCGGCCGCCAAATTAGTACCTGCGCCAGTCCTCTGTCTGGCACCGGTACTTGATGAGTTGAACCGTAGATGAGTGGCGACGGCGCTGCCCGAGATCAAGATGTCAAAAGCGTCTCTCCATCGTCCCAAGCCCCTTTCCTTAGCTGTTTGTTGACATTAGAGCCTAGTTCGGGCCTAAAAAATCCAGCCCGACCCGACACGGCCCGCTGGTATTGAGGCCCGACCCGGCCCGAGCTCGATCACTTAACTAGATTTGCAGGCCCGAGCCCGAAAAACCCGATTTTTTTTTTTTTTTTTTTTTTTTTTGAGTGACGCGGAAAAAACGCAGCAGCAGCAATTTATTTTCATTTCTTCGAGTTGGCAGAAAAAAACGCAAGTTTTCTTAATGTTTAAATAATCTACATATTTTTTTTAGAATTATCAAAGCATTCACACAACGAAATAACGCTGGGAAAGTTTGTTAAACATATTTCTGAGTGTGTGGGATATTGTTCTCACATGGACGCGCCTCTCTGACAAGGAGAGGGAACAGGAGAGGGCTGCGCCTCGGCCGTGCAGCGGGAGGACAAGAAGAAAAAGCGGCCGGCGCCACGGCGTTCGTGCACACGCACAAGCAAAAGCGCAATACAGAGAGCATGCTCTCCATTTTTGTTTTTGTTTTGTTTTTTTAAAATAATTTATTAGTCCGGCATGGCGACCCGACCCGACCTGACCCGAACGTGAATGCTTAAATTGTGGGCCCGACTCAACCCGAATGTCGGGTCGGGTCGGGTCGGGTCGGGTTCGGGTTCGAGCACAAAATCTAACCTCTAGTTGACATTGGCTTTAGCCATCGCGCTAGCAGCAGCCTCTTATTCGTTCCAAAAATCTTCGAGATGCAGATTTAAATGGCTGATCAGGTTAAGGGTGTTAAATGAGGATGCTTTCTTTCCGCCTCGTGGAACTTCTGCAGTGCATAATTTGCAGATGGCGAAAGCGTCGTTTGTTTCACACACGGAAAGATCAACCCACGCTAGTGACAGAGCCGCCATGATATCCCTCAACCCTGTTGTGTAACACCGCCTCCTCTATGACGCCATACTCCTCAACCCCTTCTCCCTCATGGGCTTCAGAGGGAGCAGGGGTTGAGAAGGCGGCGATGCAGAAGTGGAAGTAGAACTGCTTCGGTTGCGCACATTTGGAGGCTAAATCAAGTGCTAGTATATAATTATCGGATTGCATTATCAGTTGAATTTTTTAAAACCTGGATTATCTGTGTAACGTCATAATTGCCATTATTGCCAATAATTATCGGTAACCGATATTATCGTGCGTCTTTTTAAAGCACACCTTAATTTGGACATACAGTGCTGGCCCAAAGTATTGGAACCCCTGCAATTCTGTCAGATAATGCTCAATTTCTCCCAGAAAATAATTGTAATTACAAATGTGTTGGTAGTCATATTTTATTTTGCTTGCAGTGAAAAACACAACAGAAAATGAAAAAAAAAAAAAATTAAATCATCACAAAACTCCAAAAATGGGCCGGACAAAAGTATTAACACCCTTTGAAAAATCATGTGATGCTTCTCTAATGTCTGTAATTACCAGCACCCGTTACTTACCTGTGGCACATAACAGGTGGTGGTAATAACTAAATCACACTTGCATCCAGTTAAAATGGATTAAAGTTGACTCAACCTCTGTGTGTCTTGTGTGTACCACATTGAGCATGGAGAAAAGAAAGAAAACCAAAGAACTATCCGAGGACTTGACAAGCAAAATTGTGAGGAAGCATGGGCAATCTCAAGGCTACAAGTCCATGTCCAAAGACATGAATGTTCCTGTGTCTACCGTGCGCTGTGTCATCTGCGACTGCACTGTGACTAACATCCCTAGATGAGGACGGAAAAGAAAAATTAATGAGAGAATTTAAAGAATGATTGTGCGGATGGTGGATAAAGGACCTCGGCTAACTTCCAAACAAGTTCAAGCTGTCCTGCAGTTCGAGGGTACAACAGTGTCAGCCTGTAATTTCCCTCGGCATCTGAATGAAAAGGGACTCTATGGTAGGATACCCAGGAAGACCTCACTTCTGACCCGGAGACATAAAAAAGCCAGGCTGGAGTTTGCCAAAACTTACCTGAGAAAACCAAAAACATTTTGGAAGAACGTTCTCTGGTCAGATGAGACAAAAGTAGGGCTTTTTGGGAAAAGGTATCAACATAGAGTTTAAAGGGAAAAAAACGAGGCCTTCAAAGAAAAGAACACGGTCCCCACAGTCATGGCGAAGGTTCCCTGATGTTTTGGAGTTGCTTTGCTGCCTTTGGCACTGGACTGCTTGACCATGTGCATGGCATTACGAAGTCTGAAGACTACCAAAAAATTTTGCAGCATAATGTAGGGCCCAGTGTGAGAAAGCTGGGTGTCCCTCAGAGGTCATGAGTCTTTCAGCAGGACAATAAAATTCCAGCAGAGCATTGTAAGAATGTCATTGATGGATACCGGAAGCGGTTGTTCGCAGTTATTTTGTCTAAATATTGTGCTACCAAGTATTATTTAGAGGGTGCCAATACTATTGTCTGGCCCATTTTTGGACTTTTGTGTAAAATGATAGTGATTTAATTTTTTTTTTCATTCTGTTTTGTGTTTAAAAAAAAAAAAAAAATATTGCAAGCAAAATAAATGAATATATTATTACCGAAGCATTTATAATTGCAATCATTTTCTGGGAGAAATTGAGCATTATCTGACAGAATTGCAGGGGTGCCAATACTTTTGCCCAGCACTGTAAAAGGCTATAATATTGGCACCAAAGACCAATTTGGGGGTATCGTGTAATTTCCAATAACAACTTTGACAAAGGCAATATAGTGGAAAGCAAGGTGTTCTCTTTCATGATTACTGCCCACTTGGACAAACATATAGACCAGCACTTCTCAAATAGTGCTGCGGGCCCCCCCAGGGGGGCGCAGAGCGATGCTGGGGGTGGGGCATGTGACCTTGGGGAACAGACTTTTTTGCCGTACTAGAACAAAGTGTCACATCCACTCAATGGGTGGCATGCAGTGGTGCTCCCATTTTCAGCATGTGCGCAGTATTTTTGAACCAAAGAAGAGCACACAGCAAAGAGCATTGGAGATATGAAAAGATAGGGCAAGGAAATATGACGAGGGGTATGTAGCATTTGACTTTTGGCTTTGACTTTTAGTACAGCGGGAGAGGAGGAAAGACCAGTCTCTTAACTTTGTCTAAAAATGTTCGCAGCGGACAGCAAGAATTTTTTTTTTTTTTTTTCAGCAAAAACGTGCCCAATTTTGCCAAAAATCATCACGCTTTGTCAGTGTTACATCAGTAAATTAGCGAGCACTGTTAGCATCATATAAGGTGGCATACCAAGTTGCTCAGTTCAAAATAACCCCACACCAAAGCAAAGTAGCTGATACCGCCTTCAGTAAAAATAAAAAACATCCCTCTGTCCAATGACACTGTCGTTTTTGTTCTATTAATTTTTGTTTTTTCGGTCTAATTGTTTGGCATAATGTCCTCATGAGTTAATGTTTCTAATCAATTTGAATTTATTATTATTCATAGATTTTATTAAATTTTATTTTTCAGTATCAAACAGTCAAAAAATCTATCTTGAGTGCATCTAAAAGTCCAAGTAAAAAAGTGAAGAGAATACTCTAGTAATGAGTAACATTGTGAGTAACTCTTTATGATGTTTGATTTTTATTGAAAAACAATGTTTTTTTGTTGTTGTTTTTTTAAAATAACAATTTAATCAAATTTTTTGTCCTCATCTTTATGAACTGTTATTATTATACTGTACCATAGCCTTCGCCAGTAGTTAATGAGACACGGGGCAGATTTTAAAAGATATACAATTCATATATTTTCAAAACCAAAGCCGCTCGCGACCCAAAACCAAAACAGGCACCTCCCTTAGGCATATATGAATCTCCATGAGCAGCAGCATAAAAAAAATTCAAAGTTGTGACCTAATAAAATCCCGATTAATTGTTTTTATATAAGTACAGTGGTATCGCTTCATCCGAAGTTAATTTGTTCCAGGACCTTGTTTGTATGTCGAAATGGTCGTATGTCAAGCAGGATTTTCCCATAAGAATACATTATAATTCCATTAATTCCTTCCACAGCTCAAAAACCCAGACTAAATGCTTCATAAATACTGGTGGTACTATTGCAATTGCACGGAGCAAAACAAATAAATTATGAATACAAATCAGAATAATGATATAATAATAGTAATAATAATAATGATAATAATAATACCTGTAATAATGTAACGAATCGGGTTCTAATGTGGCAGATGTATTTTTGTGTGGTTTACCTGAACGGACTGCGTCACCCCGGTAACACACCAGAAATGTTTACGCTGCGTGAGTGTTGCCGACGTGTTAACGCACCAGTGACGCTCGGCGTCAATTTCCATAGGACGTGTTTTACGAGCAGCGCGCCTGTGGAGCGGCCCGATCGGTTCACGCCAGGATTGCAAGATCGCGCAAGAGTAGCGGGTTTTTAAATATAATAATACAAAGACCATTTGCCTTTCAGACCCTGCGTAAGAAAAAAAAAAAGAAGTGCTGTGTTAAAGAGAAAAGCAGTCCCAAAGACAAAGATTTTACCATGTATTTTACGAATGAAATGCCTCAATGAATCCTTTATGAACATTTTTCTAAAGCTTTATTGATGGATTTTCTCAAGTCAAAGTGCCACACAGAATTCAATACATTTAATTGTGTAAGCAGGATTTTTGTATTATTCTTATTATTTAATTACAGGTGTTTTCGCTCATTTCAATTTATTTTATTTATATAAGGTATTATTTATTTTATTATGTATTTATTTTTTATGAATGTGATGTAGTATTCATTTGTATTCTATATTTTATGTTGTGTAATTTTTGTTCCTATGTGAATATTAGTCCCTACTTGTTTTGTTCTGGTAGGAGGGTTTTGTATTGAACACGGGGGTCCTGGTGCTCCGAGATTAAAAGCATAGTTGATACTGTCCTGCCATGTTGGTTATTATTATAGCAGCGAAGACAGCAGTAAACCAACAAGAAGAAACTTTGACCTGATCTACCCACAGCCTCAAGAGATCTGATGGACTCGAAAAGTAAGGGTTACGATCAGTGCTTAATTTGTAAATCATAAGGTGCCAGAACGCAAAGTACATATGATAGCGTAGGGATGACGAGACGGGCACAGGTCCCGGAACGCACGCAGAAAATGGTGTTGAAAACAACACGCAAATGCCCACTTGCCATGCTCTCGGACTTAAAAGCCTCAATTTCAGATAATGTCCATGGTATAAATGTTATGACAGCAATTCATAATTATTTAGGTTATACTCTGCACAGCATGGGCAATTGCCCACATAACCACAGGTGGGACTTAAAGTACACAGTCAGCAAATAGTTTCTCAAAAGGTCTAACTTTTAAAACAAAAAAAAAATCAGAGGTTACAATAAATAACACATATCTTCCATTATTATTACTTATTATAATAACAGGTGGGTTTGAGGAAGCTCTCTGATTGGTCAGTTTCCATGTATTAATCACGATATAACATGATGATTTTGCTATATTGCAAGATTTATAGCAAGATGATTTATACACGGCTAGGGCTTCATCACCAAATGTATCACTACACCGTTATATTCGTGCCTTGCGTCTGTGGTTTACAACATATTAATCTGTTAATTCATTATACTTCTATAATAATTTGTTCCAATATCAGTTGTATTATTGTATAGGCCCATGTAAGCAAATAAAATGAAAATAATTCAAAACAGTGTCGCCTACTTTATTGCATTCACCTTGAACTGAGCTGCTGTCCAAACAGTTGTGCATCCCATCCCTGACCTGTTGGTGGATGTACCACATTCTTCTCCGCTCAGTGCCCACTCCTCTCCTTCTGAATCTTTCTGAAAGCGAGCTGATGTCGTGGTTCCCGCCTTTTGCTCAGGTGTAGCTTTTCTGACTTGTTTTGATCCATCTTCCTTCTTTTTGAAAAGGACAGTAATTGCGACTGTCTTTTGGGCATGTTGAAATACCGTTTGATCCTGGTTGCATGCTCCCTAGATGCCGCAAATTTCCAAAGTTTTTTTTGTTTTTATGTCAGGGACGTGATTAGTTGGTCCAACTTTTCATTGCATCAACAAATCTCCGATTCATTTAAATGATGTTAAATTTTTATGAACAACATTGTTACTGGCATTCCCAAGGGGCCGCTGTCCCGTTTCAGTGTGACCAGCATTGCCAATTTGGCGTTGAAGAAGAAGTGGGAGAGCGTAAGGGGGAGAGAGAGGGAGTGAAAAGGAGAGACTGTCCCCTGCTGGTTTTTGTTTAGTTAATAAAAGTCTCCATGCAACATCCATCCGAGGCGTCTCTGTTTTTATGCACTACACAACCTCCCCGAAGGGAGAACCGGACGTAAGAGCGACGACGAAATAGCCACGGAAATCGCCGCTCCACATATTAATATTATTATTATTTTCTATACACGAGAGGTGCCGGATCTGCCCAAATAAGTCCCGGAACACAGGGAGGCTAAAGAGGTGGCAGATCTTGTTCCGGCAGGGTCAGGCACAAATTAACCCCTGGTTTCGATTGCCTATTATTCTGAAAATCGACCAGATCCACCGTGTTTTTACACGAGTGACTACCGGTCTGCCCGATCCTACCTAGTAGTATTGATGCAGAAGGGCCGCGTCTCGCGTCAAGTAATAAACTTTGCCGTTCTTTTCGCATGCGACGCGTTGAGCCACTTCTGGGACGCGTCTAAGATGCGGCCGCGCTGCGACTGATGTGCATTGGCTGATTGACGTTCACGCGGCAGTGTCATTGACGCGCCGTTAACATGTCTGGTGGTGTTACTGGGGTCAGAGTGATTGAGGACTTTTTACTTTCACTTCACTTATTCAGCTGTGACGGGCAGTTGGCGTGTTGTGTTGCACAAGTTCTGAAATAAATGATTAAAAACCTGATGAAGCTGGTGATTTCTTTGGCGATGTTACAATGATAATAATTCTCACCTTAACTTATAAAGACTGGCGAACGGAGGAGGACCGCAGAGATCACAGACCGTCTACGGCTGTATTGTTGAGCCAGTACACGGATGCGCACCCCACGCTCATATTTATCTATCATTTTCGCCACGTTCACTAACATTGTTGGAACCCATGTTGATTTCCCTCACAAGAAAATCTGCCATGCGTCCGTCTTGCGGTAGAACGCAGAAACTGCAGTGCTGTCATAAATCGTCGTATTTCGAGCATGTCGTCGGATGTAGAAACAAATGGCAAGTCAAATTTTACGTCGGATGTCAAAAAGATCGGTTTTCGAAGCGTTCGTATGTCGAGTACCACTGTATAACAAAACTGGCGGCACAGTGGCTGAATCCCGGGCTCTGGCCTTCCTGTGTGGAGTTTGAGTTCTCCCCGTGTCGGCGTAGGTTTTCTTCGGGAACTGCGGTTCCCTCCCACATCCCAAAAACATGCGTGGTAGGCTGATTGAACACTCTAAATTGTCTGTAGGGATATGAGTGTGTACGTGAATGGTTGTATGTCTCATTGTGCCCTGCGATTGGCTGGCAACTAATTCAGTGTGTACCCCGCCTCCAGTTGGCTGGGATAGGCTCCAACATCCCTGCGACCCTCGTGAGGAAAAGTGGCATGGAAAATGAATGGATATAACAAAACTTAAAATTCACAGATTTTACGCTAGATGCACAAAAATTACCAAATGCAGAGATGATCACATCATCATTCTTCCAAATAGTTTAATGGTGAATAGTTCCTTCATAGCTCCTATTAAGAAATTAAAAGGATCATATCTCCGGTTTTCAGTGGCCAATGGGTGCAAAATAAAAACTGGGAAATAGGTTAAAATCCGCGCTTTCAAGTTATAGAGCGCTGCCCTCAACATGTCAAATACCTAATATTTAACGGTGTTTAAAAGACGCCACGTGAGTGAACAGGCTGCTGTGATCATAGAACGGCAAGCTTGAGTCTTCTTGGTTTCATGGAGTCATGTGATTATTGTTGCAACCTCTCATTGGTGAAACTGGTAGAGCTATTGTTGACACCGCGGGCAAAAAAAAATCTAATATGTAGAATAAAGAGGAAAAATGTAACAACAAGTGTAGTCCAAAGTAGTAAGTAGTAAGAGTAGCATTTCTTCTTCACAAATCTACTCAAGTAAAAGTAAAAAGTATGGCTTAGTAAAACTACTTTTAGAAGTACATTTTCTCCAAAAGTTACTCAAGTAATTGTAACGGAGTAAATGTAACGCATTACTACCCACTTCTGCATTTAGAAGTTATCTTTTCCAAGAATTTTTGCTTGAATTTTATAATGCTTCATTCAAAAGTTCCAAATAGAAGGAAAGTTATAGGGAGAAAAGTCCACTAATAATTGGCCCATTGACAAAATGGTAAAGCCCATTACTTTTTGTGATCCAAACAAAGGTGATTATGAATGTTTTAAAATATATCTCAGTTATTTTTTACTTTGAATTTTTATCCCCTAAATTTTTGATACATTATGTTTTATGTGTTGTATCTTCATCACCGAAAAGAAAGAAAACGTTTAAATATCAAAGGGAATGGCTGCTTGACTTGTGTTGCAGAACAGCATTCTTTTCTTGTTAAATACTATTTTTCAGTACCCATACCAAATAAAATTCATAGGAAAAAAATAGTTCTAATTGTAATGTTATGAAGACTATTGCACAATTTTTAAGTACTTTTTGAAAACGATGGGTCTGCAATGAAATGAATTTTGAAACCCAATGAGCACACGATAATGGTGCCTATA
Source organism: Corythoichthys intestinalis (assembly GCF_030265065.1). NCBI lineage: Eukaryota > Metazoa > Chordata > Actinopteri > Syngnathiformes > Syngnathidae > Corythoichthys > Corythoichthys intestinalis. Next base: position 72,176,064 of record NC_080395.1, on the reverse strand, counting down.
TGGGATTGAGTGGCATGGACATGCACATTTTTTGCTTTAAAACATATTTTAAGTTCAAAACCAATCAAAATATCATTTAAATATGGAAGATAAATGTATAAGGACCATTTAGGTGCAATTTTGATCAATTATAGCGGTCAGTAGAATAGAATGGATTTCAAAACCCTATCTACAGGCATATGTACAGTATAGCCCGGGGGTCAGCAACCCGCGTCTCTAGAGCCACATGAGGCTCTTTTGCGCTGCTCTAGCAGCTCCTTGGAGCTTTTTCAAAAATGTTTGAAAATGGAAAAAGTTGGGCGAGAGAAACACATATTTTTAGGTTTAATATGGATTCTGTAGAAAGGCAAACATGATGACACAAACATTCTTTGTATTCAATATTATTGTAATGAAGTTAAACTTGAGGCGGCATCGTACAATATAGGATGCACTGCAGGGAAAATATACATTTAATCATGGAGGCTCATTATCTATTTAATGAATGGCTTATTTTAAAACCGTTTTAATGTATGTGGCGCACTGCATAATAAGGCGCAGTAGTAGTTAGAGGTGTGCGAAATTTCCAATTCTTAGATTATTCATAAACACCAAAATTCCGATTATTGAAATACGCCAAGTAAAGCGGAACTAAAACACAGTGAGCGCGGTGTTCAGGCATGAAAATCTCTCACCTTTCGGCATAATTCGTCGTTTTGAAGTAAAAAAGGGTGACCTACGTGAATTGTGTAGATCTGAGGAGAACATTTTTAGAGGGGGGAGGATTTTTTTAATGTCTGACGCTTGGTATGCAAGCTGGGAAAGCAACACAAAGCCAAAAAAGCGCACCAGATTGGTCAAAATATTGACTTATTTCAATGAAACAAAGGAGGGTACGCTGTTGTTTCCTGTCTCTTCAATGCCAAGCTTGGCTGCACGTCAGCCATAAATGAACACCTAAAGCGCTGTCACCCAATTTTGGAAGACAACAGGAGAGTCCATCTAACTAACTAACGACATTTTTTATTGAAGTTGCTTAGCCTGCCGCGATATGCAATAAGTCCATTTATCGCACGGTAAATAAAAATGAGGGTGGTAATTTTCACGGCTGCGTTTTATCGCCGAGTGCGTGCGTGCATACATTTATGCATGCGTGTACACATGAGTATTGATGGCATATGAGGCTCCAGCTCTTTTCACAGATGTTTAATGGTTATCAACACGCCGTATAATTAAAGTTCAGACATACAAAATAAGGAAACACATCTATATTAAAACTGCAAACGTTAGCTTTGCTACATTGAGGCTAATGGGGGAAAAAAGACAACCTACTAACCACTTTAGCCTGCTATAAAAGTCTCCTCCAAAACGTAAAATTGCGGTTAAAAGGTGACTCTTCAAACATGAATAATCGCTGGTTAACAGCATTTGCAAACGAAAAAATGAAAAAAAAAAATGTATTATTGACACCACATGCAATGACAAAAAGTGTTTTTTTTTTTGCGGCGTGTAACCGTTAGCAGTTTAGCGAACGTACTTCCGGGGAACATTTCATAATAAAAGCACGTCATGTTCGTCACATAAATAAAGATATTTGGAGTTAATCCCCCATACTTCAGAATTCAGATTCTACACTTTAAAATGACACCCTTTATGAAAAATCTGATTGGCAATGAATAAATATTATAATTTTAATAATACTATTTTATATAGTAGTATACTATAATAATATCTAGTATATATATATATATATTTTTTTAAAGAATTGTTTTGAATCATGTTAGAAAGGCAAAGTCAGTGTTCTGAATCTGTTTACATTCCATTCTTTTGCAGTAGTTAGTGCTATCAGCATTTGACCTCATTGTTTATTTGTGATTTATTGTTGTTATTTACGTGTTTATTTGTACTTTAATAAAGAATTTAAGTGTTCTAAAAAGAATTCAAGTGCTCCAAAATGATTCGTTGGATTAATAAGCGTCATCAAAAATTTCATTGCGGAAATAGTAAAAAAAAAAAAAAAGGGGGGCGGGGGGATTATTACATTAGTCAACTATCAAATTAGTCGTTTGGGACAGCCCGAGTTGTACAGTGTACCGGAACATATTTCCTCCACACCCTTCTCACCTTTTTAACCCCTGACCCATTTTCATGCCTGGGTGTTACCAGCGTCCCCAAGGGGCCGCTGTCCTTTTCAATATGACAGGCATTGCCAATTTAGTGTAGAAGGAGAAGTGGATGTGTCCCCCGCTGGTTTGTTGTGTTTGTTAATAGAGTCTCCACTGCAAAAGCCATCCGAAGCGTCCAGGTGTTTTTATACACTACGCCACTTCCCCGAAGTAAGAGCCGGAAATAAGAGCGACGAACGAGCCACGGTAATCGCCGGTCCACTCCTTACCACGGTTCGTAATTGAGAGCACCGCAATTGCCATAAAGTTCAGATTAGTAACAGCGGTCTTTGGGACACAATGAGGAACAGACCGAGAGTAAACATCATGCTGCTAGAAAAAAAACAAAAACAATACCTGAATGCCGCCGTCAGCAGCTACAAACTACGCCGACATAATGCTACGGTAGATATCACATGTACCGTAATTTTTGGACTATAAGTCGCTGTTTTTTTTCATAGTTTGGCATAGGGTGCGTCTTATACTCTGGAGCGACTTATGTGTGATTATTTACGGTCGGGTCGGCCCGACTTCTCTCTCACTAACTTTAAAAAAAAATAAATGTATATTCATATATTTATACTAAAACGATGTAAGGATGTTAAATAAAATAAATAAATTGGATTAAACAGAGAAGGTGCTGTGCATGCCTGCGCACGTGAACACAGTGGCCCCGCTCTCTTTTCAATCTTCCTTTCCGCGAGCATACTGGTATTTTCTTTTCGATATGGAACAGCTATAGGAGTGAAAAACAGACTAAAGACAGGTGAATTGAAAAGCAAACAACTGCGGTAGGAGTGGGATATGGAAAGGATTCAAATTGATTGTTGAAGATGCTATAGGAAACCTGTTTCAGCTTCGCTTAATGTAAACGAATGTGGCGCTTTGGTCTCACACGAGAAATATATCTAATGAACTTTTCCAGCGTTATTTCGTTGTGTAAATACATTTATAATGATCATAAAAATATGTAGACTATTTAAACATTGACAAAACTTGCATTTTGTTTCTGGCAACTCAATGAGATTGAAATAACAGACACACAAATATAAAAGATAAAAATGTTTATTGAATATCCATCTTACAGTTTTGTTTAACTGAGAGAATACGTTACAACAGACAGGCTTTAATTTGTTATCATTATGCATATATGCACCGGCATCGTCACAAACTTGATCACACAAAAAACGCAAGCAAGCATTGCATCCCCGCATTTCCTCCTTCTCCTGAGTCCTCACAAATAAAACATAAAATTTCGTTTTTTTTTTCGGGCTCATGCCTATGAATAAAACATAAAATTTCGGGAGGGTTTTCAGGCTCGGGCAAGCAAATCAAGTTAATTGATTGGGCTCGGGCCGCGTCGGGCTTTAATACCCGCGGGCTGGTCGGGTCGGGCTGGATTTTTTTAGGCCTGGTCTAACATCTAGCGTCATGTAATGTTAGCATACCATACACCTATTCAGCCTGTTGTTCTCTATTGTATTATAAATTGCCTTTCAAGATGACATGTCTGTTGTTGGTGCTGGATTCTATCAAATGACACCCCCCCCCCCCCCCCGACCCCAAAATGCGACTTATACTCCGGTGCAACTTATATATGTTTTTTTTTCCTTTTCATTGCGCATTTTTTGGCAGGTGCGACTTATACTCGGGTGCGACATATAGTCCGAAAAATACGGTATATAGAACTAGACAGACTCGCCAGCGTTAGTAAACAGCCGCCATCTTAAAGCAGTAGACTTCTCTGGAAGGCTGTTATAGTCAACCTTCCAAGCAAACCTAATGAACTTTTTAGCTAAATTACTCCTAAATCAGCAAAATCTTGACTTGAATCTATATTTAAATGATGAAACAGTTTGAAACTTTCACATGTCGAAAGTAGACAGAGGGGAAATTATGGAATAACGGGAGCAATTTTAACAACTTTAACGGTTGATTCACAACATTAAATTGAATGTAGTTTAAAGCTGCTAATACAGAATGGAGACTTGAGTATTTTATTTACTGTTTTGAACTTTTAACTTGATACTGAAATAGTAGCTTATTTAAGCCTGACAGGATTTTGTACAATTTTTGTAACTAATGTACGAAACAGCAGCTGATTGCTTACGGGTGCATCAATAATCAATTTAGAATCGAATCGGAGCCTCTGAATCGTAATCGAATCGTAAGGTGCCCCAAGATTCCCACCTGTAATAGTAGTAGTAGTAGTTGGCGTTGCGTTATGCATCCACAAGTTGGACCTGAGTTAAATGGAACGTCATGTCATGACTAAACCAACATTGGTCCAAAAATAAGGCACATCGGATTATAAAGCGCACTATCGGCTTTTGAGAAAATTGAAGGCTTTCCAGTGCACTTTATAGTGTGGACAATACAGTAACCATGAAGGCGCATTATGTATTTGTAGTCAAATTGGCCTGCTATCGAAATGACTAATATACAGTGGGGAGAACAAGTATTTGATACACTGCCAATGGGTTTTCAAGTTTTTTTCAAGTTCAAGTTTTTTTGTATCAAGTATTTGATACACTGCCAATGGGTTTTCCCATTGGCAGTGTATCAAATACTTGTTCTCCTCACTGTGGCTAAGATACTGTAGATACAAACAGCATACGTTGCCTTCATTATAAATATAAGGCTTTCAATTTTTTGCGGCTCCAGACATTCACTATCTGTTTTTTGTTTTTAGAGTGTATAACAAAAGTAAGTACACTCCTCAGATATTTAAGTATATCTTTTCATGGAACAACACTGACAAAATGACACTTTGACACAATGAAAAGCAGTGTTGTTAATCTTACTGAAAAAAAGTAATTAATTATAGTTACAAATTACTTCTCCCAAAAAGTAATTGCGTTAGTAACTCAATTACCTGAATGTAAGAGTAATTAGTTACTTGGCAAAGTAATTGGTGATAATTACTTTTTTTTTCCCCCTCCAAAAAAAAAAAAAAAAAAAAAAAAAAATTGGCCACACTATGTGAAGTTTTTTGTGAAGGTTTTTGGTACAATTGGCCCGAGCCCAATTCTTTACCCTAATTTACCCTTTACCCTGAATCAACTGTTAAAAGTTGTTAAAATTGCTCCCATTATTGCATTTGTTCCCTTCTCTCTACTTTCGACATATGAAAGTTTTAAAACTGTTTCATCATTTAAAGATAGATTCAAGTCAAGATTTTGCCGATTTAGAAGTATTTTAGATAAAAAGTTACTTAGGTTCGCTAGGAAGGTTCTCTACAACAGAGCCGTCCTAAAAAGTCTACTGCTTTAAGATGGCGGCTGTCTACTAACGCATTTAGTGCCATGCAGTGTTGTTAATTTTACTTTAAAAAAGTAATTAATTACAGTTACAAATTACTTCTCCCAAAAAGTAATTGCGTTAGTAACTCACTTACCTGAATGTAAGAGTAATTAGTTACTTGGCAAAGTAACTAGTGATATATATTTCTTTTTCTCAAAAAAAAAAAAAAAAAAAAAAAAAAAAAAAAAAACAGGTCACACAATGTGAAGCTTAAAGGGTTTGGGGGACAATTGGCCCTAGCCCAATTCTTTACCCTCAACTTAACTAGACAAAAGGGTATTGCGATAACTAGCTAGTAACCTTTGCTATGTGTGGAAGTCATTTAAAGTTGTGAATCAATCGTTAAAGTTGTTAAAATTTCTCCCGTTATTGCATTAGTTCCCTTCTGTCTACTTTAAACATGTGTAAGTTTTAAAACTGTTTCATCATTTAAAGATAGATTTAAGTTAAGATTTTGCCGATTTAGGAGCATTTTAGATTTTTAAAAAAATTACTTAGGTTCGCTAGGAAGGATCTCTACATCAGGGCCTTCCTGAGAGGTCTACTGCTTTAAGATGGCGAATGTTTACAAACGCATGTAGTCCTTAAAACATGTTGGCAATGCAGCAGTGTCTGTCATATGCATCTAGTTCTATAATATGATATCTACCGTGTCATGTGGGTGTAGTTTGTCGGCTATGGCTGCATTCAGGTATTATTGGAGCCACCTAGCATCGCGGTTGCAACGGCGTCTTCCCCACTCCTGCTCTGCTCTCGTCCCCGTGAGTCCGTTTCTCTCAGACTTTTTTTTGTTCAACCAACTTAGTAACGCATAGTAACGCACGCCTTTCCCGCCTCAGTAACGGTAACGGCGTTGCCAAGATGAGAAAAGTAATTAATTAGATTACTCATTACTGAAAAAAATAACGCCGTTAGTAACGCCGTTATATTGTAACGCCGTTATTAACAACACTGATGAAAAGTAGTCTGCAGCTTATATAATAGAGTTAATTTATTTTCCCCTCAAAATATAGCCATTAATATCTAAACCCCTGGCAACAAAAGTGAGTACACCCCTACGAAAAAATGCACATCCCTAAATGTCCAAATTGAATACTGCTTGTCATTTGAGTGCTGTCAGCATTGCTGCAGAGATTAAGAAAGCCCGCGAACAGTTTGCTGAAGATATGTCAACAAAGCACATGGATTACTGTAACCATGCCCTACGGTCTGATGAGACGGGCGGGCTTCCTCGTGTACCATCTTCAGAAGAGGCTTCCTCCTGGGGTGACAGCCATGCACACCAATTTGATGTAGAGTGCGGCGTATGGTCTGAGCACTAACAGGCTGACACCCCACCTCTTTAATCTCTGCAGCAATGCTGACAGCACTCCTGTAACGATTCACATGACATTTTGGAGGGATTTGGACATTTAGAGATGCACGTATTTTCTAACGGGTGTACTCACTTTTGTTGCCAGGCCCTAGATATTAATGGCTATATTTTGAGTTATTTTGAGGGGAAAATAAATTAACTCTATTATATAAGCTGCACACACTACTTTTCATCGTGTCAAAGTGTCAGTTGTCAGTGTTGTGTCATGAAAAGATATATTTAAATATCTGCAGATATGCGAGGGGTGTACTCACTTTTGTGATTCACTGTATGCTCCAAAATGGCTCTTTCAACATTTTGGGTTGCCGACCCAATACCGTACTATAGCCAGTATGGCTAGGCGTGGCACCATTAGACATCATCATAGCAACTTCATATTTCATATACAAGTAATCATAGGCGGAGTTTGACTTCTGGGGCAGGGGGGGCACAACATCTTGATGACCTCGAAACACAGTGTCAGCAATAAAATTATCTTACAAGAATTATTAAAATAATAAGTTGAAAATGAGCATTTTTTTGTTTACCATAATTCTTGAGGGGAATCCTAAGTCAGGCTGCTTAGGATAGCTATACTTTTCGCCAAGATCATCCATTGAATATGGTGCGCTTACCGATGTCGTGCCAATGTAGTTACTCCTGTCAAAAATTGTATCCCCTGGGAGGAGCCACTGCACTGCACTGATTTGGTTGATTCCGTGTTTTGGTGATGTAGTTATCGACGAGGTTTTAAAACATGGCCCATCCATTAAAAAAAAAAAACAGTAAACTTTTTTTTCTGCCGTATAACGTAACATACGTGCTGAACCTAAAAAAAGGCAATGTTTTACAGTTTTACTAATTGGATGACCTATAACTGTTATTACTGTCCTGTATGTCCTGTTCTCCAGTTTAATAAACGTTGATGTCCAAAATATAAATGTGGTTCTTTTGTGGCTTCAATTCATTGTTTAATTCGACATAAGTTATAACTAAAGTGTGTTGTGTGTGTGTGTGCGCTACCGCGGCCAGGGGATACAATTTTTGACGGGGTAACTACATTGGCAAGACACAGGTGGTGGCTCTGTTGTACAATTAGCGTCATTAGTGGTACAAATTGAAACTCCGCTCACCATTTTGGCGGTGCGCTCTGGTGTTTCATGGTCCACATTTTCAATCCTTGGTTCTTGCTCAGTAGTTGTTGTCCCTTTTGAAAGCTTAGGTTTGAAAAAAATTAGGTGTATCCATCTTGCCTCTTCGGTCCTCAGGTGATTTTGGCTAAGCAAAACAAATGACCGTCTAAGGTGTAGTCACATGATCTGTTCGAAAAATATTTTGGCCCATTATAAAAAATATCTTTTTTTTTTTCTTCGTTTCATTCATTTTTGTAATTGTTTTATTGCTTTACAACTTTTATATACAATATTTTACTGGAAAATTCTTAATTTTAAAATCATATCCTGTATAGGAAAGTCAATTACCGTATTTTCGGAATAGGAGTCGCTGTTTTTTTTCATAGTTTGGCTGGGGGTGCGGCTTATACTCTGAAGCGACTTATGTGTGAAATTATTAACACATTATTATATCATTTCACGTTATTTAAGTTGACTTATGTGTGAAATTATTAACACATTATTATATCATTTCCCGTGTTATTTTGGTGTTTTGGAGTGACACGTATGGTTTGGTAAAGCGTTTTATTTATGCTATAGTTATCTGAATAACTCTTAATAGCTATGTTACGTTAACATACCGGCCACGGTCTCATTTTGTTGTTCATGTTCATATGTTTTTTTTTCCTCTTCATTGCGCATGTTTGGGGTGGTACGACTTATACTCAGGGCCGACTTATAGTCCGAAACATACGGTAAATGCAATGAAAATGCCCCCCCCTGAAAATCCGCTTACGCAAGTAATATAAAACGTGAACAAAAAACTAACAAATAATGTCCTTTAAGTTCAAGTTATAGGGGCCAGTAGAATCGTGAAAAAAATAGGTTTCAAGAGCCAAGTCCAAGTCCAAAATTGTTTTGTTTTTACACCTTCAAAAAATAAATAAATGCAATAAGGGAAAATAGCCACTCGCCCACAGGAATTTTGAAGTTCACTGGCCCCACTATCAAAACCACTGGCCCAGGTCACTGCGTCAGTTATGGATCCCAATTATCACGAAAAAGAACAATTTGCTTGAATAACATTTTTTTAAAGGTAGATTTCATGGAAAGTGCAGCGAAGTTGTGCAAAAACATGAATCTAGTGCACATAATCCTATTCTAATTCCATAATCATTCCATAATCACTCTAGTATAGCTAGATCCTGTCTTCCCCTTACTGTCCTCTCCCCCAGCTCGGTTGTCGTGGCAATAATTTAGAAAGATGACTAAGGAATTTACTGTATAGCTAACAATTTTCAAGTTAGACCGTCGTTATGAATGATCACATATTATGTTCATACCATAGGTTTCATACTCCTTAACTTTTCTCTAACTTACTTGTCTGTTTATATGGGCATTGTTCTGCACAACTCACAGTAAACTTCATTTTTTGTCTCATCGTAGTCAAGCCAATTCCAGCGGTCTCGCCACTGGGGTTGAAAGTTTCTCTCCTTTTTCTTTTTATATTGGATTTTGCTTTCCCTCAACTCCAACGGTGACTTTGTCTTCTTGAATGGTCTCATGGACATGTAGTATAACATCTGGTGGGTACCGAGATACTGGCAATCAATCGGCAGCAGTTAGGTTGTGCTCGTTCACGCGGGCGCGAGCGAGCGAACGAGGTGTATTTGCGCCCCGCGGAGAGCAATGGCTGGCTGCATAGACTGTAAGGTTGTCTTTGATCGGGATAGCGTAACGTCATCAAAACACGGAACCACTGGGAATGAATGTGAAATTTGAGAGTTTCAAAAACACTTTCCTCTTGGAACATGTTGATATTTCTGTTCTCGTCACTACTGTTCGACAAATGCGTGTGATGTCACCGAGGTATTCTTCTCACAGTGCGAGTCACATACTAGTCCCTCTAAAAAAAATTAGCATATTATGATAAAGTTAATTATTTTCAGTAATGTACTGATAAACATTAGACTTTCATATATTTCAGATTCATTACACACAACTGAAGTAGTTCACGCCTTTTATTGTTTTAATATTCAAGATTTTGGCAAAAAAGTCAAGTAAAACAAAAAGTCCCTATCTCAAAAGATTTGCATATTTTATCCGACCAATTCAAAAAAGTGTTTTTTAATACAAAGTCAACCTTCAATTAATTATATCAGCTATGCACTCAATACTTGGTCGGGAATCCTTTTGCAGAAAAGACTTTCAATGCGGCGTGGCATGGAGGCAATCAGCCTGTGGCACTGCTGAGGTGTTATGGATGCTTCGATAGTGGCCTTAAGCTCATCCACAGTGTTGGGTCTAGTGTCTCTCAACTTATTCTTCACAATATTCCACAGGTTCTCTATGGGGTTCAGGTCAGGAGAGTTGGCAGGCCAATTGAGCACAGTAATGCCATGGTCAGTAAACCATTTACCAGTGGTTTTGGCACTGTGAGCAGGTGCCAGATCGTGCTGAAAAATGAAATCTTCGTCTCCATAAAGCTTTTCAGCAGATGTAAGCATGATGCGCCAAAATCTCCTGATAGCTAGCTGCATTGACCCTGCTCTTGATAAAACACAGTAGACCAACACCACCAGCTGACATGACACCCCAGACCATCACTGACTGTGGGTACTTGACACTGGACTTCAGGCATTTTGGCATTTCCTTCTCCCCAGTATTCCTCCAAATTCTGGCACCTTGATTTCCGAATGACATGCAAAATTTGCTTTCATCTGAAAAAAGTACTTTGGACCACTGAGCAGCAGTCCAGTGCTGCTTCTCTGTAGCCCAGGTCAGGCGCTTCCACCATTTCCAGCACATTCCTGTGCACGGTTGCTCTGGATATTTCTACTCCAGACTCAGTCCACTGTTTCTCCAGGTCCCCCAAGGTCTGGAATCGGCCCTTCTTCACAATCTTTCTCAGGGTGCGGTTCCCTCTTCTGATTGTGCAGGGTTTCCTGCCACACTTTTTCCTTCCCACAGACTTCCCACTGGGGTACCTTGATACAGCACTCTGGGAACAGCCTATTCATTCAGAAATGTCTTTCTGTGTCTTAGCCTCTTGCTTAAGGGTGTCAATGATGGCCTTCCGGACAGCAGTCAGATCGGCAGTTTTGCCCATGATTGCGGTTTTGAGTAATGAAACAGGCTGGGAGTTTTTAAAAGCCTCAGGAATCTTTCGCAGGGGTTTTGAGTTAATTCGTTGATTCAGATGATTAGGTTAGTAGCTTCTTTGGAGTACCTTTTAATGATATGCTAATATTTTGAGATAGGGATCTTTGTTTTTTTCTTGACTTTTGTGCCAAAATCATCAATATTAAAACAATTAAAGGCTTGAACTACTTCAGTTGTGTGTAATGAATCTAAACTATATGAAAGTCTAATGTTTATCAGTACAGAAAATAATGAACTTTATCACAATATGCTAATTTTTTGAGAAGGACTCGTATGTTTTTGCAATATGAACAACTACCCAAAAATATTGAAATAAACAAAAAATCCTAATTGGGCTTAGGTGAACATAGGTGAACATAGCATTAAAGTGCATACGACAGGATAAAAAAAGTCTTAAATAGCATTATTATGTCAATTAGAATCATAATTTGAAACAGGGGAGCGGGGGGGGGGGGTGCGACAGGCCGCCGTTCGTCGGCCGAGTGGCATTTTCCGTGGACAATCAGCCACAAAATGCAAGCCACCTCTGTATTAAATCGTGTGCCTTGATCCCAGTATTTGACATATTACAAAATACGATGTTTACCCACTTCCTCGTCAGTCCAATGTTCCCACAGTAGTAGGGCTTGCTTTGGCCAATATCCGCGGTGAACGGGAAAAAAGGCTTAAATGCCTCTCCCTGATGCAGCAAGAATTTTCTGCATCCGTTTGGCTGGATCGATGCGAATAATAAACGAATTAATCCGCAAAATCAGCTGAATCCGCAGTCCATCTGCACACTGTAAAGCAGCGCTGTATCGTGAGATGCTTACCCGGGTGACGTCACATTCGCATTTGTCCTAAACCTGAGACTGAAGCCAGAAGTCACTCATTTTCAGGGCGCGGGATTCAAAAATTGAATATATAAAACCATCGCTTCCACAAACATCCAAGCGGTCCATTTCATTCAGGAGCATGAAATTTGAAATAAACATGCTTTTTAGTGCCATACACACTTTAAGTGAGGGTCTCCAGTCGTCAAGTGATTTACTGGTGTGAGACGCTGAACCAGGTCCTTGGAACTTAAGTGCTGGTCACTTGTGACAGTCTTCTCATCAGCCCCATTGTTTTGTCTTACATCCTTCCATGTGGGATATGCCCCCCCTCCTCCACTCTCAGGGCTGGTTTGGGCACCTCAGTGTGGCTAGGAGAGCACCCTGGCTAACAAAAAGTAGTTCAAAGAAGCTGTGGAAATTCATCGGATGCAACTGCAAAGGAAAATGAAGCGCAAGGGGTGATCCACTACGTTTTGCAATTTGCATTAATTATTTTGATGCTGTGCTGTGAAAATCTTAAACGTGGTGTGAGAAAAGCACCAAAACAATTGAGGAAAACTGTAACAAAAACTAAAATTTCAATGGCAAGGAAACAAAGATCCATTTGATGGAGTACTGCACACTTCTTACACCGTCTTTAATATTAATGTACTTTGTTCATCCTATAGGGGGGTTATATATGTGTGAGATAGTGTATACATATCTCATATGCCTCACATGCACTCTTGAAACAGTGTGTTGTGCACCCTCTCTTCCTGCTCCTTCACTTGACATGATTAATTAATGCATGAAGAATTTCCTCTGGATTCATGTATCACTGAGGACTCATTCTTTTGCACTCTCTGCCAAATTGATCACATTGTGTGTGCGTGTGCATGTGTGTGACAGAAAAGCCAGAGTGCACACATGCGTTTGGGAAGGTTGTCTTTGCCTCCTGATGGATTTTTTTCATAGGGTTCCTCAAAAATACGGTATATACTGTATGTGTGTATATATATATATATATATATATATATATATATATATATATATATATATATATATATATATATATATATATATATATATATATATATATATATATATATATATATATATACAGTGCTTTGCAAAAGTATTCGGCCCCCTTGAATCTTGCAACCTTTCGCCACATTTCAGGCTTCAAACATAAAGATATGAAATTTAATTTTTTTGTCAAGAATCAACAACAAGTGGCACACAATCGTGAAGTGGAACAACATTTATTGGATAATTTAAACTTTTTTAACAAATAAAAAACTAGAAAGTGGGGCGTGCAATATTATTCGGCCCCTTTACTTTCAGTGCAGCAAACTCACTCCAGAAGTTCATTGAGGATCTCTGAATGATCCAGTGTTGTCCTAAATGACCGATGATGATAAATAGAATCCAAATGTGTGTAATCAAGTCTCCATATAAATGCACCTGCTCTGTGATAGTCTCAGGGTTCTGTTTAAAGTGCAGAGAGCATTATGAAAACCAAGGAACACACCAGGCAGGTCCGAGATACTGTTGTGGAGAAGTTTAAAGCCGGATTTGGATACAAAAAGATTTCCCAAGCTTTAAACATCTCAAGGAGCACTGTGCAAGCCATCATATTGAAATGGAAGGAGCATCAGACCACTGCAAATCTACCAAGACCCGGCCGTCCTTCCAAACTTTCTTCTGAAAGAAGGAGAAAACTGATCAGAGATGCAGCCAAGAGGCCCAAAATCACTCTGAATGAACTGCAGAGATCTACAGCTGAGGTGGGAGAGTCTGTCCATAGGACAACAATCAGTCGTACACTGCACAAATCTGGCCTTTATGGAAGAGTGGCAAGAAGAAAGCCATTTCTCAAAGATATCCATAAAAAGTCTCGTTTAAAGTTTGCCACAAGCCACCTGGGAAACACACCAAACATGTGGAAGAAGGTGCTCTGGTCAGATGAAACCAAAATTGAACTTTTTGGCCACAATGCAAAACGATATGTTTGGCGTAAAAGCAACACAGCTCATCACCCAGAACACACCATCCCCACTGTCAAACATGGTGGTGGAAGCATCATGGTTTGGGCCTGCTTTTCTTCAGCAGGGACTGGGAAGATGGTTAAAATTGACGGGAAGATGGATGCAGCCAAATACAGGAACATTCTGGAAGAAAACCTGTTGGTGTCTGCACAAGACCTGAGACTGGGACGGAGATTTATCTTCCAACAGGACAATGATCCAAAACATAAAGCCAAATCTGCAATGGAATGGTTAAAAAATAAACGTATCCAGGTGTTAGAATGGCCAAGTCAAAGTCCAGACCTGAATCCAATCGAGAATCTGTGGAAAGAGCTGAAGACTGCTGTTCACAAACACTCTCCATCCAACCTCACTGAGCTCGAGCTGTTTTGCAAGGAAGAATGGGCAAGAATGTCAGTCTCTCGATGTGCAAAACTGATAGAAACATACCCCAAACGACTTGCAGCTGTAATTGGAGCAAAAGGTGGCGCTACAAAGTATTAACGCAAGGGGGCCGAATAATATTGCACGCCCCACTTTTCAGTTTTTTATTTTTTTTAAAAGTTTAAATTATCCAATAAATTTTGTTCCACTTCACGATTGTGTCCCACTTGTTGTTGATTCTTGACAAAAAATTAAAATTTTATATCTTTATGTTTGAAGCCTGAAATGTGGCGAAAGGTTGCAAGGTTCAAGGGGGCCGAATACTTTTGCAAGGCACTGTATATATATACATATATATATATATATATATATATATATATATATATATATATATATATATATATATATATATGTATTAGGACTGTCAAAATTATCGCGTTAACGGGCGTTAATTAATTTTTTAAAATAATCACGTTAAAATATTTGACGCAATTAACGCAGATGCCCCGCTCAGACAGATTTAAATGACAGTACATTAAACGCTCACTTGTTGTGTTTTATGGCGTTTTGCCGCCCTCTGCTGGCGCTTGGGTGCAACTGATTTTATAGGCTTCAGCACCCATGAGCATTGTGTAAGTAATTATTGGCATCAACAATGGCGGGCTACTAGTTTATTTTTTGATTGAAAATTTTACAAATTTTATTAAAACGAAAACATTAAGAGGGGTTTTAATATAAAAATTCTATAACTTGTACTAACATTTTTCTTTTAAGAACTACAAGTCCCTCTATCCATGGATTGCTTTAACAGAATGTTAATATGGTTAATGCCATCTTGTTATTTATTGTTATAATAAACAAATACAGTACTTATGTACAGTATGTAGAATGTATTTATCCGTCTTGTGTCTTATCTTTCCATTCCAACAATAATTTACAGAAAAATATGGCATATTTTATAGATGGTTTGAATTGCGATTAATTGCGATTAATTACGATTAATTAATTTTTAAGCTGTAATTAACTCGAGTAAAAATTTCAGTCGTTTGACAGCCCTAATATACGTATGTATATATATGTATATATATATATATATATATATATATATATATATATATATATATATATATATATATATATATATATATATATATATATATATATATATATATATATATATACAGTGGGGAGAACAAGTATTTGATACACTGCCATTGGGTTTTCCCATTGGCAGTGTATCAAACACTTTAAATATATTAAAGTGGTATTGGCAACTTTGAGTGAACTCCGGGCCGAGTGTCCTCTTTTTTGGAAATCAAAATATGGTCACCCTATTTTAAACATGTTGGTGTCCCACCTAATTAATTAAAAAAAAGAATAAAGTCGAAAAATGTTTGTCTACTGTATATCAAATGCTTCATTCAGTGAGTCCACTGAAATCCGCTGAGGCTGCTCACTTATTCATAATGAGTTGCCACAGCAACTGCTAAACAATGAGTGACACATGCGGCGGTTTGAAGTTTCGACTTCCAAGCGTCTCTGGCAAGATCAAACCTTAACGTATGTCAATCATCGTTAACTGTAATAAGCAACTCCAGTGCACTGCCTAGCGAGAGTGAGAGACTACGTGATTGGATCGGGACAGATCGATAAAAAACTGCATTTTATTTATTTATTAACTGAAAAATAACATCAGCGATGGACTGGGGATGCAAAGTTTGAATCGCAAGATAGCGAGGGATCACTGTAACAGAATTATAATGAATTATTATGGGAAAATCCTGCTCGATATACAACCATTTCGACTTACAACCCAGGTCCTGGAACAAATTAAATTCGTATGTAAAGGCAGCACTGTATAATGGGATTTTACTGTTGTCTGTTTCCGATTGATGAACACCTATTGTTTACAACGTTGTTTTTTTTTTTTTTCCAACCTTTTCTGAGTCACGGCACGTTTTTACATAGGAAAAAATTTCGCGGCATACCACAAACCAAAAATGTTCCAAAATTACTTCCTTTACAGTATATTTAATTATCCAATAATTTCTCAATATTTATTCTAACTCAGTGTGACTTGAGCCTGTTTAGATGAACACAAAGCTGATATCCTGGCTGGAATTGAAGATAGACACACACGAAGCCCGTCTTCAACAGCTCTTTGTCTGTTTTCATTTACTTATTTTTTATCGCATTTAGGCTTGAAAAGCTCAGACTTATCAGACAGGGGAACTTTAGCAATGTCTTTATTGGCATCAGGGCCGAGCATCTCGCTGACATTTACTTTGCAGTTAGGTAGTATTAATTTCTCTGCCACAGCGTGGGACTTAGCAACAAGTTCAGCAACAAGATAACTGGCTTTGATGGCTTTCTCATTTACCTTTGTAGTTTTTCTAAAAAAAAGTTGCCTATTTCTCTGTGTTTTAACGAAGGCAAACAAAATAGTCCACTGGCTTGTTTTGAGGCGACGGATATTTCGTTTGAAGATGACGTCTAAGCTTGCTTGGCACCATGGCGCTGTTGGAGAGTTGCTTGTATCGCATTCAAGAACTGCTCGGATTTCTTGCCACTGGCCACCATTCTGTCCTCGAGAATGTGTTGGAATAAAACACAAGGGGAGGATTGAAGGTCGTTACATATGGAAAGGAAACTTTCGTGTATATCGACACTTGACGAGTCTAATCCAATGATGTACAGTAGAAACATTGTCGCGGACAGCTAGGTGGCTAGAAATCCGAGCAGTTCTTGAACGTGACACGAGCAATACCTCACTCATTTGCACACAAACGAAACCTTCTACCTAGTCCTTCCTTCCTTCCTTCTGCAACTCGTCCTGACGACGTAAAAAAAAAAAAAAAAAAATGCGATATTCAATAGTTTCTCGCGGCACACCTGACAATCTCTCACGGTACAATAGTGAGCAGCGGCACACCGGTTGAAAACACTGGTTTACAAGATCTTAATTATGCTGGACACCTTAGTCTCAGCATTGCTAAAGACTACCCTACTTTCGTCATCTAAATTTAGCCCAACGCAAGACTGCAACAAGCGAATGGGCGTTTTTTTTTTGTTTGTTTTTTTTATCAGGTTTTATTTATTCATTTATTCTATGGATAAATGCAAGCATCAGCTTCGGAATTGGGGCACGATGCACTGGTGATAGGCGTGAGCATCATTGACACTGTAGCACCAATAACCAGGCTTTTTTTAGGTAAAATTTTAAAGCCGGAGTGGCACTGTTTGTGATGCTACTCGTCTACCTGATCGAAAGAAAAACTACTGTAAAATGAACAGGAAATGATCTGAAATGCCTCAAAATTAACTCATTGACTGCAATTGAGGAGCATAAAACGTCCAATCCAACTTTAGTATGAAAACAAGTTAACATGTCTCCACATTTAATATAATTTACAGCATAGGGCTAGCAAGGGGGAGCTTTAATGCTGGAGGCTAACCCCTTTGGCTTAAGCTCCCTAATTTTGTCTTTTAATGCACAGTTAAGACACTTAGTTATGGGTGGTCTTGCTGCCTGCGGGTTTGGTCCCTTTGTGTCTTTTTGACAGTGTCATGTCATAATTATGATTGTCTAATGACAGTCATGTGGCGCCACTGTCAAATAAAGTGTTACCAAATACCATAATTAGCAATTAATGAAACAGCTGAAGCAGTAACTGAAGAAATAATTATCACAGAACATGAATTTTGATTGTTATTTACATCTGTAGCTGTAATGCAGGCTAGGTGGCATGTTGGACAACAACACAGTTGACAGCAGGTGGCAGCAGAGGTTGACTGTCTCCCTCAAAGGAGTAGTGATGGCCAAAATGAAGCTTCTTGAAACAATGAAGGTGGTTCATTTAGTCTTATGACAGTCGTATGATACCGCTGTCAAGGTGTTACCAGTTAATATCTTTTGGTGTAAATATCCCATAATACAGTGAGGACAGCTGCGGTTTGTAGTCCAGTGCGGCTTATCTATGAACAAATGCCGTTTTCATGCAAAATTTGGTGGGTAGCGGCTTATAGTCAGGTGCGCCTAATAGTGCGAAAATTACGGTACTTATTTTCGGAATCATGACCCTACTTATTTCTCCTGGCACTGGCCCACCGGGGAAACCCCCTGTATCCCTGTATGCCAGTCAGCCTTTAGTGCCGGCGGTAATGATGTGATAATGATGATGACGACGGTGATGATGATATTGCGAAATGACTGTGCTCCCATTAAAATGTAAAGGATTGAATAGGGAGTGGGACCCAAAAAAGCTCCACCTTTCGAGCTACGCACATATATACTGGATATACAGTCCGTGACAAAAGTCTTGTCGCTTGTCCATTTTGTAGAAACAATTGTTAATAATCTGACTTTTAATTATTCAATTGGTTTCAGAAATGGCTCATATGAAAGCTAAGACCCTCCCAAATGATGTTGAATGGACAAAAATATATTTGTTTCACTGAAAAAAGATTTATCATTTATTGTAGACATAAAGGTCAAATTTTGGCAAGACAAAAGTTTTGTCACCTACAGAAAGTAGTGTGAAAATTGAACAAAAAAGGTACTTCAAATACAAAAATATATTACATAACATAAGCGAATTAAGTAGTGGTGCTGTGAGATCCAAATGTAATATTTTGTATGACTTCCATGGGCTTCGGCAAGGGTTCATATAATTTATTGATGAAGTCATGGGGAACATCAAAGAAAGCAGTCTTGCATGCCTCCCAGAGTTCATCAACATTCTTGGGTTTCGTCTCCCATGCTTCCTCTTTCATCCTACCCCAGACATGCTCAATGATGTTCATGTCGGGTGACTGGGCTGGCCAGTCCTGGAGGATCTTGATCTTCTTTGCCTTGAGGAACTTTGAGGTACAGATTGAAGTATGCGATGGAGCACCATCCTGCTGCAGAATTTGTCCCTTTTTGTGGTTAGGAATGTATGAGCCAGCTAAGATTTGTTGATATTTCAGACTATTTATGTTGCCTTCCACCCTGCAGATCTCTCACACACCCCCATACTGGATGTAACCCCAGACCATGATTTTGGTAATGATCTAACCACCAAACTTCACTGTTTTTTGAGTGAATCTCGGATCCATGCAGGCTCTAGTAGGTCTCCTGCAATATTTGTGGCAACTGTGGTGTAATTCAATGAAAGATTCATCTGAAACATCCACATTTTGCCACTTTTCCAACGTCCATCCTTTTGACAGGCTGTGGGCCTTGGCAAATGCCACACGGTTTTAAAATTTTCTGCACCCTGAGAGATAAATAGTCTGAAATATCAACAAAGAAAGAAATACATTTTTGTACATTCAACATCATTTAGGAGGGTCTTAGCTTTCATATGAGCCATTCCTGAAACCAATTGAATAATTAAAAGTCAGGTTATTAGCAATTGTTTCTACAAAATGGACAAGCGACAAGACTTTTGTTAGGGACTGTACAGTGATACCTCTACTTACAAACGTCTCTACATAGAATATTCAGGTTAAGACACGCCTCAACAGGAAATATTGCCTATTGTTAAATGAAAAGCAAAAATACAGTATGGCTGGTACTCGGAGCTCCCAGAGTTTACTGAACGTAACATTACTTATAGCTGCTCTGCCTATGGCTATAGCCTAGCATTCCTGGCATCAATTGGCTAAGAGGGACGTCTACTCTATTTGTATGTGTGTATCCCAGCGTCTTCTTCATTCGGCCCTCGTGCTTCAACAGCTTTACAGAGTGTTTACACTTCTATTCTTCCTGCTACTCTTGTTTTAAAAAATAAATAAATAAATAATTTATGTATTTTTTTTATTATGCACAAGCCTGATTTCATGTTTATTGTGCAATAATCTAATTGTAATATGTATTTGTTCCATGTTTTGATGCATTTTTAAGCATTATAAAAGATTTGAATTTTGGGGGGCATTTACATGAAAAATGTGTCGCTACTTAAGGAATTTCCAGGTTACGAAAGTACTTCCAGAACCAATTAGTTTCGCAGGTGCAGGTACCACTGTATATTGTTATTATTAGTATTTTGTTATTATCATCATTGCTACCATTATTGTTATTAATGTTTTTCTTGTCTTTGTTTTTGTTTTTCTTTTATAACTGCTTGAAAAAAAAAAATCAATCAATCAATCAATCAATCAATCAATCAATCAATCAATCAATCAATCAATCAATCAATCAATCAATGAAATCCATTTGAAGTGAGAGGGCCTTCACATATGATGAGTGGCCAATGAGCAGATATTGTGCAGGCTGGGGGAGAGACTGAGTCCATGTGACTTCCCAGTAACTTAAAAAACAAAACGGTTCTTTGTCAATCAATTGGTCATTTGTTCTGCGAAATCACTTTCCTTTCACACATTAAACAAATCACGAAACAAAAGAAAAGGAGCCTCGTCAGCAATTAGTTATTCTTTAATGTGCTATTCAAGCTCACAAAAACAATACGCACAGACACCAGGCGTGTATTGCCCCCCCCCCTTTTTTTGTTTTGTTTTGTTCAACAGACGACATATGAAGTAATGAGAATAGAAAGGTGACATACTGTAAAAGGCTAGTTATATTTTCCACCAGTACTCGTCGAGCTGAGCTGAGGAGACTGCAGCTTGGTGCTGTCGGGAATATTCATTCATTAGCATCAAAGCACACCAAACATTATAATTCAGTACGGTCATCATAATACTGATTTGCATTGATACTATTTTTAAGTCAGAATTTTTCGAGTGTTATTATTTGGTGTTTTTGTTTTAGAGCACAAAACTGATTTAACTACCAGTAGTCATATACGCTGTAGTTGTCACGCTAGAACCCATATACTTTTAATTAGGGCTGTCAAATTTAACGCGTTAACGGGCGGTAATTATTTTTTAAAATTAATCACGTTAAAATAATTAATGCAATTAATGCATGCGCGTAACGACCCACTCAAGCATTGCCGCGAACAGACTACAATGGCGCCATTTGAAGTATATTGAGAGCTAAGGGCAGAGACCAGCAAGTGGAGTGGACGCAGGTGTTACTGGCACCCGCCAAGGGGGCCGCTGTTATTTTCAATGTGACCGGCATTGTCAGATTGAGCAATTAGGAAGAAAGTGGTCGAGCGATAGAGGGAGCGAGAGAGTAGAGAAAGTGCGCAGTTAGCGCAGGCTCAAGTGCTGCGTCCCCCACATGCTTTTGTTTTGTTCTCAAAAGTACCCACTAAAAGCCATCCAACGCCTCTCGGTGTTTATATGTATGCCGCCGTCTTCCTCTGGAAGAAATCGGACGAACCGAGCCAACCGACGTCAAAGAGCCAACATGAATTACCGGTCCATAGCACCGCCAATTACCAAGAATGGTGAATTGGTAACGCAGGCATTTATTGGAGCCGCGCTATTTAGTGGAATAAGTGGTGGCATCACTTCCACAACTGTTATAACTATTGTGGTAAGCGACATGGGGAAGAATAACTGGAAATGATCTAATTCTTAACACCATGTATTTTACTCAACGCAGAGAAGATATACCATTTGCAGCAACCACTGTTACTCATGGCTGCTCAAATTCCCATCATGCATTTGGGCAGTTAAGAACATTTAAGTCGCTACAGTATCATTTAGTGAAAGCACTACAAAAATAATATTCCTATCTCTCAAAAATAAAATAATGTTCACAAAAAGAAAAGCGCTCAATGCAAAGAGATCTGGCATTCCCAATCAAAATAGCTATGCAATATAATCAGGGGTGCACATATTTTTTTGCCCAGGTTCTCAGAGGAGGACCTGGAGATGTGACTTGGTCCTCATTGAACTTGGGAGCCGACCCGCCTGATGCGATAAAATTATTACAAGCTTTACTTAGAGCCAATTACCTTTAATTAATTATATCAACAATTAATGCTTGATTAACATCAACTGGCACAACAAAATTACCATTACTTTGAAGTGAAATGTAAAGAAATAAACATAAAAGCACTACTAATTCAAAATAAAGGGCATTATGCAGCTCCCACATTAACTCCAAGCCTTTATAAGAGTGGGATGTCCTCCTCATAAGAGCTCATTGAACGTACATGTTTGGCTTTGTGAAATGCGAGCAAACACACGTTTGTCATTGCATGGCGATGTTCTTCATTAACTTTATTCCGCCACTTGTCCATAGGGCGAGTGGGGTGCTGTCTGACATCGATAGTTTGCTTAATTGCCACATGCTCTGTTTTTTTCGTGGTTTTCAAAGTTTGGATGGCTGAAATTCTTTGACCCTACATAAAATGCGCTGCTCTTATCAGCGACATTGGGATTCTCATGGCAAATTTTGTACCACATTTCCGTGCGAGCATCATTTGCTTCTAGCCATGGTACCTCCTGCAGCCACTTTTCAGCAAAAGTCCTTTTTTTCGGTAGCTCCGGTGAGGTCTCTGTCGTCTGTCTGTCTTTTGACGGGGGTGGGGGAACACGGAAATAATTACTCATTCGGGCCTGCCTCTTTGACATTTTGAGAAGTGATTTTCCCGTGTCCGTCGCAAATAAAATGGTCAGCCATCGGTATGCAAAAGCGTGTGGAAGCCGTTGAGGGCCAGTGCGTATGTCTACGTCCAGTGCGCATGCGGACCACTTATGTGCACCCGTGAATATAATACTCTATTCAAACATTAAGTTTAGCTCAACAAATACACTAGATGGCAATATTTAGTCACAGTATACAAACTATCAAAATTACTATAACTTGTACTCACATTTATCTTTTAAGAATTACAAGTCTTTCTATCCGTGGATCCCTTTCACAGAAAGAATGTTAATGCCGTCTTGTGGATTTATTGTTATAATAAACAAATACAGTGCTTATGTACATTATGTTGAATGTATATATCCGTCTTATCTTTCCATTCCAACAATAATTTACAGAAAAATATGGTATATTTTAGAGATGGTTTGAATTGCGAGTAATTGTGATTAATTACGATTAATTAATTTTTAAGCTGTGATTAACTCGATTAAAAATTTTAATCGTTTGACAGCCCTACTTTTAATATGGATAAGCATGAAAATGACAACAACAACAATGGGGCATGAGGTCAACCGATATGTCAGGCCAAAATATGGACTATTTTCAAGCTGTGCCGATATATAGGAGAAGTCACAGGATAACGGTCATGTTCAGCCTAAAATATCGGATCACAAAATCGACTTGAGACATCGACAATCAGTTGATTTCTGAAAAAAAATCTGTATTAGCACCAGCTTTTGAAAATGGCCGATGTCAATAATGATGTAAGGTCTGTGTGATAAAACTGCATTTGGCGCAATATTAGTAAATTCAAGTAATATTAGAAGAAAAAAGTCGTAAAATTATGATATTATAGTCGTTATATTACTCATTCTTATGTTACTTGAACCGTAAGTTGTTCGGCGTATGCAGGCGCAAACTTTCGGTGATGTAGGTCAGTTTGAATACAAAATTGCTTTTGTTGACGGGCAAAACGTTGTCGCATGATGGTTTAACTTTGGTCTGAACACAACGAAAAATCAAATGTAAAAAATATAAATGACAATGTCTCTTATTAAATTATTTAATTACAAATTTGCTCAAAGACATCGTCGTGACTAGTAGACTAATCTTGGCCACCCTCGCAGAGCTATATGCCTACTGTATATGTGAGAAGAAAGATCTACCAAATTCCTAAAACGTGAAGCGTGGGTTGTGCTGGCACGAAATACACTACACTACACAATGCTGCAGAGCACAGGCGCATGCATTCTATGAAATTAGGGCCCTAGGAATTAAATGGTTCTTGGTTTACTGATGAAGAGAGTAGTGGCTCTTAAAGCCAAATTATATCGGACACATCTTCGGTACGAATCCGCCAGTCTCCGTGTTGACTGCGTGCTACGCAGTACGTTAAACATAGGACTAAACATACTGACTGTGCACAACTGCGGTCAGGTGGTTTCGCAAACGCATCCGGTATAACTTGGTCTTTGGCGGTTTGCCGAAAATGTTCTGTTACCGAGATGGTTCACGATGACCGACGTAATTTTGACCATGTCGGTAATTTTTTTTTTTTAATGAAACGAAAAAATTAAGTCTTTTCGGCCCACTTTGACTACAGTATGTGTTGTTCGGCTATACGGATTATAGTGAAATAATAGTGAAACGGCTACCCGTAGCAAGGCCACAGGCATTTCGAGTGTGGCATTAATCGACTTCATAGTGTGGAGTTGCTGTCAAGAAAGAACCCAACGCAGGTTGTCGGGAAAAAATTTGAGATGGACGATGAACCATGGAGCCCTACATCAGTTTGACAATCCATTTAATGGACAACATGTAGGACTGTGCTGCTGTGGAAGCTGGTGGATACAGCGTATTTCTCGGACGACCACACGGGTGAAATGATCACTCAGGCCCTGAAACAAATGCTCTCTGTTTGGGACGTGAAGTCTCCATCACCACCTGTGACTGCGGCTCTAACCTTGTTGAAGCGGCTGAACTTAATGACTGGATTGGGCATGGACTGCATCTAGCAATCATTATCTCTTATTTCGTGTATGTGTGTGTGTGTGGGGGTGTGCGTGCGTGTGTGTGTGTGTGTGTGACTTGTCTGATAGCTTTTATGATTGTGCAATTTACCATTTACAATAAGGTCAGGATTCAGTATAAAGTATAATCCAACAGTGTAGCCTATAATACGACCGTGTAATGGCCACAGCTATTTTTCTGTATGTGCTTACTTTATTCTGTATCAATTAGGGATCTCCCGATCCAGGTTTTTGCACTTCCGATCTGATACCGATATTGTCTTGCACTTCCGATCCGATACCGATACTGGCCGATACCGATACCGACCTATCTGAGCGTGTGTTAAAGTTCAAAGATATTTAGCCTCCTTACCTAGTTGTCAGACTCATGTTGAAAAAGGTTTTAGTACTCTTGATAACAACTAGACAGCTGAATTAGGTGAGTTTGAATAACACACAACGGTTGGTAACAAGAAACTGACCTGTTTATTTAGTGACAAACACAAAACATTATAAATAACAAACAGAAATGGCATAGTCAGTCAGTAAAATGTGCAAATAATATTGTAAACTGTCTTAAAAAAAGCAAAACACACCAACAACCTCAGTGGAAAATCCCACAAATCCCCCAAGCTATTAGATGCTTTTAATGTTTCGTGCATTAGTTACAAAAATTGTATAAAAAGCCTCTCAGGTTTAAATAAACGACTATTTCAGTATCAAGTTACCATTTTAAAACAGTGAATAAAATACTCAAGTCCCCATTCTGTATCAGCAGGTTTTAACTACATTCAATTCATTTAATTTTGCGAATCAACTGTTAAAAGTTGTTAAAATTGCTCCCGTTATTCCATAATTTCCCTTCTGTCTACTTTCGACATGTGAAAGTTTTAAAACTGTTTTAAAGATAGATCCAAGTCAATATTTTGCCGATTTAGGGGTATTTTAGATAAAAAGTTAATTAGGTTCACTTGGAAGGTTCACAACCGCCTACTAGGGAAGTCTTCTGCTTAAAGATGGCGGCTGTTTACTAACGCATCTGGTTTTCAATACTTCAATGTTGCTAACGCAGTCGAGTCTGTCGTTTTGCATCTAGTTCTATATACATATGATATCTATTATCTCCAGTAAAACGACGTTGACGTAGTTTGTAGCGGCTGTCAGCAGCAGTCAGGTATTCTTGTGTTTTTTTATCCAGCGGCATGAGTTGAGCTAAAGCCGTGAGTTGAGCATTGGCATTACCCGGGTCTATTGCTGCGTTCCAGAAAAGTGGGATATCAGAATTTTCCGACCTCCGACTAGGAAAATATCATTGGAACGCCACTCGAACTGGGAAGTCCAAGTCGCGAAGTCGGAGAAAAAATAACTACCCCGACTTCCAAGTTGTTTTCAATCTGACGTCCCTGGACAAAATGGCGCTCAATAAAAACGTATTGAATGATAACACAATACTGAAGTAAATCAAGTTTATTTGAGACGCCATGTATTTTTTTCTCATACAGTGAATTATCTTTGTAGTGCTATGTTTTTATATTGACAATTAGCAAAGGATGTAACTAAAAAAAGGCAGTTTACAGTGTGGGCTATAACGCAGCAGTCGTTTTTCCTCTACTATTTGATCGCTCATAGGAAGGCAGGTTCGCTGGAGGTCAAAATGTCTTTGGATGGCCAAAATAAAAAACACCTAGTCGCGATCAGCCATCTTTGTTGTTTACATTTGCTTGGAATGCTTTGAGGTCGGAACTGGTACCATCCGAGTGGGATAAATCTGACTTCCCACTTCTCTGGAAGGCAATAAGTGTTGGATGGTGCGTCTTTACTCACAAGAGATAATGGCTCGTCATCCAGAATAAATTCTTCGGCAATGACTCTTGTTATTCCCTGGGCTTTGGGACTGTCGAGTGCCAGTTTGTCACGCATAGCAAAAGTTTCTGCCAGTGTTAGTTGTGTAGGACCTTTCTTTTTGTCTTCGGTTTTCTTAACATACTCCTTATATTGTTTGTGGTGGTATTTCGCTAAATGCTTAATTAGGTTGGTTATATTAAAACTTCTTACAGCTTTACCACTACGCTTGACTTTATTGTGGAATATGTTGCACTCTGCCTCTTCGTCTTTGTCGTCCTTTCAGGTGAAATGATCCCACACAGCTGACATTTTTACCGATAAAGTCTCTCGGTAAATTGGGAGACGGTAATGTAAATGAAGTGTGTTGAAGGTGTGCCGTAAAATGCGGACCGGATTTTAGGGAAACCGAAGCAAAAACTGGAATGGATTAGGTAAATCGGTGCGCTGGAAAACCAGGACCGGATTTTGAAAAGAACTGGATCGGAAGTCTGGATCGGAATTTTTCCGTGTTCCGATCCGATACCGATGCGCATTTTTTTGCCCATATTCTTTTGCCACATCTCTAGTATCAATATTGCTGTCATAAAATCTTAAATGTTTCATTAGCATAAGAGTTAGAGCAGTGTCGCTTAATGTGTGTGTGTTGGTGTATGTGTGGGAGAGTCTGTGTGTGCGTGTGTGTATTTCAGATAATGCTCTGGGAAAAATACCTGAGACCTTGAAGGAAACACTTGTGTTGAGTAATCATGTCACATCAGCTATTAAACAATTAGTTGTCTGATACTCGGTCATGTTGAAATTCGCCCCCCCCCCCCCCCCCCCCCCCGGCCAAGACGCACGGAAACAGTGACAGCCAAAACAAGTGCCGCTCGGCCGATGCTGCCTCCGCGCGCGCCAACCGGGAAGGCAGAACATTGCACGTTCTCTTCTTATTTTTAACCCTTTGGACTGACTCCATGTTTCAAAAGTTTGAAGAACACTCACCAAAAACAGGTTGACAATTTATTCGTCGACAGTGGTCAAAAACAAGGCAAAAAGAGATTACAGAGGTCACAATTCGGGATCCAAAACCAGGCTACATGTTTCAGAGCAGCAAACATCTGTGTTATCTCAGTGTCCAGTCTTTTTAAAGTCCGTGGTAAAGCGGGCCGTGTCGAAGGTGTGTCCGAAGGTGTGTCTGGGCGTTGCTTTTGGGTCTTCCCCTCTGTGGCCGGTTTTGGGCGGCTTAGGTTCGTGCGCGGATGGGACGCCCGCTATCAGCTTTGTTGTCCGGGCTGTCTCTACTTGTTTTAGGACAAAGCGCTTTGTCCTTGGAGTTTGCTGGGAGAGCTGATTGCAAGAGTTGGTGCGTCAATCTTGTTCGTGACGCACGCATTGGGCTTCTGTGATAAGACGGCATTGTGTATCTTTTCTATTTCTTCTCATTAAACTATGGTGTGCTATTTATTTTATACTAGTAATGCAGTCCTACCGTAAATACGAAAATGATACTATTTCCTGATTAATTATATTACGTGTGTTAGACTAATGCAAACAGTTAGACGGTGCCTGCGAGAAACTGCACCATTTTTTCTCATCTCCCCCTCATTAGCCCGGATCAGGTGATTCACTTTACTGTGTCAAAGGGCATGTAGTGGAGTCTGCTTAAACAATAGTCAGATGAATGTGTTAGACTAATGCAAACAATTATATGGTGTGTGCGATGACGGTACCTTTTCCCTTCAGAAATAAGTGTAATTATCTGCCAGCGCTTCGAGTATAATTCACTCAGATTTCTTGTAGAAAAATAGCTAGCTGAAAATAAGCTTAACAGCCTTATTTTCACCCTTTAACACCGAACGTGTCGGCAGCGACGCGTTTACGCATATCGTCTTTGAAGCTTCGTCACGCTGTAATTATGTCACCCACGTGCCGCTGGTTGTTTGAAAGTGTGGAAGTTGATGTCTACACCAGTTTTTATTTGAAGTCAATCGGCCAAGAAAAACAGGAGATAATGTCATTTGAGTTTTATTGCACTCATAAATATGCATTAAAACGCTGCATGGACCATGCATCCATCTCCATATTTCCATCATTTCTTGTCCTTTTTCAAAACCGAAAGCAGCACAAAAGACCATTGCGATGTCAAGAAGGACAAACCGAATGTGATGAGTTTTAATAAATTTTCGAGCAAGGCGCCAACTATTGAAAGGGAGGCATGCGAAGCAAGCAACGGCCGGTGTTGTGCCGAAAAATAGCCGCCTCGCGCGAGCGACTTTGAAACTTGCAGAATGAATCTAAAACTACATTTAGCGCAAGCTAATGCATTATTTCATTAACTCAAGGAAGAAGATGAGCCGTGTTTGTCGTTGTTTTCTTGGGATGAGTCGACGTCTCGGCGAGTAGAAGTGACAGCAGCGCGCAAACGGCGAAAGAGTAGGCTGTGTGACGTTGTGTGTGAAGCAGCTCCTTGACCTGTTCAAGAATAAGCTTTATTGAGTGCGCAAAAATAAAAAAAATAAATAAATAAAAAAACTTTATTGGGTCGCATGCCTGAACATTTAGAATTGAACTGAGCTACTTGTCAATATTTTTTTAAATCCTTTTTTTCAATGTTATATATATTTTTTCTTCACTATAATCTTTTCAATTTTTATGTAGATGTGCGTTGGAGAAGCTTGATTGCATGTACGTATATACTTTTGATAAGGTGATGGGTACAACACCTAACTTCACAAAGAGATATCCTCCAAACCCTTTTTGTGTTAGATGATATATATAATTTTTTTCTCTCACTATTTTGCACAGTATATAACCTGTTTTGAAAATTGTATGTGTGAAGGCCAAAAACGCCTATGACCATACCTGCTGTTTGTGTTGAGTTGTCAAACATAAAACTATTCAATCTTATTTTTTTCTATTGAATGTTTATCCTAACAAGTTGAATTAATTTTATCAAGCTTCAAAACGGTTGGTCGAGCATGTTTGGTTGTCAATGGGACGTCAACATTACAAATTTTGAAAAAAGATTTTGGGATTTTTTTATCTTTTTGGGTCCAAAATGTGGATTATAATTGGTCAGTGAAGAAAACAACAGTTTAGACATGAAGTTCAAGGTGTCCTGAAAAAAGGGACCCAACTTGGCCATTGTAAACATTTTTTTTTTTGAAATATAAAGGCAACATCAAATGCATGCAAATTCGGCCAAAATAGGCTTAGGTGTTAAAGGGTTAAGTAATAAATTATTATACTTGGTCCTAAAAAACTTGTCAGAAATGGCCTTTATTCAAGAATAGGTATGGTTTAAAACATTATTTGAAAGCAATTTTTTCTTGATTTAGGTGAAAAAATGACCCATTTTTTAGATGTGTGGGCTTAATAAGAACAAATGATAATATTTACTTCAAGTAAGTGGAATAATCTGGCGTATTCATCTGTTAACTAGTCTTTAACACTCAAAACAAGATGGAGAAAATGATTTGACTAGATTTAAGAAGAATAATCTGATTAAGACGTCATAAATTTACGGCGTACTGAATGCATTACTGACTAGCTGACTTCTTGTGAGTGTGGTTTGGTGCATGTTCAAATTATCATCTAACCACTGTGCCGTCATGATAAGCTTGCTTACTTAACATCACTTATCCAAATGTCCGTGGTGAAACTGATGGGATTGGCATGTTTTTCACCAAGAAAGGGGGTCGTATAAACTGCATTATTTTTCTAACCGGGCCTTTGGCTCTTGGGTCACTTCGGTAAAAAAAACGTCTCTCGTCCGGCATCTCCACCCGCCTGTGCCGTTCAGTCCATCCGGCCACCAAATTAGCACGCACGCCAGGCCTCTGTCTGGTCCTGGTGCTTGATGAGTTGAACCGGACATGAGTGGCAGCGGCGGCGCTGCCTGAGACCGAGCCATCAAAAGTGTCTCTCCATTGTCACAATCCCCGTTCCTTAGCTGTTTGTTGACAGTAGCTTTAGCCTTCGCACTAGCAGCAGCATCGTATTCGTTACAAAAATCTTTGTGATGCAGCTTTAAATGGCTGATCAGGTCAGTGGTGTTGAATGTGGATGCTTTCTTTTCACCTCGTGGAACTTCTGCACTGCATGTTTTGCAGATGGTGAGAGCGTCGTTTGTTTCACACATGGAAAAATAAACCTACGCTAGTGACAGAGCTGCCATGATATCGCCTCAACCCTGTTGTGTAACGCCGCCTCCTCAATGACGCCGTACTCCTCAACCCCTCCTCCCTCAGGGGCTTCAGAGAGAGGTGGGGTTGAGGAGGCTGCGGTGCAGAAGTGGACAAAATTGCTTCGGTTACACACATTTGGAGGCTAAATCATGTATATAATTATCGGATTGCATTATCGGTTGAATTTTTTAAAATCTGGATTATCTGCGTGACGTCATAATTGCCATTATTGGCCGATAATTATCGGTAACCGATGTTATCGTGCATCTTTAGTTACAATGACATTTTTGCACAGAAACCATAGCAATACAGTATTTTTAATGTTGTACATTATTCAAGTCATACAAGCTGCTATAAATGTTCATCTTTGAATCATTGGTTCATACTTTACATATTTTTATATACTTAATGTTTACACTGCATGGACAATTGTTAAATGTGTTTAACTGAAAGCTGGTAAATATATCAATGACAAACGGTTAATTTGTATTTCATGCATTGATTCAGAATTTCAAATTTGATAACAGTCCGGATGGGCGAATTTATTGTCATTTATCGTTATCGAGGTAAATCTCCTCAATTTACTGTAATAAGTACTGAAGGCCATGTCGCCCAGCCCTAGTGAGTCTTTTGTTCCATCTCAGTCATCACCACACAAAAATTTGTTGTCAATCGATCATTTGATTTGTGTTGGTTGTCTTCTGGCATGAAAATATGTTACATTTTTGTTTTAATATTGTAGTACTTTGACTGAGAAGGCTTAACTTTTTTTTTTGTACTAAAAAAAGTTCACAATTCATTCAATTCAATTCATTCACAATAATCGTGATATGAAAATGTCCTGTTTTTGCATCCCATCTAAACACAGCAGTAGAAGGTAAATAAGAGACAAATTCATTATATCTGTTTTGTTATTTTGATCCAACTTTCATTTCAACAAGAACTGATCAGAGGAAATGACTTTTCTGGAGATTTGGTAATAACATAAGAGAAGAGATAAGACTCTGGCTCAGTGGAAAGCCAACCATCATCTCTCTTTTTCGTCTTCATTACTTCTTTATGAATACAAGCTAGGACTTAAATTACTTCACTGGGCCACAGTGATGCTTTAAACCATAGTGAGCTTCACCTTATCCTCTCCTCACATCTGTTCAGGCTATAAAATACCACTTTAAATCATCATTTTGATAACAATTAACACATGTACTCAGTCTTGAAACCAGTTTTTAAAAAATATGCTGCTCAGTGAAACCATTACAAAGTCTACAGTGTAAAAGACAAACATGATCTTATTACCTTACTTTTTACCACATATTTGTTGTGCATCTGCCTCTGTGAGCATTATTGTCAAATGACATGACAAAGGTTACACAGAAAAGAGGAAAGAGTGGCAGAGCAGGTAATCAAGAGGAAAAGAAGTAAGGTCCATTACGCTTCATTCTTCTCATTTGGGAACTGTGTGCTTGAACTGTTTAGTCTCCTCAAAGGATGTTAAGACTGTGTAAGGGGCAAGGCATATCTGTATATCATTTGTTCCTTCCATATCTGTTTTAGAATCCAAAATCAGATAATGACTTGTTATTTCATTTCTCGTTTTCAAATCAAAAATTGGAAAACAAATAACGACCTAATTTTCACTGTTTTGATTTCTTTTTCTTTAAATTAAAAATAGAATATGAGGGAATGGAATTATCATGGTATTTTTGTTCAATGTGTTTTTGGTTTGTATGATTTTTGATTTGGACTGACCTGGAAGTTGTCGGTCAGCAGGGTTGTTTTCGTCAACTATGACGACAACGAAAATATTTCGTCAACAAACACTTTTTTCATGATGATGACGAGACGATAATGAGCTAAAAACATGTTTTGGGAGACAACAACATAACGAGATGATTGCCATTTTTCGTCTCTTTCGTTACATGTTCACAATGTGTGACATTTTATGTGTAGTTAATCTGCATCTTAGCAGTGACTAGTTGTGTCACTCACGTGACATGCTGCCCCCCCACTCCCAATTCGCCATTGTCCTCTCCTCTCAAGGCTTGCTTACACGGTAAGAGGTAAGGTTTTCTTATCTTGCGCAGAGAAAATATGCAATGTTGATTTAAGGTCTGTTTTGAGTAATCATCACACACTAAATGTAACTTGTACAGTTAGAATAGCATTAGGCATTAGCATTTGTCTAATGCTAACGGCGAGCGTCATTTTAAATTAGTGGACAATTTATTTTACATAGAGTTTGTTGCGTTCACATATCTGTAGAGTTGCACGGTTTTGGCGTAATTTGTACAAGTGAGGACTGATTTTTAAATGTGTACGCCGTACGTTAAAAATCTACGTTTTTCGTGCGATACGTTTTTTTTTTTTTTTCCCGTTTGGATTCTGTCACCGTTTCGGCAACGAGACAATGTGCGTTACTGTGCGTTACCACGTTTGTTGAATGACTCAGGAAAAGTCAGAGACACGGAGAGAGAAGAGCAGGAGTGGGAAGGAGGGAAGTGTTGTGACGCTGTTGCAAACGCGATGCTAGGCAAGGTAGCTCCAATATTTCTTGACTGTAGCCGACGGCCTACAATCTACGCCTACTTGATGCAACACTAAATATCATATGTATATAGAACTAGATGCGAAATGAGAAATTCGGCGGCGTTAGTAAACAAGCGCCATCTTAAAGCAGTAGACTTCTCAGAAAGGCTCTGTTGTAGTGAACCTTCATAGCGAACCTTAGTAACTTTAAAATACTCCTAAATCGGCAAAATCTTGACTTGAATCTATCTTTAAATGAGTTTTAAAACGTTCACATATCAACTGTAGACAGAAGGGAACAAATGCAAAAACGGGAGCAATTTCAACAACTTTAACAGTTGAGTCACAACATTAAATGACTTCCAAAAATAGCAAAGGTTACTATGTTTCTTTCTTTCTTTTTTTAAATAAAAAAAAAAAAAGATAGGTAACACCAGTTACTTTGCCAAGTAACTAATTACTCTTACATTCAGGTAACTGAGTTACTAACTCAATTACTTTTTGGGAGAAGTAATTTGTAACTGTAATCAATTACTTTTTTAAAGTAAGATTAACAACACTGGTCATGAAGGTGCAGTCTGCAGAATGAAAAGTGACGAAAGCGGAAATTTTATTCTGCCAATTTGTTGCCGAACACAATTTGCCTGCAACTCTTGCTGATCACTTCTCAGATTTAGCAAAAGAAATGTTTCCTGACTCAAAGACGGGGCCGGATGTATGGGGGGGCCGGGGTGGGCACGGCCCACCCAGGCGTGAGTCGTGCCCACCCAATCAAAATGTCGGGAATATCTATTGTAGCTTCGCACTGGATATAGAGAATGCATAGAGAGTTGGTCTCACATACTTTTTTATTGCAGGATTAACGGTTACTGTTGGCCGCAACCACACCGAACAAGCACTCACCAAAACAAGCTGTTTTTCTAACCTTGTTTGTTATCTGCGCGCCTCCTCTCTCCTCCACACACATACACACACGAACCAACCGCTCGCCCCGCCCCCTCCTACACGTCCAACCACACACACCCATCCATGCCAGAGGCGTTCACTGACGGTAGGAAGCTGATAGAACTGCAAAAATATTGCGGGATCGTTACGCTAAATATTCGGTTAACAAAAATAAAAAAATACCACAATATCTGTAGCATTACCATATGATTGGGTGGGCAGCCGTTTTCCACCCGACAGAACATAGAAAAGTGTCTTGGTTGTGAGTCGCATGGACTACTAGAAGTGTGCAGCTCGTAGCACAGAGACTGAGAGAGGTGATCTGGGACAAAAAAAAAAAAACCTACACAAAAACACGCCCCCAGCAACATATCCACGAATCATCAGCGAGACACAGACAGCAGACAGAAACTGCATTTCAAGCGGTGATGTTTCTAAAAAACGAATTAGCGAAAAATAAAAGTTTACTCGGACATACCATAGATACACGCTTCTCTACACTCAGCCACACAGACAGGCTAGGTTCATACTACAGGTCTTAATGCACAAATTCGATTTTTTCTTTTGTTTCCCGACTCGAGTCAGGCATTAACTTGACGGTCTGAATTGGACAAGTCGCATGGAAGTGGACCATTTCAAATCCGATCTGAGTCACTTTCGCATGTGGTTCAAATCCGATCTGGGCCACATTTTTTCAGAACGTGACTGGTGGTCTGAACTGTCAAGACTCCCATATCGGAATTCATGCAGCAATTATGTCAGCAAAGAGCAAGAGGCACGGAGGACGGCAGCCATGTAGGCATTAGCACCTAGCTTGAACTCTGCTTTTAAGCACGAAGCGGGGTTGACCACAGTCATAAAAAATAAAATGAAGAAAAGAATAAGCCTTACAATTTTCGATTTTCATTCTGTGCGCCGAATGAACAATATTTAATTATTCCACAGAAGGCCGAGTCGAGGCAAACTGACGCACCCACGTCATTTCACGCGCACACGTCAAGACTCATGTGGCTTATGTGTGTGCGTTTATGCGTTCGATCAGTCCATATAAACTTTGAATATAAGACTAAACGGGGATTATTAATGTCTGTTATTTGTGTCCTGTAAAATGTGATCCCTCTGGAATGACATACAGCTAGCATGTGTAATTTGTTTTGATGCTTCTGCGCATGCAGGTCTCTTTGCTGAGCGCATCTCGGACTGCGAATTAGTGCGCATGCGTGAGACTTGAACGGTCTCAATGGACAAAGGCAGTCTGAGCGGGAACGCCAAAAAAACATATGGAAAAAATCGGATTTGTGCATTAAGACCTGTAGTATGAACCTAGCTTCAGTGAACTCGGCAAGATGTCCCTGCTTCGCTATTTTAAGTCTGCAAACAAGCCTGCTCCTGTATCGGCCTCTGCTTCATGTGCTCCTCCTATAGATGGTAAACAAAAGGCTGATGTTGGAGAAGACAGATGTATGACAGACAGAAACTTATGTGAGAGACAGATACATGATAGAGTTGTAAGCGATAGACAGTGATTGACATAATGCGATTGACGGATGGTGTGATGGAATGTGATTGACATGATACAGGAGTGAAACTGAAGTGACGGATGGACGGACAGACAGACGGACGGACGGACGGACAGACAGACAGACAGACAGACAGACAGACAGATGTATATCATAGATATAATGAAAGACATACAAATAAGATGATAGACCGAGAGACACAGACATATGAACATGATTGATATGATGACAGACAGATAGGCAAACAGACAGATGTGATGATAGAGAGACAGACATGATGATAGGTAGGTAGGTATAGTTAGGTATATATAAGCAGATAGATTAATGAAAAAGCAAAACAAAAAAACAAAACAAAAAACAAATAAACCTCCCCAAAATTAATGCAGCCTCAACGGGACACAAGCCAGTGTCCTACTTGCGCCAGCCCCAAACCCGGAGAAAAGCAGAAGGTTAAAAAAAATCCTGCATTGGGGGTGCCCCCTCAAGATTTCTTAGTGCCCACTCTGGTGGGTAAACCTAGATCTGGGCCTGCTCAAAGATTGCATCGGTAAGTTAATTTTATCAATCGACCTTTTTTAATTTATAATTGGACACACTAACGAACTACCTTCAAGTCAAATTGAATTGCGAGCTGAAGTGCAGCCATCAAAAGACATGATAGAAATTGCCAAAAGTACTACATACAATTATAACAAAAGTCACTGTTAAATTTTAGTAATCATGGTGGAGCTGAAGATATTGATTGTTCTTTGATTGTACCAGGTTATATGTGACAATATTACCAATAAATTCATATCATTTGAAAAAATTGAGTTTTATTTTTGTTTCATATTGCACGCTATATAAAATGTAAGATTAGTCATCAATTTGAAAGGGAATACGTCACTATTTGTAAGATTGCCAACGGCCTCAGGTTGACAGGTATGCGTTCAGGTGAGTATAATTAATTGAAAATAATGAGTGTGTATTAACACCACGTTGGCTGTGTCTTCCTAGACACCACAATATGTCTGTCAATGTTCAATCGAAATAGTTGGAAACTTTTGTTTATTTTTAGAGTAAAAATTGTTAATGTTACAGACGAAAACATTTTTAGTAAACGTTGACTAAAACTAGACGAAATGAGTATTGGGTTTTTGTCAACAACAACTAGACGAAGACAAACACATTTTGTGATGACCAAAATATGACTAAAACAAATAAGTATTGTCGTCCAAAAGACTAACAGGAAATTTCAAAGGGCTGCCAAAAACCACACTGCTGGTCAGCCAGTATCTACCGGTTGATTCCACTGATGGGTCGATCGAGCATCACGATAGGTAACGTTTTACATTTATTGTTACTTAATGTTTTTTGTCAAGGATGGCGGACGTATAGGTGCTTTTTAAAGAAGGGGAAACGCTGTTTTCCAACAGCAAACTTGTATCAGTGTATCAACAACGTCCAGGTCACAACACATTTAAAACGTCAACGGATATGGAATGAACAAATAATACACTGATATTGTTGACTTGAAAACGAGAAACGAAATATCAAGTCGT
This sequence comes from Corythoichthys intestinalis, assembly GCF_030265065.1. Taxonomy (NCBI): domain Eukaryota; kingdom Metazoa; phylum Chordata; class Actinopteri; order Syngnathiformes; family Syngnathidae; genus Corythoichthys; species Corythoichthys intestinalis. Next base: position 72,138,741 of record NC_080395.1, on the reverse strand, counting down.
TATCCTTTTTCCGATTTTTGAATTATAAATGAGAAATGGATTAACAAGTCGTTATCTGTTTTCCAAATTTTACATTTGAAAACTAGAAATGAAATAACAAGAAGCTATCTGTTTTTCGATTTTGGATACTAAAAAGGATATAGAGTGAACGAATGATACGCGGATAAAGACAAAAGAGAGGCAATGAGCGATGACGAAATGTGAAAGTCATCGCCACATTGGGGGCGATATGGGTGCTGCAGCAAGCAACAACGACACGCGCCGCCCTTTGCCTGTGCGTCATTGCTCGTCTCTGATTGGCAATGAATTTGGAGGGATTTTAAAATTTCTGGTCTTTTCCGATTGCAACCATGCGGAGGCAGGTTTTGTTGGAATTAACGGAGATAATGATTTTAACCTTTATAAAAAAAAGTACGACTCTGGATCCACCCCATCACAAAAACTAGGATGGTCAATAGACAATACCATCATCTAATAACTTCCCATACTGCTGCTTTTCTATATATGTCCTGGAAATCATGCTGAGAGATATCACAATATATGTGCTGGTCGCACAATGCTAAAACGATACGCTCCTCCATTTGAACCAAGTTTTCTTTTCCGATGGGGACAAAGTGTGGCGTGTGGATGTCAATTTCCATGTTGGCCAGTGTCCTCACAGGTTGTTTGTCGATCAATAAATCTGTTGCTGATTGGTTGTAGTGCCAGGCGACAGCGACAGAAATAGAACGCGGCTGCCCCCCGGCCGGCGGGGTCGTTGGCGGGGCCTCTTGGGGCCCGCGGGGCCTAGGGTGAGGCTTGCTGTCCCTTGCCGGTGGGGTGGACACCCCCTGGTCGCCGGCGCTTGGTGTGGCGCCTGCTCGGGGTGCGGGGTGGTGCTCGGTGGGTGGGAGGGGGGTGGGCGGTCGCGGAGGCGCCGTGGGTTGTCTGGGGCGGGGATTGATCGGGGCCCTGACGCTTCTTCCGCCCTGGGGCCGGTGGTTCTGGTGGACGGGGCCACGCCCACGGGAGCCTGCCTCTTAACTCACGCACTTCTCACTTCGGCACTGTAAATATTTTTCACCCTGGCACTTACATGCTCATACATTTCTCCGGGGAGAGTTGGGACGGGGCTTTACAGTCCCAGCCCGACTCCCCCCTGTTTTTAATGCACCACACACCAAGGTTGTGGGATGGTTGGGACCTGTTGGGGGGGGGGGGGGGGGCTCACGGCTGCCTCCTCACCACAGGCCCCGCCATCCCTGCACCTTTTTTAAATGCACCACACACATCATACTCCACAGGAGAGCTCCGGCAAAGGGCGGTGGGACGGGCGGCTGGACAGAAACTCCATGCTGCGGTCCCACTGCCCCAAGCCAAGCTCTCCTATTTTAATGCATACATTGCACTACCCTCCCCTCACACCCCCATCACGGTGCTGGGTGATGTCTGCCAGTCGGGAACCTGGCAGCCACATAGGGTGGTAGGTGGGTCCCACACTTTTTCTATATGGCGTGGCTCCCGGGGTGTGGCCTCCCCTCTGCCTCGGCTGCCGGCGGCGGGAGTGGGTTGGGGGGTCGGGTCTCCGATCTTGCATCGCCCCGTGGCAGTTCCTGGGCGTTCTCCTGCCTCCGCCTTCCCCTCTCTTCTCTGGCTGGGCATCCGCCCTGCGCCCCGTCGCGGGTCGCTGGCTGGGCGCCGGTGTATCAGCGGGGTGTCGCCTGCACCGGCGGGGGACCCTGCCTTGCCTGGGGCTGGGTGGGCCGCTGGGGGTCCCGTGGCGTGGCGTGCCGGTTGGGGGGCTGTGGCTCGTGGCCCGGGTGGGCGGGCGGGGGTGGGTGTAGGCGTGGGGTTGGTGATACGTCCCCTCCTGCCATCCCTGAAGGCCGGTTGATGGGCGCGCGGGTGGCCCAGGGGACCACCCTGGGTCCCAGGGGGGGGGGACGGTGGCTCCTTTGCTGGGCGGCGGGAGGAGGGATGGGCTGGCTGCGCATGGCCCCCCCATCCCCCCGCCCGCCCTCCCTCCCCGGGCTGGCTGGGTGGGGGCTGTGGCCCTGGGTTGGCGCCCGCGCGGTTTCTCCGCCCGTCTGCGTGGCTGTCGCGTGCCCGGTGGAGCTTGCGTGCTGCTGGATGTGGTAGGGCATGCTCGGGTTGGGGCTTCCGGTGCCGGGATTGGCGATGTGGCGGCGTAGGGTTGGTCGCCAACGGGCTTACACTCATAAGAGATTCACACGATTACTGGGTTCTAGATCACAGAACTGATTTGCGTACACTCTACCCCTTTCAATCACTTAGCTTATAGTCTTATAGACACCCCCACCCCCATTCTCCTCTTTCACTGGCCAATAGGCCCCCACATGGTGTAAACCGGAAATACATCTCGCTGATGATAGCACCAGCATATTAGTAACTAGTTTAGATGTTCAATGTATTTCCTGTTGTTGTTTGTGTATGTGTTTCTTTTCTTTCTTCTCTTGTATTTCTTTTCTTCTGTCCCCCCATAATCCCTTCCTGTTCGCTGCTTTGTCATAATAAAAAGGCATTTTGAATGATCACAATGGGAGTATGTCAGACTCTCAATGTGAAACATTAAAACTGTTCAGAATCCGGGCACTTAGACTTCCATTCTCTGTGTCAAACAGCTGAACAGGACAGGTTTAAAAAAAAAAAAAAAAAAAAAAAAAAAAAAGAAATAGAACTATTTCCTATTTTCTTCATGTCGCTGGAGTGTGAAGCAGTTGGGATGAAGAAATTTTGTATAAAAGTGCTGAGAACAATCTTTACTGTTTGTATAGTGAGGCAGGGCACACTGTTGATTGCTAAAGCTCTCTTAGCAGCTATGTTTACCACATGAGCAAAACATCCTCTTTGTGGTCCAAGTCCATTTATGTTACGTACTGAATTAACAATACAGGGCGTTGCAAAATGTTTGACCTCATTTTGTAGGCCAATTTTGTGTGTAACGTTTGGCATTTCTATCTTTTTAGGTTAAGAAATGCTGTTCACTTCAAAAGAAAAGTCATTTTGATAAGGCATTTTGCAGGCGGCGCTCATATTGAACATTTATGAAAATTTGTCATAGAACCAACAAATATTTGTACATTTCTTTGTAAATTTAACCAATAAAACTTATGACCTTCAACATAAAGTGTATTTAGTTTCATTAAGATCCATCAAGTAGTTTCCGAGATATGGGCATTTAGAATGGGGTCAACCATTTCGGAACACCCTGTATTTGCAGCATAATCTATAGTCACTGGTATGGATTGATTTGGCCTGCTTAACTTCCATTCAGTCATGGTGGTTTTTAATTCATCTATGTAGTATATGGACTACGTGTCCCATGATCATTCTGGGCTCACGCAGCCAATGGCATGGGACTTTGGGGGATCTAACGATCACATCTAGGTTGCTATTTGATGATATCTAGTGTGTGCGCGTGAGTGTTGTCGGGGCGTTTAAAAAGTTAACAAATGCCACAGAAGTCACGTCTGCTCATAACTGCACAACACCAGCATTTGACAATCGACTTTCATAAACAGGACGCGTTTGGAGTACAGCGCTCTTAATTTGCCACTCATTGTTCATTATGTAACCGTGAGTTAGCTCTCTGTGTCCCAGGGTGTTAAGCTGTCTTGTGTCAGACCAAGATTATTTGTAGCAGCCAAGTAGGCAACAATATATTGGTGGGATTGCTTTACATATCCGTAAGGACAGTCTTTGTTAAATATATACGAGTGGGGATAGCGTATCAGCAAACCCAAAATGCTGCCACACAACGGATCTGTACGACGTTGAAACCGGCAAGCCGCCTCCTTAAGTTTCTGTCTTTCCTTACGAGCATTGATCCTCGTGCGCCACAGCTCCCGCCAAACTGCCTGAGCAGTTTGGGGGAGGAGTGATGAAGGGGCTGCTAGCGAGGAGGAGCCTTCTCATAGCTTTTCTGTTCAATGCAAATATGCGCCGGACATTATAACGAGAGAGACCACAAAAAAAAGTTTTGAAAAATACATTTTGGGAGCTTTTTTAATTGGATTGAATGTTTTTGCGTATTGAATCGAAGAGGGCATATTGAACGGTTCAATATAAAACCGAGTATTGTTGCATCCTTAATCAGCACCTCCAAATCCGAGACCATGGTCCTTAGTCGGAAAAAGGTGGTGTGCCCTCTCCGGGTCAGGAATGAAATCCTGCTGCCCCAAGTGGAGAGGTTCAAGTATCTGGGGGTCTTTTTCACGAGTGAGGGTAGGAGGGAGCAGGAGACTGACAGGCGGATCGGTGCAGCGTCTGCAGTAATGCGGACTCTGTACTGGTCCGTTGTGGTGAAGAAGGAGTTGGGCCTAAAGGCAAAGCTCTCGATTTACCAATTGATCTATGTTCCTGCCCTCACCTATGGTTACGAGCTGTGGGTCGTGACCGAAAGAACAAGATCCCGGATACAGGCAGCCGAAATGAGTTTCCTCCGCGGGGTGTCTGGACTCTTCCTTAGAAATAGGGTGAGGAGCTTGGTCATCCGGGAGGGACTCAGGGTCAGGCCGCTACTCCTCCACGTTTGATCCCCTTCCCCCGGTGACCATATCAAAGTATCCAAGAACAAGATATAACATCATATGCTCTCTCTCATTATTGTGGCCTTTAACAACATTAAATCATGACAGTAATCCGAGTTCTGTTTTGTTTATATTAGGGATGACCCGATTGCATATTTTTGCACCCGAGTCTGAGTCCCCTGAGAAAATCTGCCAACACCGAGTCCCGATCTGATACCCAAAAAAAGGCATTTTTTTGGAACAAAAGTTCCAAACGTTACAGCACCAAACTGACTGTTTGTGTTGTGACTGTCCTTTTTCTGGTGTGTGGACAGTTGCCATAGTGAACTTAACAGGCAATTGTTAGGCAGTGGTGTCTTTTGTGCTTTACTGAAAACATGCAGGTCTGAGGTGAAAGACCTAGGAGGATTTATTGCTCAAACTGAATGGGTTAGTCATAGCTGACTGCACTTCCCAGTGGGCAAAACATAAGTAGAAGAGACTTTTGCAGCTGGTGATGTGTTAGCCAGGCAGATATAAAGTAAATCTGCTCTCCAGCTCCAGGCTGTACAGCTGGGAAACCTAGGGCACCCTTAATAAAGGCATACAGAGAAGAAAAAAGGATTAACAACGCCGCATGCGGTTATGAAGTATCATCAGAGGTGGGTAGAGTAGCCAAAAATTGTAGTCACGTAAGAGTAGCGTTACTTCAAAATAATATTACCCAAGTACAAATAAAAGTCATCCCAAAAATTTACTCAAGTACAAGTAAAAGTATTTGATGAAAAAAAACTACTTTAGTTCTGAGTAATTCCTTATAATATTTTATTTTGTTTTAAAATTATACCATTTTTCTCAGCATCAGGTCATCTATGTGAACTGTTATTATTAAGATACTGTAACCAATTAGATGACCATAATAGGCCAAAAATACTAGTGTACCAGAATCATCCAACTCTGACTGAAAAAATAGACATGAAAATCACCCATCCTAAGTGCATGACTGTCGTCTAGTGCAGTAGTCCCTAATGGTTTTTTTCACGGACCGGCACCGTGTGGCAGAAAATTACAGTAACTATAAAATAACACGACACGGCTAAAAACGAACAGTAAGTGCAGGGAAAATGTAACTCGCTATATGCAGAGTCATTCGTCCTTATTTTTGTTAATGTAAGGTACTATTATCCTTTGACTTCATTACCTATTGACCTGACACTTTGTCATTCTTTGAGTAACACCTTATCAGAGGGGGCCGAGCTTCATTTAGTAACAGCCGAAGACGGCACACGCTCATGTCGGATTTAAGCTTGGATTTTTGAAGAACTACGAAAGTTGTACCTCATACAAACAGGAAGGATTGTCTCGGGAGTGATTTGTTGGAGGATTCAAGGCAAATTTTATATTTTTCATGCCATGCATGCGTGATTGAAGCATTTATTCGCAGGAATTTTGTTCTTTGTTTACACATGGAGGCGGCTAATTTTCATAACTGACTAGCCTCATAGTTGGCAATATTTACGCAAAATAATTTATAATAATTTTAAACCAAGAATCAAGACTGTTTTACGTCCATATCTATAATGCATTCAGGGATTTAAGCATTTATTCACAAGAATTTTTGCCAGAAAAGCTCCGTTTACGCCAGGCGGCCCCTAGCATCATTCGCTAACAAAGTAGCATTGTACTTCAACAATATACGTAAAATAAACGCTAACTGCATGGTTTCTTTGCTTTTAACCTAGAATCGTGACTGTTTTACGTCCATATCGATGAAGAATTCGGGGATTTAAGCATTTATTCACAATAATTTTCGCCAGAAAAGCTCTGTTTACGTCAGGCGGCCGCGAGCCTCACTCACTAACTTTATACAGTGTATAATGATTGTAAAGGGCTATTCTATTCTATAGGAAGTTGTGATTGTATATAGAATTTATCAATAATCTATCTACATAATATTTATAATTGATTCTACATCTTTTCCTCAAGTATTAAGTTTCTGATGTTGAATTGAGTGATTTATTAGCTGTTGAAAACTTAAATAAAAATAATTAAGTTGCTGTTTTAGTCAAAAACTAAATGATATGTTAAATAGTGCTATTGATCCTGCAAATATAGGTGATTATCTCTGCATTTAGTGATTTTTGTGCATCTAATGTAAAATTTGAGAATTTTATAGCCATTTTGAGTTGTGTTATATAAAAAATAATCAATCGGGATTTTATTCGGGAACGACTTTTAATTTTTTTATGAAGCTGCTGATGGAGACACATATATGGCTAAGTTAGGTACCTGTTCTGGTTTTAGGTCGGTAGCAGCTTTGGTTTTGAAAATATTTGAATTTGAAGTTTTTGAAAATAGGCCCCCTACGAATCGGCCCCATTTCCCGTGTCATGTCAATAGGTTACGAAGTCTAGGTTATATCTTTATTATTTAAATATAAAAAAGTCAATGTTTACATGAGGAAATGAGGGAAAAGAAATTAGGAGACAGAAGTTGCGATTATTGGATATTTTGTTAACTGTTATTTTGCAAATCATTTAAAAAATACAATTTTGAATGAAAATCAAATTCTTATGTACAGTGTATCACAAAAGTGAGTACAACCCCCCCACATTTCTGCAGATATTTAAGTATATCTTTTCATGGGACACCAATCTCTTCTGAAGACGGTACACAAGAAAGCCAGCCCATCTGATCAGACCATAGGACATGGTTCCAGTAATCCATGTGCTTTGTTGACATGTCTTCAGCAAACTGGTTGCGGGCTTTCTTGTGTACGGTCTTCAGAAGATGCTTCCTCCTGGGGTGAAAGCAATGCACAGTATTTTGATTTAGAGTGCGGCGTATGGTCTGAGCACTAACAGGCTGACCCCCACCTCTTCAATCTCTGCAGCAATGCTGACAGCACTCCTGTAACGAGTCACATGACATTTTGGAGGGGAAATGACAAGCAGTACTCAATTTGGACTTTAGGATTGTATGTTTTTTCAAAGGGGTGTACTCACTTTTGTTGCCAGGGGATTAGATATTAATGGCTATATTTTGAGTTGTTTTGAGGGGAAAATAAATGAACTCTATTATATAAGCTGCACACAGACTACTTTTCTTTGTGTCTAAGTGTCATTTTGTCAGTGTTTTTTTTTTTGTATACATCTTTTTATTTGAATTTTTTAATGCAGTACATCTCAGCCAGAACAAAAATAACAGATCTATTAATCTTAGCATGGTCATCTAGTATACGAACAAAGAGTGAACGTTTAGACTGACACAATTCCAGAGTTGTGATTGGCTGTTTTGTGAGCAGGTTCTTCATCTATTTTACACAGACCATGCATACATCACTAACAAAACAAAATACAGCAAGACCCACATACACACGACAACAACAACAACAACAAAAAAACCAAAACAACAAACAAAAAAAAACAAAAAAAAACCTTAATAGTTCAACGTTACCATAGATAACATTGATATTATAATGAGCAAGAAGTAAGATGACGTATTAACTAACTAAACTACATAATTTAAACAAAATAAAAGAGGAAGGTGGGGGTGGGGGGGCAAGGCTTTTAGTTGCTTTCTTGAGAAATCGTGAGTCCATCTAAGTAGTCTTTAAAGGGCTGCCAGGTTTTTTGGAAGGTACTTCCCCTTCCAGATAGTGAGAATCTTATCTTCTCTAGCTTCAGATGAGTCAAAACCTCTTTGAGCCAACTATTGTATGATGGGGGATGTGCATGTTTCCACTTGAGTAAAATAAGCCGTCTTGCTAGTAAAGTCGTGAAGGCAATTACATGGCGTATTGGTGCTGATAAAACGGGTAATGGAGGAGGGCAACCAAAAAGTGCTATGCATGAGTCCTCCCCCAGATCTGTGCCAGATACGGTTTCCAGTGTGTTGAAGATCTGCCGCCAAAAATTAGTGAGGTTAGGACAAGACCAAAACATATGTGTGTGATCAGCGGGTGATTGTTTACATCTATTGCAGCTATCAATGATAGTGGGGTAAATTTTTGCAAGTCGAGCATTGGTGTAATGTACTCTAAAAACGATTTTGCATTGCAATAGACCATGTCTGGCACAAATGGAGGAGGAGTGGACCAGCTTACAAATCTGCTTCCAGCGACTGTCCGATATTTCAGTCCCAATCTCGTTCTCCCACTTGTGTTTTAAGGAGTGAGAATATAAGGGGCTCTGGCAAGCTGAGAAATTATAGATGGATGAAATGGTTTGTTTATGGGCATGGTCTAGGTTGAGCACGGAATCAATGAAGGAGGTTGGTGGCCGATTGGGAAAATTTGGATAAGTAGATTGAATGAAGTGCCTAATTTGTAAAAACCGGTAGAAATGGGATTGAGGTAGACTGAATTTCTTCGATAGCTCTTCGAAATTCATTAGGCGCCCATCAAGGTATAGGTCCTGAATATTTTTCAGGCCTCTATTGTGCCAGGTTACGAAGGTGGAGTCGAAGTTAGATGGAGGAAATAAATGATTTTTTGCTATTGGTGCAAGAATTGAAGGACCCGCTAAGCCATAGTTTTTACGAAACTGAATCCAAATTTTTAATGAATTTATGGCAACAAGGTTTTGGGAGAGATGGGCAGTCTTTAGAGGAAGCTTTGCAGTAAGAAGAGAATTCAGTGACAACCTGGAGGATCTTAACTCAAGCCTAGCCCATGTAGGGCAGAGGTCTATGTCTCCCAGTAGCCAATTATTTATTTTGACAATATTACATGCCCAGTAATAAAGAATGAAATTCGGAAGAGCGAGGCCTCCCTGGTTCTTGGGCAACCGCATAATTGTTTTATTGATCCGGGGGCGCTTATCTGGCCATAAGAAAGCAGAGATTAATTTGTCTAGATTGTGAAAAAAGGATTTCCTGAAAAAAATCGGGATGTGTTGAAACAGGTAGAGAAATTTAGGGAGTAAAACCATTTTAACCAAATTAACTCTGCCAGTCAGCGACAGTGGAAGCAGAGACCAGCGTGTCATGTCGAGCTTGCATTTATCAATTAATGGATGAAAATTACTCTTGAAAAGGTCAGCAAAGGAAGCAGGGATGAAAACACCCAGGTATCGAAACCCCTCAGCTGTAACTTTGAATGGAAAAGAGGATGCTGGTATCATTCTTGATAGGGTGTTAATTGGCAGAAGTTCACTTTTTCCAAAGTTTAATTTGTATCCGGAATATTTGCCAAACTGTGTTAAAATGTCAATGACGATCGGGATGGAAGAAACTGGGTTTGACAAATATAGTAACAAATCATCCGCATAAAGAGATAATTTATGGGTGACATCATTCCTCGTGATGCCCATTACTTGTGCTTCTTCACGAAACCACATAGCCAGTGGTTCCACTGCCAGAGTAAAAAGGAGGGGAGAAAGGGGGCAACCCTGCCTGGTGCCCCGATGAAGAGGGAATGAAGCTGACCGTACCCCGTTTGTAAGGACCTTAGCAGTTGGACACTGATAAAGCATTTTGATCCATTTAATAAAATCATCACTAAAACCAAACTTTGCTAAAATATAAAACAAATACTTCCATTCAACCCTGTCAAATGCTTTTTCAGCATCCAATGAGATCACAACTTCAGGTACCTCAGAACCAGGAGAGCCAATAATGTTAATAAGTCTCCTTGTATTAAACGACGAGTCTCGGCCGGCCATGAACCCTGTCTGGTCAGCAGCGATGAGAGTAGGGAGGGCTTGCTGTAGACGCGTTGCTAGGACCTTAGCGAGTATCTTCTGATCCACGTTTAAAAGGCTTATGGGCCTATAGCTACCACACTCAACTGGGTCTTTTCCCTTTTTTAATAGAAGAAATGTTTGCCTCATAGAAAGTCGAGGGTAGTTTACCAGTAAAAAAGGCGTCGTTGTAGACCTTGACCAGTTGTGGACAAATTACATCTGAGTAGGTTTTGTAGAATTCCACCCCAAATCCATCTGGGCCAGGGGATTTCCCCTTCTGTAGTTGGCTAAGTGCATCTTGTACTTCCAGTAGTAAAATCGGCCCGCCCATTCCGCCAACCAACTCAGCATTCATTCTAGGGTAAGTAAGCCTCTCCAGCGGGTTATCCCCATCCCAGACCTCCGGTGAGTGGTCAGACGTATACAGATCTATATAAAATTTTTCAAAAGTTTTGTTCACGAGATTGGGATCTGACACTATTGACCCAGAGATTGATTTTATTCTTGGTATCAGTTTTGAAAGGGCAACTGATCTAGCTTGATGAGCAAGGAGTTTACCTGCCTTATCGCCCTGTTTGAAATAACGCTGTCTAGAGTGTAACAATTTAATTTCAACCTTTGCTGTTGACAGTAAATCATACTCAGCTTGCAATTTAAGACGTTCATCATAAAGAACATTAGTGGGGGCAACAGAATATTGTGCGTCAATTTTTAGTATCTGATTAGCAAGCCAAGTCATCCTAGCTGTGTCGGTCTTCTTCTGATAGGATGCAAATGAAATCGCTTGTCCCCTTAAATACGCCTTGCAGGCTTCCCATAGATTGCCTCTGGAGACCTCAGGAGTATCATTAATGTCAAAAAAAGTTGTAATTTCTTGCTGAAAAAATTGTTTGAATTGTGAGTTATTTAATAGAAAATAGGAAAGTTTCCATTGCGTACATGGAGGTGTGTAATTTGGAAAATGTATATCCAGTGAAAGCGGTGCGTGATCTGAAACAACTATACTGTGATAGTTGCTCAGGTTTACCCAGTCCAACAATCTGTTGTCCATTAAGAAAAAGTCAATTCTAGAGTAAGTGTGATGGACGTGGGAAAAAAATAAAAAAACTTTGTCAGATTGGTTAAGATGTCTCCAGGGGTCACTGAGTCCAAGCTGATCTGCAAACGCTTTTAATGTAGTAGCAGATTTAGATAGAGTGAGGGGTCTGGATGAAGACCTATCCAAAATCGGATCCTGAATAAGGTTAAAATCACCACCTATAATAGGGTAGCAAAACTCTATATCGGGCAAGGAGGAAAACAGACGTATTATGAACTGGGCATCGTCCCATACTGGTGCATAGACACTCACCAAAACTACCGGGATGTCAAATAGCCTGCCAGATACTGCAACAAATCGACCATTTGGATCTTCGGTTAACTTTTTGGGCTCAAAGGGAATATTTTTACCAATAATAATGGCTGTACCTCTTGACCTCGCCGAAAACTTTGAGTGATACACGTACTTCATCCATGGTTTCTTAAGACGGGAAACTTCAGATGTTTTAAGATGAGTTTCTTGAATAAAATAAATATCTCCACTTAGCTGTTTTAAGTGTGAGAGAACTTTGCCCCTTTTTATGGTATCATTAATGCCTCTAACATTCCAAGACACAAACCTGCAGCCCTTACTTTTATATGTAGGAATGATGGACATATTAATAAGTTATTGAAATAAACAAAGCCACATTGCCCTGCACAATTGGGGAGGGGAGGGGGGGCACACAAAACTAATGAAAGAAAAACCCAAAACAAGACAAAACCGAAATGAAACAAAAATAAAAAATAAAAAAATTACTGCAACACCAAACATCAAACATACATCTATATAGCCTCCAGTTTCTACTGTACTCATTAGTTCCCATACCAATAACGCTCCCGCTGGACGTAAGGTTAACCCTGGTTCTCAACATGGTGCCCTCCCTCAGTAACAGTTTTGTCAAAAATGATTTTTATTTATTTATTTTATTTTTCTTTTTAATTAAATTTTTTTTTCTCCTTTCCCTCCTCTTCTTCTTACCCTTCCTGTCCCCTCGTCTTTTTAAAAGGAGAGGGGGGGAGGGATAATAATAAAAAAATATATTAAATCTTAAAGTAAACAGCAAGGATCGAGCAAGGAAACGAGAACCAGTCCAAAAAAGTTGTACCATGCACGAAATTTCACAAGACGAGATCGAGGGGGGGAAAAAAAAAAAAAAAAAAAAAATCACTCTCTATAGTTATTTCCCGCTGTGTGTTAGAGTAAAAAATAGAAGAAAAATAGTTAACCCCAATGTTAACAGGGTGCTATCTTGAAAGCATACCACTCTAGCAGTCCAAGCCTAGCAAAGGCCATCCAGTCCGAAAACGAGGGAAACAAATATATTTAAACAGAGGTCAAGGATTTCAGGAAGGCAGTAGCCTCTTCGAGGGAGGAAAATCGCCGTCTATTACCGTCTTTCTTGACGATTTGTAGCTTCGCCGGGTAGAGTAGAGCTGGCCTGAGGCCCAAGTCGTACAGTTTCGCCATTATTTCTCGATAGGCCGAACGTTGCACCAAGACGTCGGGCGAATAGTCTTCATAAATCCGAATCAGCGAGTCACGATACCTGAACGTGTTCCTCCGTCGCCGGGCTTCTCGAACGATCAGCTCCTTAGTCTGATATCGAAGGAAGCTCACGATCACGGGTCTCGGTCTGTCCCCTTGTTTCGGCATTGGAGCGAAGGTGCGGTGAGCCCGGTCCAATTCCGGCGAGGACGGGAGCAGCTGTACCCCGAAAATCTCCTTCAGGGCTTGTGCGAAGAACTCCGTGGGTTTTGGACCTTCCACTGATTCTGGCAGACCGATGATCCGGATGTTGTTTCGCCTGCTTCGTGCCTCCAAGTCTGCATTCCGGGCTTTAAGTTTTATGCAAGTGTCGGCTAGCGAGGCGCATGAAACTTCCAGAGTGTGGATGCGTTCTTCGTCTAGGCCAAAATTGCTCTCCAGGATAGTGATTCGCTCGCCAAAGTCATTCACGGTTAACTGTAGGGAGTCTAGTTTGGCGTCGAGGGAGGAAAATGCGGACTTGAGTTCTGCCGACATCGCGGCCGCAATGGATTGTCTATGGTCTTCCAGCAAGCTAGTCAACGCCGACATGCTAATGTGGCTAGCGGTGGATGGGTCCTCCTTCCTCGTGTCTTTTTCCCTCGCTTGTCTGGTCCCAGATGCCATCAGGTACGTCAGAAAGTGACCACTGCTGATTACTCAGTGTTTGAGCAGGCATGGGTTGTGAAAAAGTAGTTGAAATGTCAGTTCGGAGCGGGAGCGTTCAACGCCTACGACCTACTCCATTCTCCTCTCCACCGGAAGTTTTTGTCAGTGTTGTCCCATGAAAAGATATACTTGAATATCTGCAGAAATGCGAGGGGTGTACTCACTTTTGTGATACACTGTATGCTTTATTACAGTAAGTGTAACCCAGTAGCCTAATGCACATGTAAAACCTGTTGTGTTTTATTGTGTGTTATGGGCATAACTGTGCCAAGGGCAGTTGTATTTTTTGGGGGGGGATTTTGGTGTTTTTATTTGGTTTGCTAATGTCTACAAACATAAATTAAGCTAAGGAACTGGGCTTGTGACGATGGAGAGACGCTCGGGCATCGGCGGCGCCACTCATCTCCGGTTCAACTAATCAAGCACCATGGCCTAGCGTGGGTGCTAGTTTTCGGCCGGACGGACTGAACAGCACAGGCGGGAGTAGATGCTGGACGAGAGGCGTTTTTTTACTGAAGTGACCCGAGAGCCAAAGGCCCGGATAAAAAAATAATGCAGTTTCTACGACCACCATTCTTGGTGAAAAACATGCCGATCACATCAGTTTCACCACGGACATTTGGACAAGTGATGTCAAGCAAGCATGCTTACCATGACAGCACAGTGGTTGGATGATAATTTCAACATGCACCAAACCACACTCACAAGAAGTCAGCCAGTCAGTAATGCATTCAGTATGCTGTAAATTTATGACGTCTTAATTAGATCATTTTTTTAAATCTAACAAAATAATTTTCTCCATCTTGAGTGTTAAAGACTAGTTAACAGATGAATGTGCCAGATTATTCCACTGACTTGAAGTAAATATTAGCATTTGTTATTAAGCCCATACATCTAAAAAATTGGTAACTTTTCACCTAAATCAAGAAAAAAAATGCTCTCAAATAATATTTTAAACCATACCTATTCTTCAATAAAGAACATTTCTGACAAGTTTTTTTTTAGGATTAAGTATAATAATTTATTGCTTAAAGTAAATCTGTTAAGATTATTTTCAGCTAGCTACTAGTATTTTTCTACAAGAAATCTGAGTGAAATATACTTGAAGGGCTAGAAGATAATTTCACTTATTTCCAATAGATTTACACTGAAAACAAGGGAATTTAACTACAGTAGTTTTAAGGAGGTGTGTTTTTGCCAAGGGCGTAGGTTTGGTCTCAACATTGGTAGGGACCATATAACAGCATAATCTGCATGTACACATTTTGCTGGGGACAGGACATTAATAAGACCAAACTGATTGGGTGAATGGGGGTCAGGGCTACATTTCTCCTGAATATCAACCAAATAATTGATAGGCTAAATCAGACATGTCCAAAGTGCGGCCCGGGGGCCAAATGCGGCCCGTGGTCAAATTTCATCCGGCCCCCAGCCTCTGTCATAAGATCAATAACGTCTGGCCCGCACACAGACTTAATAAATTGGTCAGCAGTACTGCTACCAGCATATGAAGCAGCTTACACATTAAACGCTGCTCCTCATTTACCCACTAAAAGGCAGCAGCACTCTAAGCAACGTTACCCCCGTGACGCTTAACTTCCAATTTTCTAAAATGGCAGCAATCAACAACAACAAAAAGTTGACTGCCACGGCCGACGCTTTAAGGATAGGTGGAAATTGGACTATTTCTTCACTAAAATACACAACTGTGTCTGGCTTATTTGTAAAGAAACAGTTGCTGTTTTTAAAGAGTTCAATGTGAGGCGATATTACCAAACAAGACACGCTGACATGTACGACAAGATTACAGGGAAGATACGCAGTGAGAAATTAAAGCAACTTGAAGCTAGTTTAATTTCACAGCAGCAAGATCCTGAGAGTTGAACGCCACAAAGGCTAGTTGCGAAATTGTTGAAATTATTAATTAAAAATAATAATAATAAAGCAAATGTGACACACAGAATGGCTTGCTAAAATTTGCTTAAATATATTGTTCTACGTAAAGGACGTCAGCCAAGGTCGTCCCCCCACATTTTTACCACACCAAATCTGGCTCTCTTTGCAAAAAGTTTGGACACCCCTGATCTAGACCAATTACTAATTTGTTGGTGCTATCGTCAGCTAGATGTATTTCTGGTTGACACCATGCGGGGGGCCTGTTGACCAGGGAAAGAGGGGGACTGGGGTGGGGGAGTCTATAAGCTAAATGATTGAAAGAGGTAGAGTGTACACAAATCAGCTCTGTGAACTAGAACCCAGTAATCGTGTGAATCCCTTGTGAGTGTAAGCCCGTTGGCGACCAACCCTACGCCGCCCTATCGCCAATCCCGGCACCGGGACCCCCCACCCGAGCGCGCCCTACCACATCCAGCCGCACGCGAGCCCCACCAGGCGCACGACAGCAACGCAGACGAGCGGAGACGCCACGCGGGCGTCAACCCAGGGCCACGGCCCCGACCCAGCCAGCCCGGGGAGGGAGGGAGTCTGGGCGGAGGCCGGGGGTCAAGCACAGCCCATCCCTCCTCCCGCAGCCCAGCAAAGGAGCCATCGTCCATCCCCCCGGGATCCGGGATGGTCCCCCGGGCCACCCGCGCACCCATCAACGGATCTTCAGGGATGGCAAGAGGGGACGCACCACCAACCCCACGCCTACCCCCACCCCCGCCCGCCCGCCCGGCCCACGAGCCGCAGCCCCCCCAACTGGCACGGCACGCCACGGGACCCCTAGCGGCCCACCAAGCCCAGAGCAGGGCAGGGTCCTCCACCGGTGCAGGTAACACCCAGCAGGTACACCGGCCCCCAGCCAGCGATCCGCGACGGAGCACAGGGCAGATATCCAGTCAGAGAAGAAAGGGGAAGGCGGAGGCAGGGGAACGCCGAGGAGCCGCCATGGGGCGACGAAAGATCAGAGTCGCGACTCCCCCCTCCCACTCCCCCACGCCCAGGCAGATGGGAGGCCACGCTCCAGGAGCCACGCCATAGGGAAAAAAGTGTGGGACCTAACTACCACCCTATTACTGTGGCTGCCAGGTTCCCGGCTGGCAGCCATCACCCAGCACCGTGATGGGATTGTGAGGGGAGGGTAGTGCAATGTATGCATCGAAATAGGAGAGCTTGGCTTGGGGCAGTGGGACCGCAGCATGGAATTTCTACCCAGCCGCCCGTCCCACCGCCCTTTGCCGGAGCTCTCCTATGGAGTATGGTGTGTGTGGTGCGTTACAAAAGGTGCAGGGATGGCAGGGCCCATCGTGAGGAGGTAACCGTGAGGCACCCCCCCCCCCCCCCCCCCCAACACGTCCCAACCATCCCACAACCTTGGTGTGTGATGCATTAAAAACAGGGGGGAGCCGGGCCGGGACTGTAAAGCCCCGTCCCAACTCTCCCCGGAGAAGTGCATGAGTATGTAAGTGCCAGAGTGGAAGATATTTACAGTGCCGAAGTGAAAAGTGCGTGAGTTAAGAGACAGGCTCCCGCGCGCGTGGCCCCATCCACTGGAACTACCGGCCGCGGGACGGGAGAACCGCCCGGGCCCCGATCAGTCCTCGCCTCCAGACCACCCACGCCGCCTCCACAATCCCCCCCCCCCCCCCCCCGCCCCCGAGCATCCACCCCGCACTTCGAGCAGGCGCTATGCCAAGCGCCGGCGACCAGGGGACGTCCACCCCACCGGCAAAGGACAGCAAGTCCCACCCAAGGCCCCGCGGGCCCCAAGAGGCCCCGTCGATGACCTCGCCGGCAGGGGGGCAGGGGGGCAGCGGCAGCCGCCGCGGCCCAGAGAGGCGGACAGGGCCGGAGAAAGACGAAGGGGACAGAAGCGCACCCCCCTCCAGCCCACCCCCGGGCTAGGAGGGGCGCGCAGAATGACACCGGGGGCACCTCCAGAGCACCCGGTACAGGGAGACGCGGCTCCGGCCGGGCCAACCCGGGAGGGAACTATGGCCGCCGCACACACCACCTCACCCCACCCCACTCCACCCCACCCCGGCCGGCCGGGGAAGGGCCGCGGCCCCGGACCGGCACCCGCGCGGCACCCTACCCGCCCACGAGACCAGCGCGCGCCCGACGGGATCCCCGCACAGCCAGACGCAACCTGACAAGCCCTAGCCGGAAATCCCGGGGGCCAAGACCGGCGACGGGACGGCCCAGGGCAGGACGCCAACAAACTCCACCTGTAAGGTTGACAGAAGAAGAGGTTTATCAGACACCATTAGATGTATGCCAAGGACCAGTGAAGTGTATTATTTAAGCATAGTTCCTTAATTATTCTGAGTCTGGTAAGTAATATATAGGGTGTTCCAGAAAAGTTGCATACGTTCCCCAGCAGCCGGCAACCAAATTGTCTATGGGTTTCTTTGTAAATTAAACCCATTGACAGACTAAACCGTGAAGGAAGAAAAATAATTCATTACATGCTGCTGGGAGTATATAAATCAGTTCAGATTTAAACATTTCCAGTTTCCAGCTGCAGAAGGATGCATACAACTTCCCCGCATACATCAATTTATGTATACATTTTTATTATTTTTGTGGCATTCATTCGCAGGCGAGAGAGAATCCTTATTCTATGTTCATCATTCTTGCGACTGTTTCCCACTGTTGTTTGTATTTGTCCATTTTATTTGTCTGTTTGGCAGATATTTTCTCTAATGTTATATATTCAATGATTAGATTTAGCCATTGGTTAATGCTAATGTTTTGTTTGTTTTTCCTATTCACCAATATTGTTTTTTTTGGCTATCGTTAAACTTGCTAGTAGTGGAGGGGTTTGATGGTTAGAGATATTCACTGTATTCAGATCACCAATCAGACAAAGAGTTGGAGACAATGGAATCCTGC
Source organism: Corythoichthys intestinalis (assembly GCF_030265065.1). NCBI lineage: Eukaryota > Metazoa > Chordata > Actinopteri > Syngnathiformes > Syngnathidae > Corythoichthys > Corythoichthys intestinalis. Next base: position 72,120,439 of record NC_080395.1, on the reverse strand, counting down.
AGTTCAATAGGAAATAGAGTTTCTTAGTTACCTGTGACCAAAACTCTTGCACTGATTTACATTGCCAAAGAGCATGAAGGTATGTGTCTGAAGTATCTTCATTGCAGCTTCTGCATTTTTCTGACTGGGAACACCCCATTTTGTACATTTTAGATTGAGTAATATGCCATCTGTGCAGTATTTTGAACTGTATAAGTTGAAGGTTCTTATTCTTTGTCATTATAAATGTATTTTGACAGATGTTGGACCAATAGTTATTATCTAATGTTACCGAAAGTTGTGTATACTTTAAAATTTTACATAAATCTTTTAATAGAATTATTGGCTTGACATTATCGGTTATCGGCTGGAACAAGGAGGAAATTATCGGTTATCGGTATTGGTTGAAAAATGTTATCGTGCATCACTAGATTTTATACATATTTTTCATGCAATATCTACAAACAAAGGACAGATCAGGAAATAAGAAAAGCAGTGGACCAAACTTCAAGTGAAAACAAAAAATATTTGACATTCGTTCATTCACTTCCATCCCTCCCACTTCAATCGAACTGGATGTGTATGACAGTGAATGCCAGCCAATGAGTGGACTGGCATTTGGGGCATTTCATGTAATTTCCTGTTGATTTTGAGTTACTGAACAGGAAGTGACCCAGGAATAACAAAAAATGAATCGGAAAAGACCTGGGAATGTCCCAAAATCAATAGGAAGTGACCTGTAAATGCACTAAAATGAAAGGAAGGGTCCAGTAAACGCCCCTTCCCGGTCAAAATAAAGTAGACTTCTAGCTCTGTCATTTGCCACGTTTACATGGAGCCAAATATTCCAATTACAATCGGAATATTTGTTCAAACTGAATGAATGTGTTCCATAAAAAACACCTCATTCGGAATGAACAGGCCCAAACCGAATGGAATTTCATTCCGATTCACAGGGGTGGAATATTCCTTTTCCCAAACCGATTAGAAGTAAAATTATATCATGTAAACAGGGAAGCGGAATGGTGTCTGGTTGCGTTCTTTCTGCACATGCTCCGTACTGACGTGGTGACGTCACTTGGTGACGTAAGTAACGTCACTTGCAACATGGCTTCCAAGCACACGCACAGCGCACCCACACAACTTTTTAAATGAACGGCGTATCATTCTGAAGTTTTGTTTCCACTCGAAAAGTTAAAACAGCAGCTGATCTGACGATCGATCTCCATGTTTTGCAACGTGACGCTTTGTTTTGATTAATCTGCGCATGTCAGATGGCAGTTGTCAAACGTCCTTTCGGAATAAAGGCAGTGACATGTAAACGCTGGATCGGAATAGATGAAGTGACATGTAAACAGCTGATGTGAAATTTCCATTTGGAATGATTTGAATCGGTATGAATAAAAGTCAGCATGTAAACGTGGCTAGTGTTAGCCAATGAGTTAACAGCAGGGTTGAAAGTGGGCCGGAACGGCGTTCTGCCATGAAATAGGGAGGCGGAACGCCGTTCCAGCATACGGTGCTTTGATCCCGAAAATATGACGGCAACTGTCAAGACCCCATGTTTAAAAAAACGCTGCCACACATGCATCTCCAATAAGAACAATCTACTAATGTCAGATTTACATACAAAAGTATTAACAACAAGCCTAATAAAGAGCTTGTGTAGCGTCATCCGTTTTCATCGATTTCCATTATTCATGTATTTATTCTACGTAGTTCTTCCCAGCGTCTTTCTGTATTTGACAATTTGCGTCGCTCTGCACACACAGTGCACATGCACTGCAGAGCACGCAGCAAAAAAAAATGTTCAATGGCGTACCGCACACATGCTATTTGTAGACCGTGACGTCAAATCGTAAAGCGGAAGTAAAGCCGAAGTGGGACATTATAGACCCGCCCTCACATAGAAACAACGTAATTTGTGCTACTTTTCTCCGGTGATATTTCAAAAACGAACATGCCGATCACACATTGCTTTTTTTGGAGCTTGTAGAAACGACTCTAGACATTGCGACACATGAAGGATGTTTTCTTCATACGTTTCCGGAAACCAAAAACTCGGGAGGACAAAATGAAGACCGAATCAACATGCGCGGACTTTAACACCAGCTCGGTGAATCCATTCACAATTCATATGCGGTAAACATTTTGTTGGGTTGGCATGGTCTTTCAGAGGACAAAGAGGTAAGCCAGTTTTATATCTTTAACTTATTTTTTAGCGTAACGTTGTGCCGTACTGCTTCTGTTTGACAATGAATGACCTGAAAAGAATTACAATGGTATCTGACTACCACTGTTACCGTTTCTTTTATATATATATATATATATATATATATATATATATATATATATATATATATATATATATATATATATATATATATATATATATATATATATATATATATATAAACAACTTCAGTAAGAGGGAAGTGTAAATAAATTATAGAATTAAGATTTGTTATCAATGAAAAAATTAAAAGTGTTCGTTGGCTGTCACTGAGTAGCATTTGCCATCGCTACACAAAGCTAACTAAATTACCCCCAAGAACGGTCAGAGACGTAGGACAACCAGAGGATATGTAAGAAAGACAAGGCTGATGGTAAAGGATAGCTTGTTGAAACAGGAGAATGTCATTGTCAGTCGTGTCGATAAAAAAGCTAAGGCTATGCTTAGGTCGGCTCGTTTTTTCCGTTATCTCTTAAGTTAACATTTTTATGTTCTTCCACATCTTTGCCAGTGAATTTGGCACCGGGGACATCATTTTCTGAGAGAATTGGTAGGTTTAGCTCTGTAAACACCTCATTCGTACACGGTTTTCATTCATTTCCTATTAGGGACAGACGGTGGCATGTCCCCCCTTAGCAACAGTAGCTCATGTCATGAATATTAATGAGCGGAAGTGACGTGTTGCTTGCGGTACGCTATTGGCTGACATACTGACATGTGACCAGCATGGATAGCTAGCTGTGATTGGTTCAAATGCACCTTTTTTTGGACCAACAAATGAAGGGGGAAAAAAGCTTGTTGAATTAAAGGGGCAGTGCAATGGAAAATGGATCAGATCTTTAAGAGAAAGGAAAGAGTTAATGGGGTTTTTATTTTCTTTGGGTGGTTCAGAACATCTTCCATGTTAATGTGCACTTTGAACTTATTTTTGTTCATGTTTTTTTAAATGTATGTTAGTTATATATATATATATATATATATATATACAGTGCCTTGCAAAAGTATTCGGCCCCCTTGAATCTTGCAAACTTTCGCCACATTTCAGGCTTCAAACATAAAGATATGAAATTTAATTTTTTTGTCAAGAATCAACAACAAGTGGGACACAATCGTGAAGTGGAACAACATTTATTGGATAATTTAAACTTTTTTAACAAATAAAAAACTGAAAAGTGGGGCGTGCAATATTATTCAGCCCCTTTACTTTCGATGCAGCAAACTCACTCCAGAAGTTCAGTGAGGATCTCTGAATGATCCAATGTTGTCCTAAATGACCGATGATGATAAATAGAATCCACGTGTTTGTAATCAAGTCTCCGTATAAATGCACCTGCTCTGTGATAGTCTCAGGGTTCTGCTTAAAGTGCAGAGAGCATTATGAAAACCAAGGAACACACCAGGCAGGTCCGAGATACTATTGTGGAGAAGTTTAAAGCCGGATTTGGATACAAAAAGATTTCCCAAGCTTTAAACATCTCAAGGAGCACTGTGCAAGCCATCATATTGAAATGGAAGGAGCATCAGATCACTGCAAATCTACCAAGACCCGGCCGTCCTTCCAAACTTTCTTCTCAAACAAGGAGAAAACTGATCAGAGATGCAGCCAAGAGGCCCATGATCACTCTGGATGAACTGCAGAGATCTACAGCTGAGGTGGGAGAGTCTGTCCATAGGACAACAATCAGTCGTACACTGCACAAATCTGGCCTTTATGGAAGAGTGGCAAGAAGAAAGCCATTTCTCAAAGATATCCATAAAAAGTCATGTTTAAAGTTTGCCACAAGCGACCTGGGAGACACACCAAACATGTGGAAGAAGTTGCTCTGGTCAGATGAAACCAAAATTGAACTTTTTGGCCACAAAACGATATGCTTGGTGTAAAAGCAACACAGCTCATCACCCTGAACACACCATCCCCACTGTCAAACATGGTGGTGGCAGCATCATGGTTTGGGCCTGCTTTTCTTCAGCAGGGACAGGGAAGATGGTTTAAATTGACGGGAAGATGGATGCAGCCAAATACAGGAACATTCTGGAAAAAAACCTGTTGGTATCTGCACAAGACCTGAGACTGGGATGGAGATTTATCTTCCAGCAGGACAATGATCCAAAACATAAAGCCAAATCTACAATGGAATGGTTCAAAAATAAATGTATCCAGGTGTTGGAATGGCCAAGTCAAAGTCCAGACCTGAATCCAATCGAGAATCTGTGGAAAGAGCTGAAGACTGTTGTTCACAAACACTCTCCATCCAACCTCACTGAGCTCGAGCTGTTTTGCAAGGAAGAATGGGCAAGAATGTCAGTCTCTCGATGTGCAAAACTGATAGAAACATACCCCAAGCGACTTGCAGCTGTAATTGGAGCAAAAGGTGGCGCTACAAAGTATTAACGCATGGGGGCCGAATAATATTGCACGCCCCACTTTTCAGGTTTTTATTTGTTAAAAAAGTTTAAATTATCCAATAAATGTTGTTCCACTTCACGATTGTGTCCCACTTGTTGTTGATTCTTGACAAAAAATTAAAATTTTATATCTTTATGTTTGAAGCCTGAAATGTGGCGAAAGGTTGCAAGGTTCAAGGGGGCCGAATAATTTTGCAAGGCACTGTGTTAGGGCAAGGCAGGCAAAGTTGACTTGGACCGAAGTGCGAGCCGGAAACAGATGAAGCGTGAAGTGGTATTTATTGTACAAGGACAAAGTGTTGAGCATCTGGTGGGTTGAATGATCAATGGCTGTTGTTCAGGCTGTGGCTGTGGTTCAGGCTGTGGCTGTGGTTCAGGCTGTGGCTGTGGTGGCTTGATGGGTGGTTGTCCTGGTGGCAAAGAACAAGTTTTAGTCAAGAGATCTATGAACGATTGTCAAACACTACATGCGTAGTTGGCCGATGTACCACTGGTGATTGGCAGAGTCATCCGGCACCTGCTTGCTGCCCGGGCCGCTCCTTAAAAGCAGGGTTGATTGCGATGAGCTGCAGGTGCACTCCCAGGTCTGCCACACCCAGCCTGCAAAGGTTGAACTCATGCCACATATAACAGAAAGTGTAACCACAATAAAAGCCAGTAGAGGGGAGTGTGGGCTAGGACCACCACAGTACCCCCCTCTCAACGGACGCCACCGGGCGTCCTGCCCGGCTTCCCAGGGTTGGCAGCATAAAAGTCCCGCAAGAGGGATGGGTCCAAAATAAGACTCCGGGAGATCCACGACCTCTCCTCCGGACCATAGCCCACCCAGTCCACCAGAAACTGGAAACCGCGGCCGCGAGGCCGGACATCAAGAATCTTTGAGACTGCAAATGCGGGGTGGCCATCTACGAGAAGGGGAGGGGGAGGATCAACCGCCGGAGGGCATAGGTCACTGGAGGAAACAGGCTTGAGAAGGGAAACATGAAAAGTGGGGTGGACATTCATGGATGCCGGGAGGTCCAATCGAACGGCAGATGGGTTGATGATCTTGGTTATTTTGTAAGGGCCCACGAAGCGGGGGGCAAGTTTGCGTGACTACCTGCAGGGGGAGGTCCCGGGCGGACAACCAGACCTCCTGTCCCACCTTGTATTCGGGGGCTGGTGAACGATGAAGATCGGCCAGTCTCCTGTTTTTCTCGGCGGTGCGAGCGAGGGCAGCCCTTACGGTCTTCCAGATTTCCTTTATCCTGCCGACGTGGTGCTTCACAGCAGGAACGGCTATTTCCCTTTCCTGCTCTGGGAACAACGGAGGCTCAAATCCATTACAAGCCATGAAAGGGGACATACCTGTGGCTGAGCAGATGAGTGAATTATGGGCGTACTCCACCCATGGAAGGAAAGCGCTCCAGGAGACTGGATGGTGGGCAGTAACACAACGTAGAGCAGCTTCTAGGTCCTGGTTGGCCCTTTCCGTCTGGCCGTTAGTCTGGGGATGGTATCCAGAAGAGAGACTGGCTGTCGCCCCCACCGCCTTACAGAACTCTTTCCACACCACCGAGGAGAACTGGGGCCCACGGTCCGAAACAATGTCTATAGGGATGCCATGAAGTCTGAAAACATTCTTGACCAATAGATTGGCGGTTTCGAGAGCAGAGGGTAGTTTGGGAATGGGAACATAGTGAACAGACTTGGAAAAGCGATCGATAATGGTAAGAATAACTGTATTACCTTCAGAGGGAGGCAGACCAGTTACAAAATCAACTGCGATGTGGGACCATGGCCGACTGGGAACAGGGAGAGGGCATAACAGACCAGAGGGTGGCTGATGGGAGGCCTTCCCTCGAGCACAGATCGCGCAGGCTTTGACAAAGTCACGGGCATCTTTGGCCATGCCAGGCCACCAGAATGATCGGCGGAGGAAACCGAGGGTCCTATGAATACCAGGGTGGCAGGTCAGTTTGGACGAGTGGCTCCATTCCAGGACTTGAGAGCGTGCAACGGATGGGACAAATAGGCGATTCGGGGGGCCGTTTCCCGGGTCTGGATCAGTTTTTTGAGCTTCCCTGACCATTGACGTAATCTCCCATCTGGCCGCACCGACCACACAGGCCGAGGGAAGAATGGGCCCCGGGTCTTCTTTGTCCAGATCGGGAGAATGTAACCGTGATAGCGCATCAGCTTTGCCATTGCGTGAACCTGGGCGGTATGATAGTGTAAAATTGAAACGCGCAAGAAACAGTGACCAGCGGGCTTGTCGGGGGTTAAGACGCTGCGCGGATCGGATGTAGGAGAGGTTCTTGTGATCTGTCCAAATCAAGAATGGGGTTTTAGCACCTTCGAGCCAGTGACGCCATTCCTGCAGGGCCAAAACAACCGCCAGCAATTCGCGGTTGCCCACATCATAATTTCTCTCGGCAGGGCTCAACCGCCGGGAAAAAAAGGCACATGGATGCAATTTTTGGGTAGTGGGATCCCGCTGGGACAAAATAGCCCCTACTCCAGTGTCTGATGCATCCACTTCCACCACAAATTGGCGTGAGGTGTCAGGGTGTTTGAGGATAGGGGCAGAGGTGAAGAGGGACTTCAAACGTGCGAATGCCTTACCGGCGGCTTCAGACCAGGCGAAGGGGTGTTTGGTGGAAGTGAGTCGGGTCAGAGGGAGTGCCACCTTACTGTAGTCCCTAATGAAGCGGCGATAGAAATTGGCAAAGCCCAAGAATCTCTGTAGTTCTTTACGGGTGCTGGGAGTAGGCCAGTCCACGACTGCCGTTATCTTTATCGGGTCTGGTTTGAGTTGGCCCTGGGCGATGATGTAGCCCAAAAAGCTCACTGATGACACATGGAACTCGCACTTAACTGGTTTAACAAAAAGCCGGTTCTCCAAAAGTCGCTGCAGGACCATTCTGACGTGGTGGCGATGCTCCTCTAGTGAACGGGAAAACACAAGTATATCATCAAGGAATATAAACACGAAGCGATTCAGAACGTCTCTGAACAGGTCGTTCATGAGTCTTTGAAAGACCGCAGGGGCATTTGTCAGACCAAAGGGCATTACTAAATATTCAAAATGACCAAGGGGTGTGTTGAATGCTGTCTTCCACTCGTCCCCCTCCCGGATTCGGACAAGATGATATGCAGTACGGAGATCCAGCTTGGTGAACAACCTGGCGTGACTGAAGGGCTCAAAAGAAGGGTCAATCAGAGGCAAAGGGTACCTATCTTTTATTGTTATCTGGTTTAGGTTGTGATAATCAATACAGGGCCGCAGGCCACCATCCTTCTTGCCCACGAAGAAGAAGCCTGCGCCAACAGGAGAGGAGGAGGGACGGATGATTCCAGAAGCCAAGGAGTCCCTGATGTAGTCCTCCATAGCTGCTCTTTCAGGACCGGATATGTTATAGAGCCTGCTCGCTGGAAGCGGAGCCCCTGGCAGGAGTTCAATTGCACAGTCATAAGGGCGATGGGGAGGCAGACTGTGGGCGAGGTCCTTACTGAAAACTGTCGCCAAGTCATGGTATTCGGGGGGAACATTGGTCAGGTCAGGAGGTACTGGCAGACAGGTTGGCTTTCTTACCGGCCCACCAAGTGGGTGCGCCGAGCCAAGACATTCTAAGTGGCAGCGATTGCTCCATCCCACGATCTTTCCCTCCGTCCAGTCGATGTTTGGGTTGTGGTGTTTAAGCCAGGGGAGACCAAGGATGACATGCGCTACTGGTGAGGAGATAATAAACAGTTGTATTAGTTCATGATGATTTCCCGAAACCTTGAGCATGAGAGGGATGGTGCGATGGGTTACCGAAAACAGCTTTCTACCGTCCACGGCTTCCACCACCTTAGGGGATCTGAGGGTTTCAAGAGGGATCTTGGCTTCGGCCGCAAAGCCTTCGTCCATGAAACTGTCGTCAGCACCGGAATCAATGAGAACCTGAAGCGCCATAGCGTCTGAACCTTGGGAGATGCTAGCAGGGAGTACGAGACGTGACAGAAAGCGAGGATCCGAGGAAGTTTGGCTCACCAGTGTGCCCTCTTTACCTGGTGAGCCCTGTCTTTTGGCCGTATTGGGCAGGAGTTTGCAAAGTGTCCGGTTTGTCCACAGTAAAAGCAAAGGCTTTCTTGGCGGCGCCTGCGACGCTCATCAGGGGATAACTGTGTTCGCCCAAGTTGCATGGGCTCCTCCAATGGAACAGGGGGTGTCAGTGTTGGAGCTGCAATAGGGGATGGGTTGGCTGTATCGGCGGAGGGTGACATGAATGGCGGGAACGGACGTGTTTTGGTTGCTTTCTCCCGCCTACGTTCCCTAAGGCGATTATCGATCTTTATGGCTAGGGTAATTAGGTCTTCCAGGGTGGAAGGTTCATCCCGTGTTGCTAATTCATCCTTGATATCGTCTGCCAAATTGCGTGAAAAAATTGAGACTAAGGCTAGCTCATCCCAGCCACTTTCTGCAGCCAAAATACGAAACGCTATTGAAAAGTCTGCCACTGACTTAGAACCCTGCTGGAGAGAGAAGAGGCGGTTTCTGGCCTCCCTCCCACGAACAGGGTGATCAAATACCCTACGAAGTTCACCGGAAAATGCCTCAAAAGTATTCAACACAGGTGAGTTTCTCTCCCAAAGCGCCGTTGCCCACTGACCAGCCTTTCCCCTTAATAGGTTAATACAAAAAGCAACCCTGGCGGCATCAGAGGTGTAACTAGAAGGTTGCATATTAAACACCAGATTGCAATTTAGCAAAAAACGACTGCAAGAGCCCAACTCCCCGGAATAACATTCAGGTGTCGGAACGAACACGTCCGACCGAGGGGGGGGTGGTGGGCCACCAGCAGTACTACTCACAGATATGGTAGGTCCGGCCCTGGGAGTGGGGAATTGCGAGAGCTGCGACTTGACCTGCTGCAAGTCCATTGAAATTGTCCGGAGCGTTTCTCCAAGGCTGCATAGCATCTGCTCATGCTTACCCAGCATGGCCCCCTGGTGTCCGAGGGCCTCTTGGAAGGAGTCGGCGGTCGCTTGGTCCATTTCCGTTGCGCCAGATGATTATGTTAGGGCAAGGCAGGCAAAGTTGACTTGGACCGAAGTGCGAGCCGGAAACAGATGAAGCGTGAAGTGGTATTTATTGTACAAGGACAAAGTGTTGAGCATCTGGTGGGTTGAATGATCAATGGCTGTTGTTCAGGCTGTGGCTGTGGTTCAGGCTTTGGCTGTGGTTCAGGCTGTGGCTGTGGTTCAGGCTGTGGCTGTGGTGGCTTGATGGGTGGTTGTCCTGGTGGCAAAGAACAAGTTTTAGTCAAGAGATCTATGAACGATTGTCAAACACTACATGCGTAGTTGGCCGATGTACCACTGGTGATTGGCAGAGTCATCTGGCACCTGCTTGCTGCCCGGGCCGCTCCTTAAAAGCAGGGTTGATTGCGATGAGCTGCAGGTGCACTCCCAGGTCTGCCACACCCAGCCTGCAAAGGTTGAACTCATGCCACATATAACAGAAAGTGTAACCACAATAAAAGCCAGTAGAGGGGAGTGTGGGCTAGGACCACCACACACTGTATATATATAAATATATATATATATATATATATATATATATATATATATATATATATATATATTTATATTTATATTTATATTAGTGGTGTCAAACGATAAAAATTTTTAATCGAGTTAATTACAGCTTAAAAATGAATTAATTATAATTAATTTCAATGAATCGCAATTCAAACCATCTATAAAATATGCCATATTTTTCTGTAAATTATTGTTGGAATGGAAAGATAAGACACAAGATGGATATATACATTCAACATACGGTACATAAGTACTGTATTTCTTTATTATAACAATAAATCAACAAGATGGCATTACCATTATTAACATTCTGTTAAAGCGATCCATGGATAGAAAGACTTGTAGTTCTTAAAAGACAAGTTATAGAAATTTTATATCATAACCCCTCTTCATTTTTTGTGTTTTTGTAAAATTTTTCAATCAAAAAATAACTAGTAGCCCGCCATTGTTGATGTCAATAATTACTTACACAATGCTCATGGGTGTTGAAGCCTATAAAATCAGTCGCACCCAAGCGTCAGCAGAGGGCGGCAAAACTCCATAAAACACAACAAGTGAGCGTTTAATGTACTGTCATTTAAATCTGTCTGAGCGTGGCATTTGTGCGTTAATTGCGTCAAATATTTTAACGGGATTAATTTTAAAAATTAGTCACCGCTCGTTAACACGATAATTTTGACAGCCCTAATATATATATATATATATATATATATATATATATATATATATATATATATATATATATATATATATGTAGTTTATATCATCTTGGGAAATAGGAAATATAGAAATTAGAAGTAGTCTTAGATGGAATTTTGTAAATCACTGAAAAAATACAATTTTGAACGGAAATTATCTTACGAAGGTCATGGGGGCGCTGGAGCCAATCCCAGCTAACTGTGGGCAGTATACGGGGTACACGCCTAAGTGTCCTTGAGCAAGATACTGAACCCCACGTTGCTCCTGGTGCTGCGTCACCAGTAGGTGGATGGTGAGATAGTGTAAAGCGCTTTGAGCGCCTTGAAAGGTGGAAAAGCGCTATATAAGTATAACACCATTTACACCCTGAATCGGTTGCCAGCCAATCGCAGGGCTCAAGGAAGCGCACACAGTCATACCTAGGGACAATTTAGAGTGATCAGCCTACATGCATGTTTTTGGGATGTGGGGGGAAACCAGAGTACCATGAGAAAACCCACGCAGGCATGGTGAGAACATGCAAATGCCACACTGGAAGGCGGGAGCCTGGGTTTGAACCCTTGATCTCAGAACTGTGAGGGGAATGTGCTAACCACTGTGTGTGTGAACCCTGTTGTGTTTTATTTAGGGCTGTCAAAATTATCGCGTTAACGGGTGTTAATTAATTTTTTAAATAAATCACGTTAAAATATTTGACGCAATTAACGCACTAGGCCTGCTCAGACAGATTTAAATGTCAGTACAGTGAAAGGCCAACTTGTTGTGTTTTATGGAGTTTTTCCGCCCTCTGCTGGCGCTTGGGTGTGACTTGCATGTGCTATGTGGCGTAATGTCGCCCTCTGCTGGCGATTCAGTGCAGCTGATTATTTGGGTTTCGGCGCGCTTTTCTGACGGGATTATATGTCGACGCGAACTCACACTAATAGACAGTGCTATTCAGACCAGCTAACGTCCGCATCCAGTATTCAGTGGCAGTTCTCATAGCCCCATAACACTGTTTGTGTCTAATACATGCATCGCTTGTGAGTTATATTCCTCCTTTGTTTATATTCATGAGCATTAGATAGTTATTGATGATGTGTATTTGAATTTGTTCACATATATGGTGAAATGAAGTTACATTGTTAGATGCTTGTGAGCTAATTGGCTAGTGCTACTGCTCAAATGGACACGTGTGTGTACATTTTATGTTATTTTGTGATTTATGCAAGTTATTGACACATTGCCTTGTTATTTTCAGTTTTACAAAAATACAAGAAACGTGCTCCTGTCAAAAAGAGATGACTTCAGTAAAGCCCATGCAACTTTGCCACACTGCCTGATTTCTTTTTGGAACTTATGTTCGCTATCTGTCAATTTGTGTACTCACACACATTGAGGACAGAATAGGGATACTAGTTTATTTTTTGATTGAAAATTTTACAAATTTTATTAAAACAAAAACATTAAGAGGCGTTTTAATATAACATTTCTATAAGTTGTACTAATATTCATCTTTTAAGAACTACAAGTCTTTCTATCCATGGATCACTTCAACAGAATGTTAATAATGTTAATGCCATCTTGTTGATTTATTGTTATAATAGACAAATACAGTCCTTATGTACCGTATATTGAATGTATATATCCATCTTGTCTTATCTTTCCATTCCAACAATAATTTACAGAAAAATATGGCATATTTTATAGATGGTTTGAATTGCGATTAATTGCGATTAATTACGATTAATTAATTTTTAAGCTGTAATTAACTCGATTAAAAATTTTAATCGTTTGACAGCCCTAGTTTTATTGTGTGTTTTTTTACAACTGTGCCAAAAACAGTTTTAGCATTTCGGCGGTTTTAGGAATTTTAAGCCCCCGCCCCCCTTTAGAAAAAAGGGGCTCCATGTTGAATCGAACTTTATGTCAGGGAGTTCCAGCAAGAAATTTTAGCCACTTTCACCCCTGGTTAACAGAGACACTCTTCTAGTGGAAACTTTTGGTCGCAACTGTTGGTTCGTTTTTTTTTTTTTTTTAAACAGTGACAACTTTTTAAAGCGATATATCAATAACCTTTTGGTATACAAAGTATTGCGATACAACCTCCTTTTGATATATTGTTACACCCCGATTTGGAACTGTATGAACTGTAATTCATTTGCAGTGAGCCAGCACCTCATCAGGCATAACTGTAACCACATATTCTACCCTACAGTACTAAATATTCAGGTCAGATGGAATTGTTTATTTCCTCTTGTTACTCAATATAGTTTGTCATGAATATTCATGGTGTGCAGACAGGCCTCAGATGTAAGCATTCAGCGGAACTGGGTCATGTTTGTATAATGGAACATCGTCCATTAAACCTTCTGTTGAACATTAAACTTGAATGGTATTAATGTAAGAATGGCCTTCAGGATTGTGTTTTCATGTGTGCCTTTTTTGTTTTGTGTTTCAGATAAAAATGCATATTGACCATAATATTAAGACTGAAGGAATAGCATTTTTTTAGTTCGAAGATGATTTTTAAGGATCTCGACGTGTCTGTTTCGTAGCAAAATTAACATAATGGTCTGGCACTTTTGTTCGTCACTGAAATGCTTTCCAAACAAGGGAGGAAGGAGGATGTTAAATGGAATAAAGAAGATAATTCAATCATCATGAGGTTCATATTAAACAAAAAATGAATATATTTGAATTCAGAAGCAGCAAGTGAGCAGTCATTTTTTACTTACTCTGTTAGACAAGCTATGAGAGCATACAGGTATGTGTTTAATGCAAATTTGCCAATTAATGTTTGCCTTGAAGATACAATACTTATTAGCAGAGATTCTCATGACTGCCATCTTTCCATCCATTTTCTTCCACTTATCTGAGATCGTACCTGGGAGGCAGCAGCTTCAGTTGGGAAGTCCAGACTTCCTTTCCTCTGGCCACTTCATCCTTACGTGGGGATCCCAAGGCGTTCCCAGGCCAGCCTGAAGACATAGGGGTCATTTACATGGTGACGCTCCAAGAATATGACAAATTTCATGCTTGCATTTATATGGGTCGTCTCCATTCAAACTTAATCGCAATTCTGCATGAAAACGATGTCGTATTCATGCCAGGCCTTGGGGGGCAGTGCAGTTTTACAAGGCCACACCTCAATGATGCACTTCCTTGACAACAGCCACCTCAGCCAGGAAGACAACATACTCTAAGCCCACTCTAAGCAATGGCATCCATGGGGTTTTCTCTTTTGCTCCAAAAGGCGCAAAAATGCGAACGTTAAATACATTTAAATTAAAAGTATTCTAAAAACAGTAAATTAAATCCCACATTCCACCATGTTTACTGTTTTGAATGTCTCCATGTAAAGCTGAGGCCATTCCGCAACACAATTGTTGCGTCTTGGTGTCACAGCGTCACCATGTAAACGACTCACTAGTCCCCCCAGAGGGCCCTGGGTCAGCCTCGCGGCCTCCTTAGAGTGGGGACATGCTCGGAACACCCCCTGAGGCATCCTAATCAGATGTCTTAGCCACCTCATCTGGCTCCTCTCAATGCGGAGGTGCAGCTGCCCAACACCGAGCCCCTCCAGGATGACCGGGCTTCTCACCCTTCCTGAATCCAAGATTTGACTTCCTGAGGGACCCTACTATCCAGCACCCCTGAATAGACCTTCCTAGGGGGGCTGAGGAGTGTGATCCCCCATAATTGGACTCTCTCTGATGTCCATGCAATGTTGCAGAGGCGTGTCAACCAAAACAACCCCACAACATCCAGAGGCTTTATAAACTCCAGTCGGATCTCATCCATTCCCGGGGCTTTGCCACGGTGGAGCTTTTTAACCACCTCACTGACTTCAAACCCAGAGATAGGAGGACTATAGCATGAATTATTGGACTCCCACAGGATGGGAGTCAAAATGTTATTAATCCCGTGATAGGAACTGGACGGGAATAATAATAATTAACGGGAGCGGGCTGGAGCGGGAACACATAATAGATGATGATTTTCACCTGTTTTAAAAAACCTACAGGAACTAAGCATCCATTTTTGTTGTTTTATTTTCGTGGGCCAACACCATCTCGAATTGCGTTGACACGTCAATAGAACCACACAATCCAATATCCCAAGTTTCCAGTGCTTCGACTTTTGGCTACTATATTTGTGCAGACTCAACATGGCAAACTGTGGAGATGAAAACTCGAAGAGAGAACTACACATGAAACTCGGAAATAATGACCCATCGGATAAACTGGAGGGGCTTGTAGGAGGAAGGTCCAAGTTATTATGAAATATCTTGAGAGTGAAACACGAAGTTGCCACTACAAAATACATGGCATGTAAAAAAAGATGCAGGGGACTTGTAAAGTACTGTAGTAACTCGGGGACGAGTGGTCTCAAGAGACATGTATGTAAAACTAATCCATTTGAGAAGAACCAGCCAAAAACAACATTGTGTGTTCAATGTAAATTGCCTGCCTCCCAGTGCCATTGAACACAGTAATCTAAAAAGAATAATCCATTGACTTTCCTAATGCCCAAACCTAAAGGTGTTTAAAAACAAAACAAAAAAAAAAGAGTGGGATCGAAGTGGGAGTAATTTTGACTCTGAGCAGGACCGGATTTTGAGGCAATCTACAGGAGTGGAACGGAATGGGATTTGCTTTTTTCATCAGCCCCGTGATTGGGATGGAATGGGAATTTTTCTCTAAGAGCGGGAGGGAACAGGAGTGAAAATTCACTTCCGATTCATGTTCTAAGGAGGACCCATCTCAAGAGTCCCTGGGTTCTGATTCCTCATGGGAAGGCTTGTCAGTGGAAATCAGGAGGTCTTCAATGTTTTCAGCCACCAATTTACAACATCCTGAGTAGAGGTGATGAACGCCCCATCCACACGAAACACAGCGTTGGTGGTGCACTGGTTTCCAATCGTGAGACGCCGGATGGTGGAACAAAATTTCTCTAAAGCAGTCCGGAGATCACTCCGAATGACCTCGCTGAACCCATCCCATGCCTGGGTTTTTGCCTTAGTGACCACTAGAGCTGTGTCCTGCTCTGCCAGCCGGTATCCACCAGCTGCCTCTGGAGTCCCACAGGCCCAATAGGACTCCTACTTGAGCTTGACGGCATCCCTCAGTGCTGGTGCCCTCCTGCAGGTTCTGGGATTGTCACCACAACAGGTGCCAATTACCTTACGGCAGAAGCTCCTGTCGGCCGCCTCAGCAATAGAGGCGCGGAACATGGTCCACTCGGACTCAATATCCACCGCGTCACCCTGGACATAGCGAAGCTTTGCTGGAGAAAGGAGTAGAAGCTCCTTCTGACAGAGGAGCCTGCCAGGCATTCCCAGCAGGCCCTCACAAACGTTTGGGCCTGCAAGGCCTGACCGGCATCCTCCCACACCATCAGAGCCAACCCACCACCAGGTGGTGATAGGTTGACAGCTCCCACCCTCTCTTCACCCAAGTGTTCATGACATGTGGCCCCAAGTCCAATGACACGAATGCAAAGTCAATCATTGAACTCTGGCCTAGGGTGTCCTGGTGCCAAGTGCACATAGGACACCCATATGCCTGAACATAGTGCTCATTATTGACTATCCACGACAAGCGCAGAAGTCCAACAATAGACCATTGCTCAGGTTCTGATCTGGGGGGCTGTTCCTCTCAATCACACCCCTCCAGGTCTTGATGTCATTGCTCACATTAGCATTAAGATCCCCTAGCAGATCGAGGAAATCCCCAGAAGGGGCACTCTCAAAGCATCCCCTCCAATTAGTCTAAAAAGAGTGGGTACTCTTAGCTGTCATTAGGTGCATATACAGTAAGTACAAATAACAGTCAGGACCTGTCCCCCCACCCGAAGGCAGAAGCTACCCTCATGTCCGAGGTGAACCCTAATGATCAAGCTTCGAGCTGGGGGTCAATAAGTATGCCCACACCTGCTCGTCGCCTCTCACCGCGTGAAACTCCAGAGTGGAAGAGTGTCCAACCTCCATCAAAAAAAATGGTACCAGAGCCCAAACTGTGCGTAGAGGTGAGCCCGAGTACATAGAGCGGGAACTTCTCTACCTCACGCACTAACTCGGGCTCCTTCCCAAACAAAGTGGTGATATTCCACGTCCCAAGAGCCAACTTCTGCAGCCGGGGATTTGACCGCCAAGGACCCCTTCTTTTGCTCTCATACAACAGCCTGTGCACCCGACCTCTTTGGCCCCTCACACAGGCGGTGAGCCCATGGGAGCGGGAACCCATGTTGTGTTTTCCAGCTGTGCCTGGCCGGGCCTCATGGGTGTTTGCCCTACCTCCAGGCCTGGTTCCAGAGAGGGGCCTTGGTGATCTGCGTCTGTGCGAGGGAAAACGCAGTTCATTTTTATTGCTCATCATAAAAAGTGTTCTAGGCCATTCTTTGTCTGGTCCTCCAATTAGGGAAATACCACCACTACCTAAGACCTTTAGGGACAAATTAATTAAGATTAACCACCCCAGTCTTCATATAAATTATTTTGTAACATTTACATTGCATAGAGTATCCTATGGTAATGAAAGTGAACTTTTTTCATAAGACGTTAACTGAGGAACTGGTGAGTGTTATTATATATGCATTCTTTTGCTTGCAGATTCAACAAAGATGTCTGATTTCCCTTTAGTTGGCAGATCAAGTCAGACTCACTGTTTAGTGTCTTTGTTAATAGAACACTCACCATCTCATAAACACTCGGAAGATGTATCCACAAGTCTTTGCACCTGTGAATGGTGCAAAGACTTGTGGGTACCCAAGTGAATTTTCTGTGAATAAACATGTGCAAAAAATTGGCACTTACAGTGGGGAGAACAGGTATTTGATACACTGCCAATGGGAAAACCCATTGGCAGTGTATCAAATACTTGTTCTCCCCACTGTATTTTGCGTACTAAAAGGAGGTTAGACTCCTTTGTTTAGTATAGTATGCACCACAGAATATAGATATGTACTGTATATCGATATACGTATGTGTTTATATAGTCAAGCTGTCACAATCATTTCAAATGTCAATATGTGCATGTGGCTCCCACTGTTGTCTCTTATGTGGAAACTGGCTAGTGATGGCTCTTTGAGTGTTAAAGTTTTCCGACCCCTGGTCTATAACAATATGAGCGATTGTCTTGATTTTGCTTGTACTTATGTAATTGACATTACGTACCCCTCCACCTCCTTTGTGGTGATTTTTGCGGGGAAAAAAACATACTTGAGAAATTGCATTATGAGGACAATTAACAAGCAGTATTGCATGCCACCAAGGGCAAAATATTGACACAACATTATTGAAAATAACCAAACAAACAATTCGCTGTCAGATTCCTAAAATCTAAATTGACAATGGACCGGAGACAAAGCATTTGTACCCTAAGAAATAATCCATCCGTGACATTTATCCTTTGGAATTACAATTGCAAAGTTCAGATAAACAAGAGGATGCCAACCACCAATTATCTCAAAGAATTCACAACTTGTCACTGCTAAAACTGTGCAATTGTAAAGTTAGCCAATTTGTTGAAAGCCTTGTCGATAAAAAAGTGCACTTCCAGATAGCGATGAGTGCTCTCAGTTGAGCTGGAACAAAAATGATTCACTTTGACATGAAGTGGTTCTTTTCTCTCATTTGAAGCTTGTATTCACACAGGCGTGCAAACTGTTTACTTTCTGAAAAAAGAAAAAAAAAGAAAAAGGCAGACCATCTGCATCCACATTTTCCTTTGGCTTTCAACCATCATTTTCTCAAGATTGAGAAGCTTTGCCAAAAAAATTTGATTTTTCATTTTCTCATTTTCCTTTAAAGACTAGGATTGGAATACCATAATAGGCTGAGTTCAAAGAAGTGGCCTTGATAACTCGTCACAAACTTTACAACAGGAGTAAAATATAGTGACAAGTCAGATATCGAGAAGAGTAAACTCGTAGGTATGGGGATTTTCAACTAATTTTCCTGCCGACTAGTCTCAGATTTTATTTGCGACAAGTCAACTAGTCCTATCAATGAGACATCACCATACCTATCATGGTGGAGGGATTTGCGTGTCCCAACGATCCTAGGAGCTATGTTGCCTGGGAGGGTCCCCCATGGCAAACAGGTCCTAGGTGAGGGGCCAGACAAAGCATGGCTCAAAATGACCACTTATGATGAAAAAAACAAATGGACTCAGGTTTCCTTTACCCGGGCGCGGGTTACCGGGGCCCCCCTCTGGAGCCAGGCCTGGAGGTGGTGCTTGAAGGCGAGCATCTGGTGGCCGGGTCTTTACCCATGGGGCCTGGCCGGGCACAGCCAGAAAAGGCAACATTGGTCCTCCTTACCATGGGCTCACTGCCTGTGGGAGGGGCCAAAGGGCTCGGGTGCGTAGGGAGTTGGGCGGCAGCCAAAGGCGGGGACCTTGGCAGTCTGACCCCCAGCTACAGAAGCTATCTCTTGGGACATGGAATGTCACCTCTCTTGCAGGGAAGGAGCCTGAGCTGGTGTGTGAGGCAGAGAAGTTCCGACTAGATATAGTTGGACTCTCCTCCAAACACAGTTTGGTACCAATCCTCTCGAGAGGGGTTGGACTCGCTTCCACTCAGGAGTTTCCCATGGTGAGAAGTGCCGAGCAGGTGTGGGCATACTTGTTGCCCCCCGGCTCGGCGCCTGTACGTTGGGGTTTACCCTGGTAGACGAGAGGGTAGCCTCCCTCCTCCTTCAGGTGGGTGGACGGGTCCTGACTGTTATTTGTGCTTATGCACCAAACAGCAGCTCAGAGTAGCCACCCTTTTTGGAGTCCTTAGTGGGTGTGCTGGAGCGCTCCTTCTGGGGACTCCCTCATTCTCCTGGGGAACTTCAACGCTCATGTGGGCAATGACAGTGACACCTGGAGGGGCATGATTGGCTTGATTGAAAGTCCCTCCCAATCAGAACCCGTACGGAGCTCTGTTACTGGACTTCTGTGCTCGTCATGGGTTGTCAATAACGAACACCATGTTCAAAAATAGTGGTGTCAATATGTGCACTTGGCACCAGGACACCCTAGGCCGCAGTTCGATGATCGACTTTGTTGTCGTGTCATCGGATTTGCGGCCACATGTTTTGAACACTTGGGTGAATAGAGGGGTGGAGCTGTCAACTGATCACCACCTGGTGGTGTGTTGGCTCTAATGGCGACGGAAGATGATGGCCAGACCTGGCAGGCCCAAACATATTTTGAGGGTCTGCTGGGAATGTCTGGCAGAATCCCCAGTCAGAAAGAGCTTCAGTTTCAGGTTAATTTTGCAATCTATTCAGTTGCCTGTGACCGGGGAATTAACCGGCTACTTTCATGAATACCGCGTCTCATTGTAGTCCCCCCCCCGTGTCATCTTCGTCTCAGTCGACCCGGGAGATCGCTTTCAGACATAAAGGCTACCCGTTTCAATCCCAGGATTTAACCGGAGTTCAGCATATGTTTGAAAGGGGCTCAAGATCCATGATGCTGCATTTAACCGACTAGTAAAATACAACACTTTTAATTATGAGTAGTCGATTCCACAGTTAAACAACTAGTTGTGCACATCCCTAGAAATTACCATCAAATATATGGAAGACCAAAACTGCCAACCCCCAAAAATGTTAAATATTAATAACAATTAATACTATAAATACAAAAATAAGATTCAAAGATTAGAAATATAGAAATACATAGAGTAAAAATAAAAAGGAATAGGCTATAAATTGAAAATATATACAAAAATAATATAGAAATTGAATTAAATGGCAATCAATAAATAAAAAAACTTTGCTCTTGTATTTTTTTTTATTTTTTTTTAGTGTAAACATGCAGATGGTGTGTCTTGGGTTGAAGTGTTTGCCTATTTGTTGGTTGCGTGGATGCTCAAATAGCTAGAGCTACGCTAACATGGGCACTATTTCCTTATGGTATTCGCTAACATTAACAGAAAAAAAAAAACAACAACCTGGAAATGCCAACCGCTAATGCTAATCATTGTCTACAAAAGCTGGCATTGGTTACGCTGTGTTTTTTTTTTTTGATAAGTGGCTCATTACCCACTCTGCATGATTGGTTTAACTTGGTCATGGACAGACAGGCATTACCTTGTCGATTGCCGCCCTTGTATGTCGATTGACCAATAGACCCTACCCACCGACGTCACAAAATCACGTGCTCGCTGTATGGTTCCGCCCCCTTGTCCGTCATTTTGTGTCTGTATTATCAATGGTCTCAATTGATCGAGCAATTTATAATGCATTTCATGGAAGACCCGGTGCTTTCGGATGCCGTAAACTCACTTGATGCGTTGCATAAAAGGCGTTATGTGGAAAAGCTTCAGTTTATCAATTCGCCAGATCCATATTTGATGCCTAAATCGATGTTTTTCAACCCGCTGTCTCCGCCGTATTTGCCTGACATCTGCTAGCTAGCCTGATATGTACAACTATCTTGTCCACACAAAATCAGCCTATTCTCACGAAAGTTTGAAAAACTTTAAGAGCTTGGAGGCTTATAAATACTTCGTTGCTGGTTGGGTGAAACAGGTCCTCGTCCACGAAAATTCGGCAGGAATCTATCTTGTGCTTGGAAAGGTGAGTTACGAAATTTTCAATTCAAAATCTTTTGTTATTGCTAACATCCACTGTCAAGTCTAATGTATTTCATGACGTTTGTCAATGGAGTTAGGGCTTTTAATGTTTATATGGTTTAGCGATAGCACTCTCACTACATACATACGTATATGTTGTCGGCGATTAGCCTAGCAATGATCTTAATTGTGGTTGTCAGCCCAAAACCCTCTAAATATATATTAAATGCATCTTACCAGATATAAAATGACTGCTACATAATCTGTGGTAATCGTTTGGAGCCCAGTTTTCTCGTCGAATTGCAGCAGCCCATCTCGCTCTCTTCTCTCTGGGTCTCTCGGAATCCGGTAGAACTTCAAGTCTCTCCGTCTTCTCCGTCTATCTTCTCTGTTATTGCAACCGACCGCCGCACACGCCTTCACCATTTTGATTATTAATGTTAACGAGCAGAAAAACACGTCGTAAATAGGAGGAATGTACGTAGCCGTAACAGGTAAACATGATGTGTTGACGGACAATTGGGTGGCACCAGTCAGGAGGAAGGAGTTGTGACGTCACGTGGGTAGGGTCTATAGATAAATAGTTCAACACACTTAGGACCGCCCCCTCATTTAAATACATTTCCTCCTGCATGTTCCCACTGACAATGCAAAAATTATGAGAGCAAAGTGTCTTTTATTTCCACATTTTATTAATTTTTTTATTTAGAATCTTACTTCTTCTGTATTTCTTTTCATTTCATTTCTTTTTTTTTTTTTTTTTTTTTACGTTGAATTGTTATTTCTATATTTTTCGTCTTGTAATCATATACAGTATTTGTATTCGTAGTCGGTTTAATTTTAACTTGTATTCATTTATTCATCTATTTTCTAATTTTGAAAGCTTTGGTCCTCCATACAGATATGCCACACACTTCCAAAAAACAGTCTCCTTTTATTCATGGTGGCTCCTTTTTTGAAGAACAATTTATCACACCCAGTTCAAAGCAGATTTATCATCGTGTTTGTGACATACTTAAGATGGTTATTAATCATGTATCATATGACACTTATTGATTACCCACTCCTATCTAACAAGCCACAAGCAAACACAAATACTATCAATCTTTCAGTGTCCAAATGAGTATCAATTTGAGACCACACAGAAAAATCTTTCCAAAGACTATTTCTGTGAATGATTGTCATCGTTGGCCCATCACACTGTTAATTCTTCACCAAATATGACAGATCAAATCACGTTTTACAGTCTTTGAATTTTACACAAACATAAAATACAGTGGTATGAAAAAGTATCTGAACCTTTTGGAATTTCTCACATTTTTGCATAAAATCACAATCAAATGTGAGCTGATCTTTGTCAATATCACACAGATGAAAAAACAGTCTGCTTTAACTAAAACCACCCAAACATTTGTAGGCTTTTATATTTTAATGAGGATAGTATGCAAAAAATGACAGAAGGGGGAAAAATAAGTAAGTGAACCATCACATTTAATATTTTGTGCCCCCCTTTGGCAGCAATAACTTCAACCAGACGCTTCCTGTAGCTGCAGATCACTCTGGCACATCGATCAGGACTAATCTTGGCCCATTCTTCTCCACAAAACTGCTATAGTTCAGTCAGATTCCTGGGATAACTGGCATGAATTGCTGTCTTTAGGTCATACTACAGCATTTAATTGGGTTCAAGTCTGGACTTTGACTTGGCCACTCCAGAGCGTGTATTTTTCGGAAACCACTCTGAAGTGCATTTATTTCTGTATTTTGGATCATTGTCTTGTTGTAGCATCCATCCTCTTTTTAGCTTCAACTGTCTGACAGACAGCCTCAGGTTTTCCTGCAAAACATCCTTATAAACTTTTAAATTCATTCTTCCATTAATGATTGCAAGTTGTCCAGGACCTGTGGCAGCAAAACAGCCCCAAATCATGATGCTCCCTCCACCATGCTTCACGGTGGGGATGAGGTGTTGATGTTGGTGTTCCATTTTTCCTCCACACATGATGTTGTGTGTTACTCCCAAACAATTCAACTTTGGTTTCATCAGTCCACAAAATATTTTGCCAAAACGTCTGTGGAGTGTCCAAGTGCCTTTTTGCGAACAACAAACGAGCAACAATGTTTTTTTTAGACAGCAGTGGCTTCCTCCGTGGACTCCTCCCATGAACACAATTCTTGGCCATAGTTTTACATATAGTTGATGTGTGCACAGAGATTATTGGACTGTGCCAGTGATTTCTGTAAGTCTTTAGCAGACACTCTAGGGTTCTTTTTTTTCTTTTTTTCCTCTCTGAGTATTCTGCGCTGAACTGTTGGTGTTATCTTTGGGAGAGAAGCAACAGTGCCAAATCGACAACTTCTCTGACTGTCGATTGATGAACATCCCTTTCGAGATGGTTTTGTATTCTTTCCCAGCTTCATACAAATCAACAATCCTTGATCGCAGGTCTTCAGACAGCTCTTTTGACTGAGCCATGATCCCCATTAGACAATGCTTCTTATCAAGACATTTCTTACCAGGTGTGTGATTTATGGTGTGCAGTGCAGCTTTAAACCACTCATCAGTGTTTGGGCACACACCTGACTTAAAATGTTTGGTAAAAATTGGTTTCAATTGCTTTTTAAGTGTCCTTAGGCAGAGGGTACACTTACTTATTTCCCCCCTTCTGTCATTGTTTGCATGCTATCCCCATTATAATATGAAAACCTATAAATGTTTGGTGGTTTTAGTTAAAGCAGGCAATGTATTTTCATCTGTGTGATTTTGACAAAGATCAGATCACATTTGATGGTGATTTTATGCAGAAATGTGTGAAATTCCAAAAGCTTCAGATACTTTTTTTTTTTTTACCAATGTATATAATAATATAATACTGTATAACTAGAAAATGCAATTTCTCAAAAAATTGCAACGGTAGCTTTGCTATGATGGTTGGTATATCGGCTCACTTCCTCTTGATTTTGGGGCATCTCAGACTTCCTGTAGATATCAAGTCACTTCCTGTTGATTTTGGGGCATTAAGTGTTCACTTTCTGTTGATTTTATATCACCTCCTGTTCATATCGGCTCACTTGGGTTGGAAATTAATCATTTGGGGTGAATGGAAGTTTTTGTGACATTGAATGAATTGTAAACCAGGCCAGTGAAAATGAATGGGAAATTTTGGCTATAAGAAATGAATGGATACAATCGATCAAAAGATGAAAAAAAAAACCCAGACTTGTTTCTGTGTGACCTGGAAAATGTTTCCCCACTATATCATGATTTTTTTTTTAACAAGTAAACTTAACAGAGCCGCCACATAAATACATTTATGTTGGTAGGGATACCAGGTAAAATATTCACCACTTTCACGAGGAAAAACTGTCATTTTGTCCTGCTTTTGGCCTTACGGAAACCCATAACGGCTCTTACGCTTGGTGTCAAACGAGCACTACAACCGTACATGACTTTTATGCTGCCACTACAAATACAGATAGGCCTGATCAAAACCAAAGCAAAATGTTTTTCATGTATGCCTTGTTAAAGTAAGTCTAATGCAGTAGCCTAATGCATGTGTAAGACCTGTTGTGTTTTATTGTGTGTTATAGGCAGGGGTGAAAGTGGCTAGAATTTCTTACCTGAACTCCCCGACATGAAGGTCGCCACTGAGCCAGAAATTATATTCATTTATTTATTTGTTTGTTTTTCTTTTTTTTTTTTTTGGGGGGGGGGGGCGGGTCAAACCTCCTAAAACTACTGAAATGCAAAGAAAACTGTTTTGGCACAGTTATTTCTATAGCACATACAAAAACTTATTTTCATTCAAAATTGTATATTTTCAATGATTTGCAAAATAAAAGTTAACAAAAACAGCAATAACCCCAACCTTCATCTCCTAATTTTTATTTTCCTCACAAACTAAATGCCAAATCTCAATTTTAACTACTTAAGAACATAGAATGTATATTAAAATTGAAGTTACTATAAACATTTCCTTTTCCTTTTTTTTTTTTTTTAATTATTATTATTATTTTTTTTTTTTTTACATAAAACTAACATACATTTGGAAACATATGTACAAATGACTTATATTATGCAGAGTGAAATGGAATATATTTTGATGATTGCACAAACATTGACTTTTTTAAATCATAAGGAAATGAATAAGTAGCTAACATAAATGAATAGAAGTCCAAAGTGCACATTGACAGCTAAGATGTTCTGAGCCTCCCCATCAGAGCAAATAAAACTAAATATGATAAATAAGCCTCCTCAACTCTTTCCTTGCTCTTAAAGATTTGATCCATTTTCTGTTGCATTGCCCTTTTTTGTCGCATCAATTCAACACTTTTTTTTTTTTTTTTTTTCTGTTCCAGAAAACATGTACATTTGAACCAATTAGAGCTAATCGCTATCACTGCTGATCACATGTCAGTATGTCAGCCAATTGAACGGATAAATGAGTCCAGGCATTTTGTTTCGCACATTGACGTGGCTCATCAATGTCAGACTCAGAAAACTGCAGTAGCTGGGGAAACCTCCATGCCGTCCATAGAAATAAATAATAAATATCGGTGGAAATGGATTATGCTTTAATATGCTTGTGGTTAACACTTGTGTATGTAAATCTGATGTCGTTAGATTGTTTTCTTCTTGGAGATGAAATGCATGTGTGGCAGCTTAGCATTTTTTAATTTTTTTTAATTTTTTTTTTTACATAGCGTTTTGACAGTCGTCATATTTTTGTAATCAAAGCAACGTGTACCGGAACAGCATTCCGGCTCTGACTCTTATACCGGAACTGCGTTCTGGCCCTGATTATTATACCGGAACTGCGTTCCTGACCGTTCTGGCCCACTTTCACCCCCGGTTATAGGTATAACAGCCAAAAGTAGTTCTCTTTGCATTTCGGTGGTTTTAGATTTAAATCCCCATCTCCCCCCCAAAAATTAAAAATACTGGTTCTGTGGAAACTAAGGTGACTATTCAATAAGCTCAAAATATAGGACATATTAACCCCTTCAGACATGAGTATGCTGCTAAAGGACATGACATAAATCAATAATTACACTGAATTTAGTTGCTATTGCCACTTCCTGGAGATGATTGGACCACACTTTACCCATCGAAATCAAATCATGAGGTTTAGCAGACCCTCTTTGCTATTTTCGGCTCTTTGAAAATGGCTGACACAAAACGCAACTTCACAAAGGCAAACATAAGTGCTCATTTCTCATAAATAACCAATAAAAGCATGAAATATCCCCGACCAAAAAAATTGCACTTTGTTCTGGTATTTCAGTAGAGTAAAAATCAGATAAGATTTTTTTTTTACCCAGCAGAAGAAATGCGGGTCTGGAGGGGTTAACAAAAAGACTTCAGACTTACGGTGTATTTTCATCAACAAAAAAATTTTGCATGGTTTATAGATCATATTTGTGTAACCAAATATGCTACAAGGCGAAACGTCCTACCAATGGAATGGAGCCATGTGCAGATTGTGTATATGGAGTGAATAGAGTAATATGACCATATTAAATTGGTGCATTCTGATGCTATGTAGACTAAAACTCCCCAGGGACATGCCCCAGTGAAATGTGTCTGGCGACGCCCATGCTAATGCCAGGTACATCTGAATGTCCTCTAATCAAGTCAGTCATGATAGTGTGAGTAGAAGGGAAGACCGATGATGTTACATGACACAGTTAATTTTTCTGACTTCAGGTTGTCAGCTCAATTTTAATACAGTTCATTTGTCTCTAAATCTGCGATGTTTAAGGGGTATTGTTGACCTTCATTCTCAGTTTAGTCTTAATAAGGTAAACTATTTTGTCAATATTTTCAACCCCATGCGTTCTTTTGGATGCAAGCAGTGCTTAATATGTAAATCATAAGTTGCCGGAACGCAAAGTACATATGACAGCGCAGGGATGACTAGACGGTCACAGGTCCTGGAACATACACGGAAAATTGTACTGAAACAACACGCAAATGCACACTTGCCATGCTGTGGGAATTACAAGCCTCAAATTCATATAATATCCGTCGTATAAATGTTATGACAACAATTTACAATTATTTAGGCTATACCCTGCACAGCACGGGCAATTGCCTACATAACCACAGGTGGGGCTTAAAGTACACAGTCAGCAATTAGTATCTCAACAGGTCCAACTTGTAAAAATAAGAGATTTCAATAAATAACGCAAATCTCCCATTATTATTATTTATTATAATAATGGGTGGGTTTGAGGAACAAAGCTCTCTGATTGGTCAGCTGCCATGTATTAATCACGATATAACATGGATAGATGATTAAATCATG
Organism: Corythoichthys intestinalis; assembly: GCF_030265065.1. NCBI lineage: Eukaryota > Metazoa > Chordata > Actinopteri > Syngnathiformes > Syngnathidae > Corythoichthys > Corythoichthys intestinalis. Next base: position 72,092,698 of record NC_080395.1, on the reverse strand, counting down.
GCTAGGGCCTCATCACCAAATGCATCACTGCGCCGTTACATTCATGCCTTGAGTCTGTGATTTCCAAACATATTTATCCTATCATATTTATGAACACATTTTATGCTAATTTAAATGTGGTGGTCCGTTATATAATCGCAATAGTACAGTTGATGCTGTCGTTTAACGTCATTGGTGGTACTTGAGTACAGCATATGCATCACTCTCGTACCACTAATGACTGACGTTAAACAACAGCATCTCGTGTACTATTGCTTAAAAGATTGGCACGGCGGCCTATTAAGTATGCTTACCATATTCCAAAACATTCCACACCCCGAGCATGTCCGCATTCTCCTCCCCCTCTATGTTTCGGGTTTTACTGCTTGTGTCAATGGCAATTCTGTGTCTTTTGTCCACCCACGACCCCACTGGAAGTCCAACAAGATTTAGGAAGAGTAAATATGATATGGTGGATGTGAGCAGAGACGTATGGTTGGGAGTGCAAATCAAGTTCATTTGAGAAAATCTGCGCTCACGTTCAGCACTTGCAATGGGAATACTGTTGACAGCCATATGTAACCCCATCAGTTCATCTCGCGTGTCTTTTCCATCTGAATCTCTGTACTTTCTGTAGGCCACAGCGACTCAAACTCCATCTCTACATACAGCGCATCTGCATCCTTGGGCCAATACTGTGCGTATTCAACTCCTCAATAAACTTGTTGTATCCATTTTATCTGGCAACCAACCTCCTTAGGATAACACGTGATTTGTTGGTCCAGCTTTTCAGTTTCTCAACAAATCTCTGACTTTTTCAAATGACATTATTTTTTTTATAAATAACATGTAATTCTTGGGATTTGTTCTGTAAATGAATTTATGAATATTATTATTTTATTTTATAGCATAATGTCCGGAATTATGCACGGTCGACTTAAGAGACGTTGGGAGTGGAGAGCTGTGAGGTAGTAAGAAGCGAGGGGGGAGACTGGCGAGAAGCAAAAGTTAGCGGTCGAATGTGGCGGCAGTCTGCTGTTATTTTGTTTATTGTTTTCTTAATGTTGCCACAATAAAGTGGAGAAAGCCATCAACAACTCGTCTCCTTTCCACCCCTTCGGGGGTATTACAATACCTTTTTTTAAAAAAACGTTTCAATATTATTATTATTTTCTATACACGAGAGGTGCCGGATATGCCAAAATAAGTCCCAGAACACAAGGAGGCCAAAATAAAGAGAAGCCGGAATTGTTCCGGCATGTTCCGGCTTAAATTAACCCCTGGATGCAAGCAATACAATTAAATGGATGGGGATGAAACTATCTATGAAGTCACATTGAGTAAATGGTTTAACACCTAATTTTTTAAGGAAACAGTTGAAATAGTGACCCATGCGTGCTTTTCTTGTCTGACACAGCAAAATCTGCCAGGCCTGATGACTATCCCCCGGAGCCCCACTTCGAGTGAGGATGAGATGGCTCAAAGTTTTTCTGATTACTCCGACGACTGCGGCTCTGAAAGCTCCCATGAAGAAACAATTTATGAAACTATAAGGGCCACGGCTGAGCAATCACCCCACCAAATGGACGACATTCAAATAAACTCAATGGTCATCCGCGTTATCATCCCTGACCTGCAGCAGACGGTGAGTGTGTGTTATACTTGAAAAAATAGCTATACGGAGCAGATAGTAAAATAAGAATATGTTGGGAGTCATTAGAAAGGAAGCAGAGTGTACAGCGAAATGTTTATACTTTGTCCTGAAAAAATTGTTATGCCAATACATTAGATTTCTTTTTAATATAGATTTTAATCTCATCATAATTAATCACAATTAATCAATATATAACTGTTCATAATATAGTGTAAATAATTATGTCATTTATTTAGGGCTGCAGCTATTGATTATTTAAGTAATCGATTAATCTATCAATTATTTAGTTTGAATAATTGAGTAATCGGATGAGGAACATTTAATGCGCTGCAGAATCAATTTTAGGAGATGAGAAAAAAAGCTGCACTTTCAAAAGAGCATTAAAGGCAAACACAAAATCAAATTCCCGATTGTTTTTACAGACTATGCAGAATTGCACTTTCATTTCACCAGAACAATAAATGCATTTGAAAATAAAAATACCTGAGCTTGGCCTCAAACGGTATTAAAAAATTAATGAGGAACAAAGTACAGAACTAATTATTATTAGCTAATTACACACATTCACAGAAAAAGAACAAATGGCTAACTTGTATAGCAAATGTCCGACGGCTTAAATGCAATTAAATGCTAACTTTTTGTTTTTACAATGCTCTTAACAAATCTTTCAAACACATATTCCCGAAGAAAAAAATTCTAAATATACCTCAAAACTAAATTACGAATGCATAAACAATCATATTAGCTCAAACTAAAACTTACAAACTTATGCTGGTCTTAACAGGCAGCAGCTGGATCCAGCCAAGTTAGATGAAATATGTCAACCGTCAATTCTACAACTTTGTAGTTCAGATTTTTATCCACATACAAAGCGACACCTCCTCCACTCTTGTTCTTTCGGTGTACACAGTTAAATTCATAACCATCCAGTTCAAAATCCATTCCTTTATCTGCTTTGAGCCATGTTTCTGATATGGCAATTGTTTTGAATGGTTTTATAAATTGATTCAGATACTCTCCTATATGACTGAAGTTAGCATACATTCGTACTTTTGCTATTGAGATGCATTATTGATAATTTATTGTTCATTTTAATGGTAGAGTTGTACTGTTCCTCGGTGTAATAGCAGCAGTTGATGTTGGTATTAAAAAAGAAATTATTGTCCGGATCTATATCATGCTCCAGCTCGAATGATTTATGTTCGATATGTTGAAATGTTCAGAGCTCTAGTTCCCCATGTTGATCAATCCTTTGGAATACATCCCTATTGTCTGTTGTTCGTTCACATGTTTTGTCTTCCAATTTTATATCAGGTACAAGGTATTAAAACTGGCCGATTTAACTCCATCTTTCCAAACTTTCAGGCCGCAATTCTTGGATGCAGCAATTTCCAGACCGCTGACATTTTCCTCTCGTCCATTCTTTTCCTCCACATGAAAAAGCCGTCCCGGCATTGGTAAACGCCGGCTATTGACCCGCTCTCATTGGTCTGGAGAAGGCCAATAGCGATAGCTGCTTTGTTGTGTGTAATCACACAACAGAGAGTGTAGTGAGCGTCAGGAGAAAAAAAAGGCCGCTGTCAAGTGTTATAATACTGGTACATTAAATGGTATCGGCGCCCTTTTTGTTGGTACCCGCCGATACCAATACCACCATTTCGGGACGGATCAGCCCCCCCTGCCAATACTGGTATCGGTGCATCTTTAATTACAACGCCACTCTAGTTAAACGAATCCTTGAAGCAGCAAAATTTGAATCAAAGCTTTTTTTCTAATGGAATTACTCGAGTTAACTGATTAATTCTTGCAAGACTAGATTTATGTGATAATCCTACTGCAGACCAAAGTGTGTAACAGGTATTTGTAAACGCAGGGAATAAAAGTACTATGTTTGGAAACTACATGGACTCCTCGAGTTACTAGCGATTTCCATTCCTATGCTGGCGACGTACAGTGGTATGCAAAAGTTTTGGTGCGCCTGATAATTTTTAAGATTTCCTTTGTTCAACACTGGTTTTTTGGAACAAAAATTTAATTAAATATATCACTTGTGCAGTACATACAGTTGTGGTCAAAAGTTTACATACACTTGTGAAGAACATAATGTTATGGCTCTCTTGAGTTTCCAGTTATTTCTACAACTCTGATTTTTCTCCGATAGAGTGATTGGAAAAGATACTTCTATGTCACAAAAAACATTCATGAAGTTTGGTTCTTTTATGACTTTATTATGGGTTAACAGAAAAAGTGATCAAATCTGCTGGGTCAAAAATATACATACATGGATCTGAAAAAGTGAATCATTGACTTGAACAAGTCAGGAAAGTCACTTGGAGCCATTTCAAAGCAGCTGCAGGTCCCAAGAGCAACAGTGCAAACAATTGTTTGTAAGTATAAAGTGCATGGCGCTGTTTTGTCACTGCCACGATCAGGAAGAAAACGCAAGCTATCACCTGCTGCTGAGAGAAAATTGGTCAGGAGGGTGAAGATTCAACCGAGAATCACCAAAAAACAGATCTGCCCAGAATTAGAAGCTGCTGGAACACAGGTGTCAATGTCCACAGTCAAGCGTGTTTTGCATCTCCATGGACTGAGAGGCTGCCATGCAAGAAGGAAGCCCTTGCTCCAAAAGCGGCACCGTAGGGCTCGACTGAAGTTTGCTGCTGATCACATGGACAAAGATAAGACCTTCTGGAGGAAAGTTCTGTGGTTAGACGAAACAAAAATCGAGCTGTTTGGCAACAATGCCCAGCAATATGTTTGGAGGAGAAAAGGTGAGGCCTTTAACCCCAAGTACACCATGCCTACGGTCAAGCACGGTGGTGGTAGTATTATGCTGTGGGGCTGTTTTGCTGCCAATGGAACTGGTGCTTTACAGAGAGTAAATGGGATAATGAAGCAGGAGGATTACCTTAAAATTCTTCAAGATAACCTAACGTCATCAGCCCGAAGATTGGGTCTTGGGCGCAGTTGGGTGTTCCAACAGGACAATGACCCCAAACACACATCAAAACTGGTAATGGAATGGCTAAATCAGGCTAGAATTAAGGTTTTCGGATGGCCTTCCCAAAGTCCTGACTTAAACCCCATTGAGAACTTGTGGACAATGCTGAAGAAACAAGTCCATGTCAGAAAGCCATCAAATTTAACTGAACTGCACCAATTCTGTCAAGAGGAGTGGTCAAAGATTCAACCAGAAGCTTGCCAGAAGCTTGTGGATGGCCACCAAAAGCGCCTAATTGAAGTGAAAATCGCCAAGGGACATGTTACCAAATATTAGTGCTGCTGTATGTATATTTTTGACCCAGCAGATTTGATCACTTTTTTCTGTTCACCCATAATAAAGTCATAAAAGAACCAAACTTCCTGAATGTTTTTTGTGACAAAGAAGTATCTGTTCCAATCACTCTATCAGAGAAAAATCAGAGTTGTAGAAATAGCTGGAAACTCAAGAGAGCCATGACATTATGTTCTTCACAAGTGTATGTAAACTTTTGACCACAACTGTATAAGGTTCCAATGTTGACAGTGCATTTCAGAGAACAAACCAAGCATAAAGTCTGGGGAATTGTCTGTAGACTGCTGAGAAAGGATTTTCTCAAGGCAGAAATCAGGAAGGATGCAAAAAAAAATGCTGCTGCTTTGAAAGCATGATCAGAAAAAATTATTTTAGTAGTACAATTTAACACAAAGCCTATGGTACCACATAAATGAGAACTGTAATCTGATTAAAGTTCACACGCAGGACTTTTTTTTCATTTTTCTATATATTTGGACAGTAAAAATGCATTGTTTTGAGTATGGGAGTAGTCAGAGAGGTCCACAGCTAATATTCAGTACCTATTCAGATTGGTGGATTTGCAGTGCCACAAAAATGGGAACTGTAACCTACCACGGTGTTTCCCCTAGGATTTTTTTGAAGCCGTGTTGGTGGTGGGTGGAAGTCAACTGTCTTGCTGGTCGCTGCATTTCGGTAATGCTTGGATTACGTGGGTGCGCTAATTTTAGGGTCTGCTCATTTGACCATGGGCCCATCGGCTCATTGGGTCATCGGCCTACAAGGAAATCCCCGGTATCCCCGTATGCCACTCCGCCCTTGCCCGTGGGTCTATACAAAGCCCTTGAGTAGGGTTGCCCGATAATGACTTTTCAATCGATAACCGTTATCCCGAAATATTCCAACTCCAAAAATCTAATACCGATACACGCGTTCCTGGATTTAACATATTCATTATTTTTTTATTATTTATCGTCCATCCAATTTTTGCACCACAAACACATGACAATCACATAACAAATCCCAATCATCTTTGTTTGGAGACATTTAATGATCAATAAGCCTAACTGCTGTGCTAAGCTGTGACCAGCTCTTGTACAAAGGCAGAAGGCTTCTACATTCACTTTAAAGCAGTGCTTAATTTTTGTAAATCATAAGGTGCCAGAACGCAAAGTACATATGACAGCGCAGGGATGACGACACGTCGACAGGTCCCGGAACATATTGTAATAGCCCGAATGGGGAAATAAAAGGAGAGGAGTGAATGATGGCTTTCTTCACTTTATTGTGGCAACAGTTAAATAACAAATTAAAAAAATAACAGCGGACTGCTGCAACATGCGACCGCCAACTTCGCTCTCAGCAGCATTCTTCTCCTCACTTCCCGCTACGTAGCCACTCTGCTGTCCGATGGCCCCTTCATGGGCCCGCACCCAGTTACGGACATTACAATATGCAGAAAATAAAAACAAAACGCAAATGCCCACTTGCCATGCAGTGGGACTTTCCTTTTTTTCTTTCTTTTCTATGTGCTTTTCTGACTCGTTTTGAACCATCTTTCTTCTTTTAGAAAAAAGACAGTAAATGCAACTGTCTTTTTGGCATGTTGAAATACGGTTTGTTCCTGGCTACTTGCTCCCAAGATGCCGCAAGTTTTTTGTTTTTTTTATTAATGGCAGGGGTGTGATTTGTTGGTCCAGCTTCTCAGTGCATCAACAAATCTCCGACTCTTTCAAATGACGTTAATTTTTATAAACTACATGCAGTTCTTGGGATTTGTTGTGTAAATGAATTTATGCATATTATTATTTTATTTTATACTGTATTGTCCTAACTGCGTGTAATATTCTGATATAATGTTTCCCAAGGCGCCCTGAAGTGCACGCAACGTTGCTGTTGTTTTGGTCACGTGATGTGGCAGTGTGATAGAGAGGCACAGGATCTATATTGCTCCGCACAGCCTGCCTAGAGCCCCAAGTTGTGTTCGTACTGTTAGCTCCATGTGTTAATAAAAAAACAAAGTTATCAGCAGGTCGTGTGTTCGATAGCTTCGTCAACAAAAAGCTCATAACAAGACACTATGCAGGATCCGTTTAAGAGACGCTGGGACTGGAGAGCTGTGAGTAGAAGGAAGCGAGGGGGAGACGAGCGAGAAGCAAAAGTTGGCGGTCGAATGTGGCGGCAGTCCGCTATTATTTTGTTTGTTTACTTATTGTTGCCACAATAATGTGGAGAAAGCCATCAACGACTCCTCTCCTTCTTTCCCCCCGATGTTTTTATATTGTAATTATTTTATATGCACGAGAGCTGCCGGATCTGACAAAATAAGTCCTGGAATACAGGGAGGCCAAAATCAAGAGGTGCCGGGATGTGTACTGGCATGTTCCGGCTCAAATTAACCCCTGCTTTAAAGTCAACATGCATATTAGCCCAAAACCCATAATGAAAAACCGATGTCAATATTATCCGTTATCATTTTATAATGCTTTTATCGGCCAATATTATCAGCTACCCGATAATAACGGACAGCTCTACCCTGGAGTCATGTTTGCCTTGCTGCGAAACATTTTCTCGCGCATCTTAAAATTAAACAATTCCTGTTTTTTCAGTTGTATTTTTTTTTGTAATGAATACTCTTTAAAATCCCATGATGCACTGAATTCGTGAAATGTGAACCTCGAAGTAGCAAGGGATCACTGTAGTTTATATTGGGAAATCAAAGCAACCACTGACCAAACGCAATGCACAGCACAAGACTCAGCTGTCTGCGTGTACCTAAAAAGAAGGAAAACTGTTTTGAGGACGAAAATGTGAGAGAGGCAGCTGACTCCAGGGAAAAGTTGGCCAACACACAGACAAGGCACACTGACAACCAAAGGCTCACACTGTCAATGAGCCCACTCTAACGCTACACCATCAGTGACATTGAATACTGTACTGTATGTACACGATTTGCATATGTTACATATTTGTGTTGTTGGAACCGAGGCAAATTTTATTTGCACTGCATTATCACATAGTCGTTAGAGGGTTTTAATTAACCCCTAGACATTTTGCATTCACATTATGTGAGTGTAATGTAGCATGTTGGTGTATATCTATTAGAATGCTCCCTTGGGCAACTCTCTTGTATGATTACATAATGCTCCCCAGTACAGTAAAGTTAAACTGGAACGTTAATGGCCCAAGTGAGTTTATTAAATACACACTAGATCAAAGTAGTTCTGGTTGTTCAATGTTTGCGATATCCACTTGCCATTTTATTAATGGCGAACTGAAACGTGGTTTGAGTGCCAGGGTTCCATTGCCACAACCAAGTGTTTAATATTTTCTGTTAAGACACGAGTCCACCAGCTGCTGGCAAAGCAGACATGTTTATGGGTTTATGGGCTTTCCAAGCTGCAGGGATTGCAGCAGCGTTGAGTCTCTCATAGATACCATGGTACCCGTGGGTTATTAAAAGTATTTAAATAAGCATTGAATTTAGTTTTCAATTATTAAAAGTATTAAATTAGCTTTTGTAAGTCCGGTGTTTTTTCACTGTGGTCTTAATTTTCAAAAACATCTCAGTGCAACCTAGATTATATCAGTGACGAAGTTTTATTTATTTATTTTTTTAACCATAACAAAGATGAGGCATATAATTTTTACAATGCACTGCACTACAAATCGAAATGCACCTCGTGCGCGCCAAAATTTGGAAGGAAGCAGTGTAGAGTGACTCGGACAACATGGGGAAGTGCAAGTTTAATTCCAAATGGCTACTCGACCCCAAATACTCTTGGGTTAAAGCCGTCCCAAACGAGCGAGAAGCCGTCTGTATATTATGCAAAAAAACGTCTCCAGGGACAATGGGGCTTGGGGCCTTGGAGTCCCATATGAAGAGCGACAAACATAGATTATTAGCATCAACATCACAACTGCAGGCAATTGCACAGTACTGTGTGCTAACGCAACCGGCTAGCAGCACTGCCACCACCACAACCGGCAAAACGGAGAATCCATCCACTTCTGCATCAGGAATGCGTCCGATTGTCGGTTGAACGAAAACCCTGCAGGCAGAAGTATTGTGGATTCTGAAGACCATAACAGACCACTCTTCATACGCTAAATGAGTCCATCTGTGATCTATTTCGGATATTACGTCATTTTTGGTCGGCATCAGCTGTCACAATGTTGGCCAAATTGTGTTTCGTTCCAGAGGGAGCGTTCCCGATGTTGTAACTGTCTTTTGTAACGAATTCTTAGTTGGCAGAAAAAAGACGCAAATTTTCTTTATGTTTAAATAGTCTACATATTTTTATAATCATTATAAATGCATTTACACAATGAAAGAATGCTGGAAAAGTTTGTTAAACATAATGGTCCGAAGGGAGCATTCCTGACATTGTAACTGCAGCCAATTTAAGCTCATCATGTAAAATCGGGCCTAAAAAATCCAGTCCGACTCGACCCGGTCTGCGGGTATTAAAGACCGACCCGGCCCGAGCCCGATCACTTAACTTGATTTGCAGGCCCAAGCCCCAAAACCCCCCGAAATTTTATGTTTTATTTGTAGGCCCGAGCCCAGAAAAAAAACAAAATGCTATGATTTCTTTTTGAGGACTCAGAGGAAGGAGAAAAGGGAAGGGATGCGCCAGTCAGACATGGACAGAGCACTGCTTGCTGCTTGGGAAAACGGAGTGGTTGCCTTTTGTGTGATCACATTTGTGATGATGTCTGCATAAAAGCCTGTCTTTTGTAACAAATTCTCAGTTAGCAGAAAAAAAACCCAGTTTTCTTAATGTTTCATAGTCTACAGATTTTTATGATCATTATAGATGTATTTACACGAAGAAATAACGCTGGAAAAGTTTATTAAATATAAATAAACAGATGCGGTTTTGCGGACTCGCAGAGGGGAAGATTAAAAAGGCTGTATGGCACGCTCTGGCTCTGCAATGACCATACAGCGCCTTCTTTTTTTTATCCAAATTATTTATTTTATAACATGTATTCCTTAGTTTAACATCTATACATCGTTAATATATATTTATTTTAAAAAGTTAGCGAGAGAGAACCCTGGCCCGGCCCCCGACCCGGATGTAATAATTAACATTTTAGTGTCGAAATTTGCCAATTTCTCCAATTAAAATGTGTTAAATGCAATAATTTATTTCTGCACGGTTTGCCTTTCGAATGAATTAATGTGAATTTCGCCGTTTAAACTAGTTAGCCATGTTCACTGGGGTCTTGGCAGGTGCACTAGCCTGTTCAGAAGATGGCTGGTCTGTCCTCCTCCTCTTTCTGTCCATAACTATTGTGTACGTGCATGTGGTTTTAAAAAAAATCTGAAATACTTTATATTACTTTAGATATGTTTTAATTGTATCTTCAATAAATGTGCATTCTTTTGTCAAACACACTTAGTAATTGAGGTTAAATTTGATGCTTTATTTGTTTAAGATGATTCAATATAATCTAAATAATGGGTGCGATAAAAGTATTAATTTTCAGTTGAAATGGCATTAAAAAGGTCTTAAAAGTCTTACATTTAGATTTATCAATCCGGGGGGGGGGGGGGGGACCCAGGATACTGTATATAATACACTACTCAAAAAAATAAAGAGAACACTAACGTAACATGTTGCAGATCCGAATGAATGAAATATTTGTATTAAATACTTGTTCTTTTCATAGTTGAATTTGCTGACAACAGTCACACAAATATTATCCATGAAAAATCAAATGTATCAACCCATAGAGGTCTGGATTTTGAGTTACAGTATACTCAAAATTTAAGTGGAAAAACACACTACAGGCTGATCCAACTTTGATGAAATGTCCTTTAAACAAGTCAAAATGAGGGTCAGTAGTGTGATGTCCTCCGCGTGCCTGAATGACCTCCTTACTGAGGAATCTTCTCCCAGATCTGGACCAGGGCATGACTGAGCTCCTGGAGAGTCTGAGGAACAACCTGGCGCCCTGTAGGAGATTCCAGGAGACAGGTAGTTACTTCAGGTGAGCTGGACAGAGCCGTTGAAGGTCCTTAAACCCTCAACAGTGTTCGGACTTGCGAAATGAAGAGGATGCCTGAGCAGATTCAATCAAGATGTGATGATGAACAAAACAATTTATTAGAGACAAGTCCAAGCTTTCTACTCGCGGTGGTTGAGCTGGCTGCGAAGCGATTACGTTCGGGAAGGTGCCAGCCGTAGAATCCAATGAGAGGCACGCCAAAGCAGGACCTGGGGCGAGAGTAAAGAAGTCGTGAGCCGGGGATCAGATAAACAATCAAGGATGCGAGATGCAACTGACGTATGAAACAGACTAGTGGATCGGACGACGAGGTGGTGGCATCCACTGGCTTTTAAAGACGGCTGATTGTCATTGCCAGCACCTTTGGTCGCTCCACCCATCTGACATACAACCTGCAATCAGATTGAAAACATAAACTGCAATTAGATTAAAAACACGCACACCTGCCCAAGGTTGGCCAGGTCTCAAGAGGGAGGGCCAGAGGCCCCAACATCCAGGAACGGTATCCACTCCCTTGTTCAAGGAGGAACAGGATGAGCAATGCCAGAGCTCTACAAACTGACCTCAAGCAGGCCACTTGTGTGAATGTTTCTGACAAAAAAATCCGAAACGGGCTCCATGAGGAGCCGGACAACCTCTAGTGCGGTCCCTGCTCACTGCCCATCACTGTAGAGTTTAATTGGCATTTGCCATAGAACACCAGAATTTGCAACTATGCCACTGGCTCTGTGCTCTCCTGCAATGAAAGCAGGTTCAACCTGAGCACATGCGATAGACGTGAAAGGGTCCGGAGATGCCGTGGAGAACGTCATGCTGCTAGCAACATCATTCAGCATGACCGGAGCATGTGGTGGTGGGTCAGTGATGGACAGGGGAAGTATATCCCTGGAACAGGGGTGTCAAACCCATTCTACAAAGGGCCAAGATTAAGGGTGTAACGGTACATGTATTCGTATTGAACCGTTTCGGTACTTGGTGCTCGGTTCGGAACGGAGTCGTACCGAACGAGTTTCTGACGTAATGTAACCCTTACTTTTCGAGGCTGTGAGTCGATCGGGTTACAGTTTCTTTGTGTAGATTATATTTACTCCGTCTTCTCTTCTATAATGAGGACCAACACGGTAGGACAGTAAGAAACGTCAACGGCGCGACAACGTGGCCACTGCGAGAATGCAGTGAAACGCGGCCGTTAAATTCAATCAGCCAATGCACACCAGTCACAGTGCGGCCGCGTGTTAGACGCGTCCCAGAAGCGGCTCAACGCGATGCACACGAAAAGAACGGCAGATTTTATTATTTGATGCGAGACGTGGCCCTCCTGCGTCAATACTACTAGCTAGCAGACTGGGCAGACCGGAAGTCACTCGTGTAAAAATACGGTGGATCCGGTCGATTTTCAAACTAATATGCAATCGTAACCCACTTCAGATCCATCAGATCTCTTGAGTGGTAGATCGGGGTACAGTTGACTTGTCTTTGTTAATTTACAGTTGTCTTCTCTGCTATAATAATAACCTACACGCCCCAGTGTTCAATACAAAGCCCCCCTACCACATCAAAACAAGTAGGAACTAATATTCACATCGGAACTAAAGTTATACAACATAAAATATACAATATAAATGAATACTACATCACATTTGTAAAATACAAACACATAATAAAATAAATAATAGCCGATTTAAATAAAATAAATTGAAATGAGCTAAAACACCTTTAATTAAATAACAAGAATAACACACAGATCCTGCTTGCACAATTAAATTTATTAATTTCTGTGTGGCGCTTTAACTTGAGAAAATCCACCAATAAAGCTTTTGAAAACCGTTCATAAGAAAAATAAATGATTCATCGAGGCATTTTATTTGTAAAATACATGTTAAAATCTTTGTCATTGGGATTGCTTTTCTCTTTAGCACAGGACTTCTTTTTTCCTCTTTCTTTCAGAAAGAAAGCTGACCAATATGCAGGGTCTAAAAGGCAAATTGTTGTTGGATTATTATCTTTAAATACCCGCTACTTTTTGAGCAGAATTCTAGCTTTGTATAGGCTAATGTTCCTATTGTTGAAAGCACAAAAATGTGCAATAAACAACTAGCACATTTATATTTTGCTTTTTATTTTCTTACTGTACCGAAAATGAACCGAACCGTGACCTCAAAACCGAGGTACGTACCGAACCGAGATTTTTGTGTACCGTTACAACCTTAGGCAAGATGGTCCTGGATTTCGTTCCAACCAATGAGGAGGTCACCTTTTCACCAATATGATCTCCTACAAGTCTAATCAGTTGATTGCAGTCAGGTGCTGCTTGTTTCAGCAGAAAATTCATTGGTTAATCTGTTTGCGCAGTCTTGGTTGAAATGAAATCCAGGACCCTTTTTGGCCCTTTGTGGAAATGGTTTGACACCCCTGCCCTGGAAGGACACACGGACCTCTGCAGGTACGATAACGGTGCCCTGACTGCTATTAGAAATCCTGGACCCACTGTCATAACCCACACTTGTGCACTGGTACCTGGTTTCCTCCTAGGTCCATCTGGTGCCACCAGGTTGCTCCTCAGACTCTCCAGGAGCTCAGTGATGCCCTGGTCCAGATCTTGGAGGAGATTCCCCCAGGACACCCACCGTCATCTCATTTGAAGCATGCCCAGGCGTTGTAGGGAGGTCATACAGGCATGCGGAGGCAACACACACACTACTGAGCCTCATTTTGACTTGGTTTAAAGGGCATTACATTTAAATTGGATCAGCCTGTAGTGTGTTCTCCCACTTTCATTTTGAATATAATTCCAAATCCAGACCTCCATGATATATTTGATTTTCATTGATAATTTTTGTGTGATTTTGTTGTCAGCACATTCAAATATGGAAAGAGCTACTGTAATTATTAAAAATATTTCATTCATTCATATCTACAATGTGTTACTCTAGTATTCCTCTTATTATTATTTTTTAACAGTGTAGATCCATGCGTACCGCAAGTCATAGTAATTCTTGTTCATTTATTCAGGAGCACTAATCACACTGTCAGGCCGACAGAAGACGCAAAGACTTGTCACCGTTCTTTAGCTAATCATATGGGGCCAAATGAATACAGTACATATTTAGACATTTTTTGCAAAGCTAGTCAGTGTCACCTGTTTTGTGCTTTCTCTCATTACTTACACACTCATTAAACTCTAGTCCTCCAGTACTCAGTACATTTTTGCTCAGTCATTGTTCTTGGAAATGGAGTTTAATGTTGAGGACTTTATCGCAAATTCTTGCCTAGCTATGCAAAAACAACAAAGAAACGATCATTTTAATTGCAGATCATTCTGATATTGTGGTGTCCAACCAAACATCTCAAAAAGCAATGAATGATATTTGAAAATGTGTAATTGCTGTTTTTTTCTTAAACTGAATTGCTCATCAGAGATATCTGTACAGTATGCCACGACTTACAGTAGGCAGAATAGGATAGAATAGAAAGCTTTTATTGTCATTGTACAGTGTACAACAAGATTTAAAGCTACGCCATTACGTGCAAAACAAAAGCAAAAGTACAATTAGGCTAGTATAAAAACACAGGTTACACAGTACACAGCTTGGGAATAAAGTGAATAAGTGACTAGCAGCAAGTGGTGTTGTAGTTGTAGTATAACACAGCGTATGACAATTTACAGTACGCAGACTACGAGCAAATGGCTGACTTGATACGATGTGTTTACCTATGATATGGTGCAAATAAGAGTTTGTGCATAGATATTGATGTAATAGTGCAAAAATGCTATGATGTATGTCAAGTTTAAATATGAATCCTTAGGTAGACATTTATAATATTACCCCAAATAAGGAGAGAAGGCACTCAATTTAGTTGAAAAGCTTGCAAGGAGAAAGAGGGGAAAGGTATACAATGGACTACAAAATACAGCTTCCGCAATCGTTCTAACTAGCCATTTCTTCATTGCGGGCTGCAATAATGCAAAAGTATTTCCTCATTGCAAGCAGCAATTGATTAGAGCAAATATAAAACAAATACTTCATAATTATCTCATCAAATACATTTCATGAAACAATAGCATTTGGCAGAAATAAAATGCAACAATATGATTTCCTAAATGACCCAGACAGTTTTAGTTTGTATTGAAGTTGACCTGCGGAACCTTGGCCAGTTGAAACCGGTCAGAATGACAAGGCAGTTTCATCAAGAGCTAAAAATGTCTATAGTTATCAATCACTAAAATGTCTCTTACTGCAATCAATCATGGAACATACTATTATAGCAATCAATACTTTATTGTGAGCATTCATTGGTAAAAGCAAATATTTAATAACCATTTAATAATCATCTTATCACTGTAACTGCAAATATTGGCATATGCAGTACCTAGATAGAGACAGATGTCTGAGAACATATTCCTTAGTCAGATGCATGCAACATTGCTGTGGCTTAAGCATTGCAATGGCAGTGATATTTCAGTGCAAATAGCTGATAGAGCATATATTCCAGGTATAGGTGATTATGATGATTTAGTGTAGATATGTTTAGATCAATTACTTGCTGCTCTCCATTCTGTTTTCTGAGTGTAGTTGTCTATAGTCTATGCTCTTTTTTTGTATACTGTACATGCATTATGTATGTAGAGTGCACAATGTTATGACTTGAATCATGTGCTTTTCATAATCAACCTTGAAAAAAAGATCTTGAGCTTAATGGGTTTCATTTTCAGGTTAAATTAAGGTATGGATGGATGGATGGATGGAAGTGTAAGATGCAGGCAATTATTTGAAAACTGAGTATAGAGCTCAGTGCAAAAACACCCGAAGGCTCCCCAGTAGTTCTCTTTGAGTCTTTGCTTAAGCTATTTGCCTGATATACCTGGGTTCGACCCAACCCCAGGGGTTCGGACCCACAGGGCCCTTAGCAAAGTGGGGTGTTAGATTACCGTAATTTTCGGACTATAAGATGCTACTTTTCCCCCTCATTTTGAATCGTGCACTTATAGTCTACTGCAGCTTATGTGTTGATTTATTTGTGTTAATAGGTGTCACTTATTTGACAGCAGCGTCATAAGACTGTCATAAGACCGTCATAATTATGTCAGGACACTATGATGGACATTACTGAATGCTTATGACAGATGTAATTCATTGTCATCTGGCAAATTATGTCACTAACTCCATTTATGTCCAGTTTGGATCTTCTACATCCATTGAAAAGTGAGATAATTTCCGGATTACACTTAATGACATCTGTCATAAGCATTCATTAATGCTCATGACAGTGTCATGTCATGATTATGATTGTCTTATGACAGTGTTATGGCGCCACTGTCAAATAAAGTGTTACAAAATACAATAACTAGCAATTAATGAAACAACTGGAACAGTAACTGTCAAAATAATTAGCACAGAACATTGATTTTGTCTGTAGCGCTGCAATACATGCTAGGACGCATGTTGGACGACAACAGTGTTGACAAGAGGTGGAAGCAGAGGTTGACTGTCTCCCCCAAAGGGTGATGGCCAAATGAAGTTTCTTGATGCAATGAAGCTTTGCAGCCAATTGGTTCAGAGCTTCATGGTGGTTCATTTGGTCTTATGACAGTCTTATGATGCCTCTGTCAAATAAAGTGTCACCGGTTATTCTCGTTTGGTGTAAATATCCAATAATACAGTGAGGACAGCTGCATCTTTTCTATAAACAAATGCTGTTTTTGTGTCTAATTTGGTGGGTAGCGGCTAAAAGTCAGGTGCGCCTTATAGTCCGAAAATTACGGTAGGTTTTTTGACTGGCTTTCCCCAAATTAACAGGTTTCATTCCATTACTTTTAACTGCTTGTCCTCTATCTGACGTGAGGAAAAACTGTTTCGCTCTGTGAAAGGTTGACTCACACTTGGTATGAAGAAGTATAACAAACTGATGAGCAGCGTGGACTCAAAATTTTTACCTGTTTAAAAACATGCTGTCAAAATGAGAAGAGATTTGTGAGGGAATCTGCTTAGATATTAGGTTAGATACTGTATATTGGTTTGTATTATTATTATTTTTTAAATATCTAATTCCAAAGGGCTCAGTGAATGCATAGTATGTGAAACTCGTGGACTTCGGGACCTTTAGCAAGGATAAGAACCACTAAATTATACATATACCATTTCATTTGGTATTTTTGTCTACATGAGACACTAGTGAAACATCATGCGGATGATGTGTGGCAGCAAAATACGAAAGGTAGGAGCAGGTATTTGGCATGGTGAAACTTGGCACTGTACTATCTTCTAGCAGCCACCTGATGCCTCTCTATATTTATCACACTCCCTCTTATTATTCCTACGTGGAACGATTGAATTTCTTATGTGTGCAAAATTGGATGTAACTCACTGTGACTGTTCACAAAAATTTATGTGGAATCGTATCCATATTAGGTGCTCCCGGGATTATTTTGCTAGCACTTCAATTATTCAATATATTTGAGTACCTGCCTTTCCGGTGCAATATCACCATACGCAAAATGGGCCATCATCGCAATTCGTTTCCTATTTGAGGAATCATATTGACTGACATTTATTGCCTAACATTAGCCAAAAAATTGTAAATCATACCAAAAAAATTCAAAAACAGCACAACTGATCATTTATATGAAAAAAAAAAAAAACAGAGGGAGAATTTATGTCAAATATACATCTGAATTTACAATATGGAGGAAAATATGTACTTGTAACATGCTTGCAATACCGTATTACGTTTCAATACAGCATCTTTCTACGTCTACTGTCGTTTTTCTTCTAAATTGTGTGAAGGTCTTAAGTTGCATTCTGTGTTTGTTTTTCTTCGGTGCTCTAGCTTGTTTTTGTGGTGGCTGAGTGCTGCAGTAAGTGGCTACTGGAAAGGAAATTGTGCCATTTATGGGGGTGTAATTTTTTTTTTTTTTTTTTTTTTTAAATCACAGCGTTTGAAAGATAAAGTTTGTTCTATTGGCTAAAAGCAGTGCCAACTAGATAGAGGAAAACATCAAACTTGTGAATTTGTGTTTTTATTGTTCTAACGTTCTTTAATTCACAGTTGATGTGCAAAAATAGACAACACGCCCCTTTTTTGTATGGATCAACTGAGGTAACAGTTAAAGTCAGGTAACACCGGGGGTGAAAGTGGGCCAGAACGGTCAGGAACGCAGTTCTGGTATAATACTCAGGGCCAGAATGCAGTTCCGGTATAAGATTCAGGGCCGGAATGCTATTCCGGTACACGTTGCTTTGATTACGAAATATATGACGACTGTCAAAACGCTATGTTAAAAAAAAAAAAAAATGCTGAGCTGCCAAACATGCATTTTATCTCCAAGAAGAAAACAATCTAACAACATCAGATTTACATACAGAAGTGTTAACAACAGGCATAATAAAGCATAATCCATTTCCACCGATATGTATTATTTACTTTATTCCACGGACGGCATGGAGGTTTCCCCAGCTGCTGCCGTTTTCTGAGTCTGACGTTGATGAGTCACGTCAATGTGCGAATGCACGCAGCAAAATAAAATGGCTGGACTCATTTATCCGTTCAATTGGCTGACATACTGCAATGGATTTGGTTTCCACATTTGTATTGTTATTCTCATGTTTACCTGTAGAGAGAGCTACTTTACATTCAAAGCAAGCCCGTAGAGGTTAGATCGGGCCTAAAAAATTCCAGCCCAACCGGACACGGCCCGTTGGTATTGAAGCCCGACCGGCCAGATCAATTAACTATAGATTTGCATGCCCGAGCCGAGTGATGCGGAAAAAAAAAACGCAGCAGCAGCAGCAGCAATTTATTTTCATTTCTTCAAGTTTTCTTACTGTTTGAATAGTCTACATATTTTTATAAGAATTATAAAAGCCTTTACACAACGAAATAACGCTGGGAAAGTTTAATATTAAAAAAAACACGGTTTTGCAGACACACAGAGGAGAAGATTCAAAAGGATCACATTTGCCTTTGTGTGCATAAATAAAAGTGTCTTTCCTAACAAATTCTCAGTTGGCAGGAAAAAAACGCAAGTTTACTCAATATTTAAATAGTCTACATATTTTTATGAAATTTATAGAAGCATTTACACAACGAAATAACCCTGGGAAAGATTGATTAAAAAAAAAAAAAAAAAACGGTTTTACAGACACACAGAGGAGAAGATTCAAAAGGATCACATTTGCCTTTGTGTGCGTAAATAAAAGTGTCTTTCGTAACGAATTCTCAGTTGGCAGGAAAAAAACACAAGTTTACTCAATATTTAAATAGTCTACATATTTTTATGAAATTTATAGAAGCATTTACACCACGAAATAACGCTGGGAAAGTTTGATTTAAAAAAAAAAAAAAAAAACGGTTTTACAGACACACAGAGGAGAAGATTCAAAAGGATCACATTTGCCTTTGTGTGCGTAAATAAAAGTGTCTTTCGGAACGAATTCTCAGTTTGCAGGAAAAAAACGCAAGTTTACTCAATATTTAAATAGTCTACATATATTTATGAGAATTATAAAAGCATTCACACAACGAAATAACGGGAGGAGAAGAAGAAAAAGAGGGCTGCGCCACAGCCCTCTGCGCATTTAAAAAAAAAAAATACTTTATTAGTCCTGCGCGGCGGCCCGACCCGACCCACCGAAACGTGAATGCTTAACATTTCGGGTCGGGTCGGGTTCGTGCACAAGATCTAACCTCTATGCAGGCGGGACGAGGAACCCAAATCCGCTTCCTTACCGGAGTAACGTCACAGACAAGCGCAGTTGTAATCGAGAGAGCAGAGAGATAGGACATAACATAACAATGGCTGAAACGTAGAAAGAGGGAGCGAGAAATATTATAGATATAAGATTGGCTAGGCCTACATTTTACTTTTGTTCTACATTGCAATTTAGTTGATGTTTTGTTTGCAACTGAACTGATCCCTGGATTGATATTGCGATAAAGATGCTGCTGCACTACAATATTTTCTTTGTCGTTTTCTTTAATATTTACTTGAATATTTTTATTGATGGGTCGTTGTGACTAAAATACAGTGACTGTTATTACTGATTTTGCACAGGAGTTCAGATGTTGCACTGTGTGAAAGGCTGCTACTGTGTGTAAAAAAAAAAAAAAAAAAAAAAAAAGAGAAAGCCCTGGTCTCATTATAAGCACTAATTAAATGCTGTGATCTGATTTTTTTTTTTAAGATATATATGAAAGTATACTATTTTCATTTGACTTCGACCAGGAGTGACACAAGAGCCAATAAAAAGTTGTTTAATGTCTGTCCGCATGTGTTGGCTCATGATTCACAAAAAATATGCTTTGCTTTAGAATTTTAATGCATCCCAGGCTTTAATGCATCGCAATGCATTGCCGAATCGAACCGAATCGAATCGTGATCCTCTGAATCGAATCGAATCGAATCGTGGCCTTCCGAATCGTAATCGAATCGAATCGTGAGGGCGGTGTCGATGCACACCTCTATTATTTATCATATTTAGTTTTATTTGCTCTGATGGGGAGGTTCAGAACATCTTAGCTGTCAATGTGCACTTCCGACTTCTATTCATTTATGTTAGCTACTTATTAATTTCCTTATGATTTAAAAAAGTCAATGTTTGCGCAATTATCGAAATATATTCCATTTCACTCTGCATAATATAAGTCATATGTACATATGTTTCCGAATGTATGTTAGTTTTATGTAAAAAAAAAAATAATAATAATAATAATTTTTTAAAAAAAAAAGGAAAAGGAAATGTTTATAGTAACTTCAATTTTAATATACATTCTATGTTCTTAAGTAGTTAAAATTGAGATTTGGCCTTTAGTTTGTGAGGAAAACAAAAATTAGGAGATGGAGGTTGGGGTTATTGCTGTTTTTGTTAACTTTTATTTTGCAAATCATTGAAAATATACCATTTTGAATGAAAATCAGTTTTTGTATGTGCCATAGAAATAAAGGTGGCAAAACAGTTTTCTCTGCATTTCAGTAGTTTTAGGAGGTTTGACCCCCCCTAAGAAATGAAAAACAAACAAATAAATAAATAAATATAATTTCTGGCTCAGTGGCGACCTTCACGTTGGGGAGTTCCGGTAAGAAATTCTAGCCACTTTCACCCCTGAGTAACACTTCCCAGCTGGCAAACTTCGTAACCTTTTCATAAAAATAAGATACTAGCATATTCAATGTTGGGTTACACACAGTTAAAGGTGCACAATGTAGGATTTTCACTTATTTTTTTATGAAATGGCCATAATATTTCACTAGATGTTAAGCAAAAAGAAATATGTTTTTAGGGAAATACTTCAATAACGTTTCTGAATGGGTAAGCGGAGATTTCCACATTTAAAGTAAGATTCACCCGTCACAGTTTTTTTTGTTTTGCTTCCGTGTTAATCATCAGCCAATAGCGAGACCAGTTTCCAATCTTTGACTGGGTTGCCACAGCTCTATACGCCCCGTAAACTAAGGCTGCCCTGAAGGGAAAAGGTACCATTCTCGCACACACCATATAATTGTTTGCATTAGTATAACACATTCATTTAACTATAGTTTAGACAGACTCCACTCAGTGGCCCTGAACACAGTAAAGTGAATCACCTTATCGGCGCTCATGAGAGGTAAAAGGAAAAATGGTACCGTTTCTCGTAGGCACCATCTAAGTGTTTGCATTACTCGAACACACGTAATATAATCAATCAGGGAATAGTATCATTTCTCATATTCACTGTAGGACTGCACTACTCTAATACACCTAATGTAAAATAAATAGCACACCATAGTTTAAAGAGAAACAGAATAGATACACAACGCCATCTTATCACAGAAGCCCAAAACGTGTGCGCCACGAGCAAGATTGACACACCAAACTCTGGCAATCAGTCCTCCCGACAAACGAACAAGGACAAAGACCAGCGCGCTTTGTCCTAAAACAAGTAGTGCCAGCCCGGATAATAAAGTTGATAGCAGGCGCTTGTGACGTCAAGACCAGCGTCGGTCGCTGTGGCAACCACATCCCGTCCACGCACGAACCTAAGCAGCCCGAATCCGGCCAGAGAGGGATGATCCCAAAGCAATGCCTGGACACACCTTCGGCCGGCCCACAGACTTAAAAAACACAGGACACTGAGATAAGACAGATTTTGCTGCACAGAAACATGTAGCCTTGTCTTGGATCCAGAATTGTCTCTCCGTTTTCTGTTCTTGCCTTGTTTTCACCATTGTCGACGGATAAATTGTCAATCTGCTTTCAGCGAGTCTTTTTCAAACTTTTGGAACATGGAGTCAGTACAAAGGGTTAATATCAGAGATGAACGCGCGAAGTTCCGCCTTCCCGGTATGCGCGCGCGGAAGCAGCATCGGCAGAGCGGCACTTTGTTCAGCTGTCGCTGTTTCCGTGCGGCTTGTCTGGGGAGGCGAATTTCAACAGTCAATTTCAACTTTTACAGTCTGAATTATATGTCCACTACTCAAGCCAAAAAAAAAAAAAAAAAAAACTTTTGAATCTCGAAGGATTCAAGACAATAGAAGCAAAACATGGATATGCATTCCTTTGCCGTGGTTGTGCCAACATTATTAAGCATGTGGATTCATTTACCGATGCTACCGATGCTAGGCTATTAAGCGTGTGGATCCATTTACTGGGGCAAAGATAAAGTCTACGTGTGTATATATTTAGTCGGTAATTGAAATTAAAATAGATGGAGCAATTAAATCATCCTTGTGGTTGCTGTCAATTAGGGCTGCAGCTATCGATTATTTTAGTAGTCGATTAATCAATGAACTAGTTAGTTCGAATAATCGAGTAATCGGATGAGGAACATAAAAAAGTAAAAGACCTGAGCTAAGCCTCAAACGGTATAAAAAAATAAATGAATAAATGAAGATCTAAGTACAACGAGAGAACAATGGGCTAACATACATAGCAAAAGTCCCGTAGCTTAACTCATTCACTCCCAGCCATTTTCACCGGAGCAAGGCCCTTCGCTCCCGGCCATTTTACTGGATTTTGACTGATTTTGCACGGCCCACAAAAAATTCTGTTCTATTGCTATAGAAACATGGAACCCACCAAAAGAAAGATTAGACTCTCTTCTTTCAGCAGAAAAAAAAAAGTAAGTTCATACGTTATTTCATTCTTTAGAAATCAGCATTAGAAAATAGCTTAGTTTGAGCATTTTTCCAATTTCTGATGAAAAAACGGAGAAAATGAGCTTTTTGTAAACGCAAAAATTTCAAACATAATTTTGACTTTAACACGGCTATTTTTAGCTTCAGTGACATCCCAAACATCTGAATAATGTTTTCCTTTTACAAAATAACATGAACAACCAGCCAAATAGAGCTTTTCATAGCAAAGTAACAATTTATTCACACTTACCTAACTGAGAGATGACGTTTGGTGGCTGCGACAGCGGTTAAACTTTTCCCTCATTGCCGACTGTCTCGTAAAGATGGATTTTTTTTAAAGTCTTTTTTTGTGGTGACCACTGTCTCGTTCACCAGGGGAACTTATGTTCCTGGGGGGGAACTGGTTTGGCCGTGCGCGTTTCCGTGCAGGACCCTCGAGCGTGCGGTGGAAGTGAGCAGCAAGCTGCGGAGGGGCTCTGCTAGCTTCCCTAATAAAGTTGTACTGTTTGAATTGAGTTGTGGGCTCTTAACAAATGCGCTACTGCCCTCAAGTGGCCAGTTTTATTGCTTTAAAATGGGTTTTGAGGCTTGTTTTTTGTTTTGGCGATAGATCGAAAGCTCTAGATGCTTCTTGTACAAAAAAACGCAAAAGACGTATAAATACGTAATCGGGACACTGAAGCATTTGGAAATAGAACGTATTTATACGGTTCCGGGAGCAAATGAGTTAAATGCTAACACGTTTTTTTTTTTTTTTTTTTTTTTTACAATGTTCTTAACAAATGATTCAAACAAATATTCCCACATTAAACGGCTAAATATACCTATGAACTACATTACGAATGCATTAAAAAAGCACTAGGTTAAACTAAAACTTAGCTTATGTTGGTCATAACAGGGAGCAGCTGGATTCAGCCATGTGAAATGAGTTATTTCATATTCACTGTTGCCACTAGAAGGCAGTGTATTCGCCCAAATCAATAAAATTAAATTAAACCATTACAACGCCACTTTAATTAAACGAATCCTCCAAGCAGCAAAATTTAATTCGAATCATGTTTTCTAATCTAATTACTTGAGTTACTCGATTAATCGTTGCGGCACTACTATCAATGCATTACTAAATTATGTATTGACGTCATCACTCAAATTAATATCTCAAAAAGATGGCAGCACAAACAAAACTTTTTTCAGCACAAGCGAAGCATAAACGATTGGCACGATTTGAATCCATTTTTTATCGAAATTGGGGCCTGGTTGACCTCATATTAACCTATAAAAGAATTGTAAATATCTTAAAAACGATAGCAGTACAAACGAACTTTTTACTGGACAAACGTAGCACAAACGATTTACATCATTTTTTATATAAATTGTTGCCTGCTGGGGGGCCAACTTCACGGAGGTAACAAAAAGCACTATCTCCTACGACAAAACTATTTCACAGTGCATATCCGTGCCTCTGGGTAATTTCTGTGCATTGTGACAATTGGTGATGGTCTCAACCAGAGACCTCAGTGGATGGCCCCAAAATTTAAATGACATGTTAATTGGAATTGCCAAAACGACACACTGAAGCACTCTAAATCCTCATATCTGAAAGAATGCCAGAAGAATTCAATTTTTTTTTCCTGTGGAAGCCAGTGAAATGAGGGGAACTAGAGCCAGTTGAATATTGCCACATTCCCTTCACAATTAGAATGATGGTCCATTTGGCACATTCAGTACAATTGTTCAGAACAATAATGTTGAATTACCTCATCCACGAATGTTCTATTCCGCTTATCCTGTTCAAGGACACGGGCGCTGGAGTTTATCCTAGCAGACTTCAGGCAAAAGGCAAAATACACTTTAGGACTAGTATCCAAATGCTCACAGCCCAATATAGAAACAGCCACACTTTCAGACTTATATTCATAGGCTCATATGTACAGCATCTTATGATGAAAATGGGTTTATTTATTTTTATTTTTTGGGGGGCGTCAAACAGTGTTTGCATTGTTCTCTCCGTGACTGCGTGTTTTATCTCTGGGTACTCCGGTTTCCTCCCACATCCGAAAAATATGCACGGTGGCTGATTGAACACTCCAAATTAGTGAATGGTTTATTTGTATCATGGTGCCCTGCAATCGGCTGGCAACCAAATTGTTGATCCAACTGTTTAATAAAATGTAAACTGCTGAATCTAATTTTAAATGTACTATAATGTCTATCCAAATCCATCCATCAATTTTCAATATCACCCATGCTGGTCAGGGATGTGATGTACTGAAGTCTACACCAGCTGACATCGGGAGACTACCTAATAGGCAAGGCAGAGGCACTGGCAGGGAACGTATCAGGTTCGGTCGAAGTTGTAGGCTGAGAGTCACTGAGGTGCTGAAACACAGGCAGATGAGGTAGAGACACACAGGCCTGCTGCTGTACCCTAACACTAAATGCAAAAACTCAATTTTAACTACTTTAGATTGTAACTTAATACCATATGACGTACAGTGGTATGAAAAAGCATCTGAACCTTTTGGAATTTCTCACATTTCTGCATAAAATCCCTATCAAATTTGATCTGATCTTTGTCAAAATAACACAGATGAAAATACAGTGTCTGCTTTAACTAGGCCACCCACACATTTATAGGTTTTTCTATTTTAATGAGGATAGCATGCACGGACTCCACGGAAGAAGCCACTGCTCTCTAAGGCTACGTCTACACTAGGACAGATAATTTTCTCCAGGGTATTTTGCCGACTATTTTTATACCTGCCCACACTTCGTTTAAGGTGCGTTAAAGCCCCCCGTCTGCAAGTTACGCCTGTATTTGCGCAAAATACACATTCGTAGAAAGGAAAAGCCTCATGCTTATCTTAATCTTAATCTTTACCTTTGAACCGGAAACTCATTACTCGCCCGAGGCAAATTTCGAAATTACTAGACCTACTAGACTGTCATTGTTTTGTGATCACTGTTTTTTCCCCTGATCGTAATTGAACGCATCACGCAGGAGCAAGAGTGAAGGAGTGAAGAGCACGCTCAGCTTTTACGAGCAGGCGGCGAGTGGTAATTTAAATAAATTTTATTAAACAACGAAAGCCTGACATCTTTACTTGGAATGTTACAATCAATGCTCAGTTGCGCTCTCACCACTTGGAAAATAACAAATAGAAGCATATTGTGTGGCGCTGCGTATATTTCCTGGAAGCCGCAACCAGGACTGCTTATGCATAAAAGTGGCAATATTGGGAAGTGGCGACAGTTTTGACAGGTTGAATTGTTTGGGAGTAACACACAATCTCATGTGTGGAGGATAAATGGAACATCAGACCAACATCAACACCTCATCCCCACTGTGAAGCATGGTGGAGGGAGCATCATAATTTGGGGCTGTTTTTCTGCCTCAGGCCTGGACAACTTGCAATCATTAATGAAAGAATGAATTCAAAAGTTTATCAGGATGTTTTGCTGGAAAACCTGAGCCCGTCTGTCAGACAGTTAAAGCTAAAAAGAGGATGGATGCTGCAACAAGACAATGATCCAAAACACAGAAGTAAATCAACTTTAGAATGGTTTCAGAAGAACAAAATACACATTCTGGAGTGACCAAGTCAAAGTCCAAACTTGAACCCCATTGAGATGCTGTGGCATGACCTAAAGACAGTGATTCATGCCAGACATCCCAGGAATCTGGCTGAACTACAGCTCTTTTGTCGAGAAGAATCAGCCAAGATTACTCCTGATGGATGTGCTAGACTGATCTGCAGCGAAGTGTCTGGCTGCCGGGGGGGGGATGGGGGGGGGGGGGGGGGGGATGGGTCACTTACTTATTGTTCACCTTCCTGTCATTGTTTGCTTACTATCCTCATTAAAATATGAAAACCTACAGTATCAATGTTTGTGATGTTTTTGTTAAAGCAGACTTTTTTCATCTGTGTGATTTTGACAAAGATCAGCTCACATTTGATTGTGATTTTACGAAAAAATGTGAGAAATTCCAAAAGGTTCGGATACTTTTAAATACCACTGTACATTAAAATTGAAGGTAATGTAAACATTGACTTTTTTTTTTTTTTTAATAATATACATATAAGTAAACTATATTGACAAAACGCTGTTTATCGAATAAAATTGCATGTTTTATAACATTCAACCCAAAATAAAAAAAATTCCTGTTGGTATGGGTGGGACTTTTTGGAGCAATTTTGCACAACGTATCGACTCATCGCTCTATGTTGAAAAATTTCAAGCGGGCACCACTGAGCCATTTTGTTACACTTTTGTTGCAAATTTATCGAAATTTACGCAAAGCTGCGTGTATGTTCAAAGCTTGGTGAGTTTACGAGGATGTTCAGGCCTTCAAATTAAGAAGAAATAATAATCCTCTGCATTAGAATAGGGCTTTTGCGCCAGTTGGTACTCGGGTCCTAAATATGGGACTCCAAGGAGCCTAGGAATTTCATCACTGTGTTTAAATGAATTGTTCAATAAAAATACAAAACTAGAGTAATTTTCGATGTATTTATTGGAAATCAAACCTTCGCATTATCAATGGAAAGTTTGGCATTCCAAACTGGTCTTGGACAGGAGTGAAATGTTACAAGTTTGTGTTGATTTTCTTCACTACCTAGTTCATGTTTCTTTCTCTCCCATTTACAAAACTAGAAATGTATGCGGTTCAACCCGAATGCAACAGTTTGGGTTGCCAAGCAAAGGATCCTGTGTACACTTAATCAGAGCTTGAAGGACGTGCTGAACTATGGGCTTTTCCAGCCTGCCAACAGTGGGAGAGATGGCAAGTTCCTGGATGAGGAACGTGTCCTGCGAGAGTACCCTCAGCCAATCAGCAAAGGTGTTCCCTGTTTGGAGGTACTTGTCCGTTAGCTGTTGTTTTATTTTATTATTATTGTTTTTTGCTGTTACAACAGTGAAAACAGGAAGCAGAAAATGTACAATTCACAATTTGTGGGTCTTCGATTCCTAACTACACATGCAGTTAAAGTGTATTTGGGTTTTAATTGAGTTTGGTGAATTTGATCATAACATAAGCAGAAAAAATCTTGCCCAAAAAAAGAAAAAAAAAAATCATATTTATTGTTGAATCTGTCACGTACATATCTACATACCATCCCTCGAGAGAAAATAATGTCGGATCGTGCATTCGCAGTAGCAATCCGTCGCGATCTGGTAGCCCGTCACGATTGGCTGGTGACAGTGGTATGCAATTTTATGTTTAACCTCCTATAAAAATTAGATTTTGCAATTTTATGAAGTATGTTCAATGTGGTTGACCATAACATGTCCACTCTGTTAAAGCTATTCAGTGTATCACAAAAGTGAGAACATCCCTCACATTTCTGCATATATTTTAAGTATATCTTTTCATGGGAGAAGACTGACAAAATGACACTTTGACACGATGAAAAGTAGTCTGTGTGCAGCATATATAATAGAGTTAATTTATTTTTCCCCTCAAAATAACTCAAAATATAGCCATTAATATCTAAACCCCTGGCAACAAAATTGAGTACACCCAATAGAAACAACGTGCATCCTTTCAGTCTTCAGAAGAAGCTTGCTCCTGGGGTGACAGCCATGCACACCAATTTGATGTCGAGTGTGGCGCATGTTCTGAGCACTAACAGGCTGACCCCCACCTTTTCAATCTCTGCAGCAATGCTGAGAGTACTCCTGTAACGAGTCACATGACATTTTGGAAGGAAAATGACAAGCAGTACTCTATTTGGACATTTAGGGATGTACGTAGTTTGTATGGGGTGTACTCACTTTTGTTGCCAGGGGTTTGGATATTATTGGCTACATTTTGAGTTATTTTGAGGGGAAAATAAATTAACACTATTATATAAGCTGCACACAGACTACTTTTCATTGTGTCAAAGTGTCATTTTGTCAGTGTTGTCCAATGAAAAGATATACTTAAATATCCGCAGAAATGCGATGGGTGTACTCACTTTTGTGATACATTGTATATCAAAGAAATTCATGGAATTGAATCATTTCAAAAGTTTTTTGGGGGTAAAATGATAGATTTCTCATCAAGTATCCAAAGTCATGTTCGCTATTATGCTAACAAAGCTAGACTGAGGGCTAACTTTAGTACAAAATCTCTCCTCTTTTAGTGTCCACTATGTTACGTTTAAATGGCAACCCACAGATTTCATAATGTAATTGACGGGACACAGTGCGCGGGGCCGATAAATAAGGGGCCTGCATTGTTGGCGAGCTGACGGCGTGGAATCACGGACAAAGAGCTTTTTTCGTTGAAAATTCTTGAGAATAAATTCTTAAATCCCTGAATATATATATATATATATATATATATATGGGCGTAAAACAATCTCGATTCTTGGTTAAAAGCTAAAGAAACCGTGCAGGTAGCAGGTTTTTTTTACTTAAATATGTTGAATGCGTGGCTCGTCTTTGAGTTCATTGTGGCGCCGCCTTACCACAACAAAGAGCTTTATACATTGAAATTCTTCTGAATAAAAGCCTAAATCCCTGAATTCTTTATAGATATGGACACAAAAGAGTCTTGATTCTTGGTTGAAAGCAAAACAAAACAAAAAAACGTGCACGTAGCATTTATTTTACGTAAATATGTCGGATGTGCGGCTCGTCTTTCATGGCCGAGCTGACCTGTCAACAATGATATCTATGGGCAACCTATGAAAAGATGACCTGGAATTTCATTCCGTCAGCTGTTGTCATTCATAACAAGTTGCCATGTTGAATTGCTTTCCAAAAAAAGTTGAATGTTGTTTTGTTGTTCTTTCTGGTGCACTGTTTTTTTAATTATTCGTTTTGTTTTGTGTGATTATGGAATGGGGCAACTTGACCTGTAAAGCTGTGGAAACATATTTACCTTTCAAGGGTCAATAATGACTTATTTATGTATCTATCACATGTTACAGCAGAGGAACGTTTCCCATTGTAAAATTCAGAAGATAGTGACTGACATGAATACTGTTTACACTTCTCTCAAATGAAAAGTCACATTTGATGGAGGACCATACCAAAATGAATCCTATTAAAATGACTAAACTACTACATACCAGAGGCATACAGTATTTTTTTGTTTGGATTCAGGGGGTTCATAGGACCCAAATGCAAGAACAGGAAGATTGTGGGCAACAATCTGTATACAAGGGTTTCAAGGCCGGTCGGCAGGCAAGCAGACAGATGAGCAGGCAGTTAGTAACTGCGGGATCTGGGAAACCAAAGGCAAAATGAGAAATGGAATATATTGCTGTTGCGCGAAATAAGTGAAAAGATACCTCAAAAGCTTTAAACACTTGTTTTGTTTTTTGGGGTTTTTTTTTTTTTTTGGGGGGGGGGGTGATTTAGCTAGTTAACCTTAGTAACACTTTTACACACATCTCTTATGAAATATTGTCTCCACAAAATTATATTCTTTTACATTTGTCTTTGTCATTACAGTTTCGGTATAAGAGCAGAGTTTACAGGCAGCCTGATTTGGATGAGAAACAGATTGCAAAACTTCATACAAAGGTAAGAATTTGCCTACACAGACATGAATGTATTAAAAAAATGAAAGTTAATATCATGTGATCATGTTTTAGTCTGTTATTATTTGTATTACATATCCGTGCGAGGGTCGGAGGGGTGCTAGAGGCTATCCCAGGTGATTTTGGCCAGGAGTCGATGTACACCCTGAACTGGTGTCCAGCCAGGACACAAAGACACATATTTGCAGGGATCCCTCCCTACTTTGCAGCTCAAATTTTGCACCCTTAGTACATCATGGATTGTTAAAAATATTATATAAATATAAATTAAATATAAGAGTTTTAAAAACATTTATGTACACTTTATTTACATCTACATATGCATTTAAATGTACACACACATGTATCATATGAGAGAGTGTGAGAGAAAATGTAGAGTAGGTATTATGTGTATTATTTATACATTATTTAATTTATAGTATTTACAGAATATTATTCATATTTTATTTACATGTTTGGAACTATTCTTTAATGTTCGAATGATGACATATGAATTTACTAGGGTTTTATATACAGTTATTGATATATATACTATATATACACAAAAAATGTATGTTAAAAATGAGGAGGTGACACTACTTCGCAGTTTTTCACTTTATGCAGTCGGTTCTGGTCCCCATTAACAGCGATAAGTGAGGGATCATTGTCCACCCACAGAAAATTTGTTCTGTTCATTCGATCTGCCATGCATGTTTTTGGGCTGTGGGAGAATACCCACGAATCCCACAACAGTTATAACCCAACCAGGCACGAGGAGGAAATGCACGAAGGAGAGCAGTAGCCCCTAATTGAAGTCTTGATATCGGGACTGTTACTCGTTGTGATAATTACCCAGATAGCAAAATATAACTGGAGGGGACATGGGTCAGATGTACTGCAAATTTCGGCCCATCTTCGTAAAAAGGATCCGCCCCAGTGTCTTTTTGAACAATGGCCCTAACTCAGTAAGCAGTCACTTGCCGGATCAGCAACCAGTTTCTGGCCAGAGTTGGTCCAAAGTAGCAGACACGACATTAATGTTTGGCCCGAATATGGCACACGTTACCCAATCTGGTCCAGATTTGTATCAAAACCGTTTTCAGTATTAAATTTGGAGTTAATTTTGTTCAATGTATCATACTGTAATGTGTTTATATTGAAAATTAAACGTGTCTATTAAAAGCAATAACGACAACACTTTTCATGCCATTTATTAACGCTAACATTGTAATGCAACATACAACAACATAACAATATAGCATTGTTTTTTTCACAAAATATTTTAATTAGAACAAGCAACTCAACATTAAAGATGACCCATTTTTAGACTGTAAACAACATATTGTACTGTATTTGTTAATGTGCTGGTGTAATGGGGGCCCTAATTCATTGACAATGAGAGGGAGTGGTAGATAGTGTCCAAAGAATCCCGTGGGCAGTTTAATGATAGAACAGGTGAACGGACAGGCAGGCGTTTTGCCAGACAAGCAGTACAGGATCTAGGGGGGAAAAACACAAAAATGAGCTCAGTATCAGGATTACAAGATTCTTTGTTAGCTGAAAGTCACTTACCTGTAGGTGAGTTGTTGATCTGGTGATGATGTGAG
Organism: Corythoichthys intestinalis; assembly: GCF_030265065.1. Lineage (NCBI taxonomy): Eukaryota > Metazoa > Chordata > Actinopteri > Syngnathiformes > Syngnathidae > Corythoichthys > Corythoichthys intestinalis. The sequence continues at coordinate 72,060,534 of NC_080395.1, read as the reverse complement.
GACAAGGACCGGTTTAAGCAAGCTGCTGACGATGATCAGCTGCACCTGGTCCCGGGCTCACAGATCTGTGCAATCAAGGCGACAATTAAGGCAAAACTGTCATAGTGCTGATCCAGGCTCCATCTGGCGCACTGACATTTAGCGGGAGTTTGAGCACGTCCAGTGTGCACGGTCCACCCCGGAACAGTGCGTAACCTATCATTTGGACTGTCATACTGCTGATCCGGGCTGCATCTGGCGCGCTGACGTTAAGCGGGTGTGATTGCTATGCGGATCTGGCGAGCTGGCACACAATCGCCTGCTATTGGGGTAGTCAGCCTCTGTGTTGCCTACCCAGATAGCAAAATATAACTGGAGCGAACATGGGCCAGATGTACAGAAGATTTTGGCCCAATTTCATAAAACGGGTCTGCCCCAGGGTCTTTTTGAACAATGTGCCACACTCAGTATGGATTCACTTGCCAGATCAGCAAACAGGTTTGGGCTAGAACCAGTCCAAAGTAGCAGAAACCACATTCATGTCTGGCCCGAAAAAGGCACATGTGTTACCCAATCTTGGCCAGATGAAGTCCAAATTCCTAGATAGCAAATTATACCTGGAGCAGACATGGTAGGGTTGCCACCTTTCAGAAATAAAAAATATCGGACTACCCCCTTGCGCCCAAAGCTGTATTGGCAGAGAAAAAAAGGGACATCCCAAAAACTCCTAAAATGCATAGAAATGTGTCATTCATTTTTATTCCGTATTTGTTCAATACGGAACGCAACATTTAATTCCCAATTTTGGATTGTTCCTTATTTTAAGGGACAGGTGGAAACCCTAGGACATGGGCCACATGTACTGTAATGCAAATTTCGACCAAATTTTGTGAAACGGATTCGCCCCAGTGTCTTTTTGAACAATGGGCAACCTCAGTATGGACTCACTTGCCAGATCAGCTAACAGTTTTGGGCCAAAACTGGTCCAAAGTAGCAGAAACCACATGAATTAATGGCCTGCAAAAAATGCTTATTTTATTTGAAACAAGCCAGTCCACATTTAAGATGACCCATTTTTAAGACTGTAAACAACATATTGTATTTGTTAAGATTCTGGGTCAATGAGGGAACCAAGCGCAGAGACGAGAGGCAAACTGGCAGTAACAAGAGTTTATTGCCGGCTAGACGGCGTGGCAGATAGTGTCCGAAGAATCCGGTGGGCAGTGTGATGATAGAACAGGTGAACGGCCTGGCAGGCAAGCATTACAGGATCTAGGGAATAAAAACAAAGTCCAGTATCAAGATTACTAGATTATTTGTTGTGAGTTGAAAGCTGGAGTCACAAATTGGTGGAGTTGAGTTGTTGATCTGGCGATGATGTGAGGCCAGGGACCAGTTTAAGTAAGCTGCTGACGATGATCACCGGCACTTGGTCCCAGGCTTACTCCAATCCAATCCTGCAATTAAGGCAGTGACACACATAGAGACACACACAAGGAGGAGAAGCGTGGTTCAGGGGGCTGTGTCCCTAACAGTATTCAAACACTAAAACATTTACGGCAATACAGAGTAAATGCTTTCTCGTTTTGTCATTTGAATTACTTAACTTGCAGTCATGGCAGAACACTTGAATAATCCGGCCGTAGAGGGCGAGCTCAAGGGTTTCACAAGTTACATGGCAGCCTCAGGTTCTACATAGTATTTGTGATTTCAAAAGATTTAATGATAAAGGACTATAAAATAAAATACTGAATTGTGAACTGTAGGAACACAATATAAACACATAACAGTATGATACAGTGAACAAAACGGCCCCTCAAATTTAATACTGAAAACAGTTTTGATACAAACCTGGCCCGGATTGGGTAACATGTTTGCCATATCCGGGACACACAGTAACGTGGTTTCTGCTACTTTGGACCAGTTGCGTCCCAAGCTGTTTGCTGCTCCAGCAAGTGAATCCATACAGAGTTTGGCCCATTTTTCAAAAACACACAGATGTGGATCCGTTTTACGAAATTGGGCCGAAATTTGCAGTACATCTGGCCCTTGTCCACTCCAGTTATATTTTGCTGCCTGGGTAACGTTACGCTTGATTGAATAACTTGTTGAACAGTCAAGCAGTGACCTAAAAATGTGATTATGACTTTAAGTATAGCACTTACCATAAACATTTGCCGTCAGCCAAGCTGTTGTGTTCTCCTGCATGTTCTCCTGTTTAGTTTCGCAAGGTGGATACACACCTTCAAAGTGGGCGCTGTTGTCACACGTCTACCGTTAAATTTCAGATTTTGAGCACGTCCAGTCTGCTCAGTCCGCACCGGAACAGTGCGTAACCTGTCCTTTGGATTGTCAGATTGATGGTCCTGGCCGCACCTGGCATACTGACGTTCAGCGGGTGTGATTGCTATGTGAAACTGGTGAGCTGAGGCTGGATCTGGCACACAGTCACCTGCTATTGGGGTAGTGTTTTACGGTATGCATTAGCAAAAAAAAAAATCCCATCAAGCCTCAGAGATCTCTCAGCAATTACACAGAAGAAAATTCTCAAAAAGGGCCATGTGAAAATACAGCCAAGCATTTCAAATACCGGTAGTTGATTTGTGTTGAAGGAAACAGGAAGAATGAATAACCTTGATAACTTCAAATAAAGGAATGATGCTCTTTTTCTGTCACATAGTACCATTTTGCAGCCTCTCTCTAGCACTGCGATGCTTTATGAAAACCTGTAGACTCATCTGCTTCTCAGGAGGAGTCTTTGTCCTTGCCAGCACCGACAGCAGATTCCCTTTATCACCCCATCTCTTTCCCACCCACAAGAGTAAAAGTCAAATGTTTTCAACATTTTCAAGATATATTTTCCTCAGTCTTGCTGTCCCACAGTGAATAACCATGTTGTGAAGCCAAAATGTAATTGTTTCTGGATACTTGGTATTTTTGGCATTCCAGGAAATGTCTGACTGCAAGACATATTTGAAAGTTTAAAGCTTAGGGAATAGGGAAGAAGGTTAGAAAGGTGTTAGTTAGAAAGATGTTTGGAGCATTGAAAGCATTGAAAAATTTAGATGTAGCACATTTATTTAGTCATGATTTGTACAAGGATTGGAACGTCATAGATTTAGCCTTTATTAGTTTATAAGTAGCACTGTGATTCAAATTTTACTCCAGAAAAATGAACAGTAGCAGTTACCAGTCTAGGGTGTAGTCCGATTCTCGCCCTATGACCCTTAATAGTATACAAAGCAGAATTTGAAGGAATACATGGATAGTTTTCAAGCTCATTTCTTGGCTCTATTCAAACCTGTCACTCATCCAGTTTCCCAGTCCCTTCTGGTGTCCATGCTTAGAGTGCCAATAAACAGCCAGTCTCGCAGACTGTCAAGGAGAAAGCAGAGTCCTCTAATTAATGATGTATTTTGGCCACATTAAAAAAAATCGTTCACTGAATTAGGGCTGTTCGAATATGCTTAACAATAAAATCACGATTATTTTTGTCTCAAACCCGATTTTCCAATGTAGATTAAGATTTCTTCGTGGAATAAAAATAATGACAAATAAAGCAATCGGAATGTCTTCTATATAAATTTATCTTTTCTGACAGTGGCAGTGACTTTAACTTTGTTAATACACACAGAACAATCTTTTTGGATTAAGAGTATTTTATTTATACAACAGACTCTGTTGTTAATTAAAGCGGTAATGAAAAAAGAAAGTGCATGTACCATTTGAAACAAAATCAAACATTCAGCTAGCTCAGGGTAATGTGCTGTCACATTTCTCTCTGGTTTTACCTACATAAATTAACGATGAGTACAAAACTGTCACTCAATAATAACAATATGCAAGGTGGCAATTACCTTGTCTAAACAAACAGAAATATGCACCCCAGTGAAGGCAACAAACAGAATGATTCCTTGGATTTGTGAGCACCAGATCTTTACAAAAGACACATTAAACAACACACATTAATGGGCCAATGAACAATTTGCATATAAATTCAATTTTCAAATGTAGACGTATGCATTTTGACAAAATATCTTATTGTATTAAAAACAAAAAACAACACGGCATGCTTTGTGAAGAAGCATGGGCAATCTCAAGCCCATGGCACTGTGGCTAACCCCCTAGATGTAGACGGAAAAGAAAAATTGACGAGAGATTTCAACGAATGATTGAGCGGATGGTGGGTAAAGAAAGAACCTCGACTAACATCCAAACAAGAGTACAACAGTGTCAACACGTGCTATCCGTCGGCGTCTGAATGAAAAGGGACTCTATTGTAGGATACCCAGGAAGACCCCTATTCTCACCCAGAGACATAATTGCTTTGCTACCTCTGGCACTGGACTGCTTGACCGTGTGCATGGCATTATGAAGTCTGAAGACTACCAACAAATTTTGCAGCATAATGTAGGGCCCAGTGTGAGAAAGCTGGGTCTCCCTCAGAGGTCATGGGTGTTCCAGCAGGACAATGACCCAAAACACAGTTCAAATAGCATAAGAAAATTGTTTGAGAGCACTGGAGACTTCTAAAGTAGCCAGCAATGACTCCAGACCTGAATCCCATACAACACATGTGGAGAGATCTGAAAATGGCAGTTTAGAGAAGGTACCCTTCAAACCTCAGAGACCTGGAGCAGTTGGCCAAAGAAAAATGGTTTAAAATTCCAGCAGAGCATTGTAAGAAACTCATTGATGGATACCAGAAGCGGTTGTTTGCAATTATTTTGTCTAAAGGTTGTGCTACCAAGTATTAGGCTGAGGCTGCCAATATTTTGGTCCGACCCATTTTTTAAGTTTTGTGTAATGTGATAATGATTTAATTTTTTTTTCTGTTTTGTTATAGATATTACTACCAAAGCATTTGTAATTGCAATCATTTTCTGGAGAAATTGAGCATCATCTGACAGAATTGCAGGGGTGCCAATTCTTTTGGCCAGCACTATAATTCTATCCACCTAGACACCGCGAACTGTATGTCAAAAAGGTTTTTTGAGCGTTTAAGAGGATACCCACCATTAGCATTGGCCTAATGCTAACACGAACGCTTTGCTAATGCTATGAGTTACATTTAGTGTGTGATGATCACTCAGCACAGACCTTTTCAAGGCTAAAGCAACATCGCATATTCTCTCTGGCCAAGAAAACAATTCTTACCTGTGTGCAAGCCTGCATGGAGATGACACACTTATGAGCCGGGAAGGTGACTTTGGGGGAGGGGGGGTTGCGTTGCAGCATGTCACGAGTGACACAACCAGACACTGCTAAAATGTAGGCTAACTACACATAAATGTCACAAAGTGTGAGCATGTGACGGCAACTATGGCACATTTTCGTCTAATTCTGCCTCGTCCGACGAAGACTGGCGTTCATGTCGTTATCTTTTGTCTTCCAAAACACATTTTTAGCTCGTTATCTTCTCGTCCTTGTCATTAAAAAAGTGTTCGTTGACGAAAACCACTCTGCAACAGCCCAATGAGTATTACATGTGAACTGGTCACAGCCTTCAACCTGCACAGTAGCACACGAGTGCTTGTTGTTTTCTAGAATAGAATAGAATAGAATAGAATAGAATAGAATAGAATAGAATAGAATAGAATAGAAAGCTTTTATTGTCATTGTACAGAGTACAACAAGATTTAAAGCTTAGCCATTACATGTACCACATAAAATAAAAGCAAAAGTACAATAAGGCTAATATAAACAGGTTGCAGTGTACACAGATTGGAAATAAAGTGGAAAAGTGACTAGTAACAGCAAGTAGCAATGTATTGGTAATTTAACAGTGCTTATTTGACAATTTACAGTACTCAGATCAGGAGGCAGACAGCTGACCTGATGATAGTGCAAATGACAGTTTGTGCATAGCTATCGATGTAAAAGTTCAGAAATGCTATCATGTAACTGTGCAAATGCGGCATACATTGTACCTAGATTATCTATTCAAAGATAAAAGACAGATGTCTGAGAACATATTACTTAGAGAGATGCATGTGACAATGTTGTGGCATTAGCAGTGCAATCACAGTGACATTTCAGTGACATATTGAGTTGAGTATGGTGACAGCTATTGGAAAGAAACTGCCTGTTTGGTTTGGCTGGTATGGCCCTGCAGAGGGCAACAGGTTGAAGAAGTGGAATCTGGGGTGTGTATAGTCTTTTATGATGATCCTTACCCTTCCTGGGCATAGAGTTGTAGATTGTTAACAAAGGAGATGGGGGCAGCCGATGACCTTTTGTGATGAGGTGGATAATCTGTCATTGCTTCTTTTATTTATTTATTTATTTATTTATTTATTTATTTATATACTTATTTTCAATGTTTTCATTTTTTTTTTAAACCTGTCCTGTTCAGCTGTTTGACACGGAGAATGGAAGTCTAAGTGCCCGGATAGTCTGAACAGTTTTAATGTTTCACATTTAGAGTCTGACATACTCCCATTACGATCACTCTACGTACCTCGTTTATTATGACAAAGCAGCGAACAGGAAGGGATTATGGGGGAACAGAAGAAAAGAAACACAAGAGAAGAAAGAAAAACACAAACTATAACAAGAAATACATTGAACATCTAGACCAATTACTAATATGTTGGTGCTATCGTCAGCTAGATGTATTTCCGGTTTACACCATGTTGGGAGCCTGTTGACCAGGGAAAGAGGTGGACGGGGGTGGGGGAGTCAATAAGCTAAATGACTGAAAGGGGTAGAGTGTAAACAAATCAGCTCTGTGAACTAGAACCCAGTAATCGTGTGAATCCCTTGTGAGTGTAAGCCCGTTGGCGATCAACCTACGGCATCCCACCACCAATCCCGGCACCGGGAACCCCTACCCGACCGCGCCCTATCACATCCAGCCGCATGCGAGCCCCACCAGGTGCCACGCGGGTGCCAACCCAGGGCCACGGCCCCCACCCAGCCAGCCCGGGGAGGGAGGGAGGGAGGGAGGGAGGGAGGGCGGTCTGTTATTGCTTCTGTTAAGAACCCTGGATTGGTCGCCCGTCAATCAGGGAAACATTTTGCATTGACAATATGTCAATGAAATATGAAAAATGAAAAAAGTGCTGAAGTGTTTTTTCTTTTCTCCTTATTCCATCTTTTTCCAGTCTTCCCAATTCATGAACTGATAGCTACTCATTGGCTGTGGGTATTATTTTTGCTTTATCCTTGCTCATTTTCTCCTGCCCTTCAGGGAACTGTTCTCTTATCTATTTTTATCATGTGGCCTGGAATAAAAGCGAGTGGGAATAGAACCGGAAAAACCCCATCCATCCTACACTGTCACCACCACTCTCTGAATTGAACTGTCCCATCTCCCTATATGTGTATGTTTCTTCCTTTCAACAACCCTTTATTGCGTTCCTATTCGTAAGAAGTGCTCTCCTTTTCCCCCTCCCTATTTATTATTACATTCTTTTGATAACCTAGTTATTGTTGAACCTGTTCTTCTGTTTTTTTCACAGCTACCTATATTTACATCTACCTATATTTACATTTTATTCTAATAATGTATGTTCTTTTGTTGTTATGCAGGCTAATCTGAAGAAGTTTATGGACCTTATACTCCATAATCAGGTGGACAAAGTTTCTAAAATGTTAGAAAGAGGTCTTGATCCCAACTACCATGACAGTGAAACTGGCGGTAAGTCTGCATTACTGTATTTACACAAGCAATAATATCAACCACTCTTTTTTGACCAAGCATAAGTGTCCTTGGGTGACGGTCTTGACATTCAGTTGTTTATGTGATCAACGACAAAGCCTTATAGTTAGCGTACATTTGGCGAGCCCTCATTTAAGCTTTGAAAAAGGCACAAAAAAAAATAGCTTCCCTCAATCTTTCAGGGTACCTGGTGTCGGAATTACAGGAATCCCGCAAGCAGCATTAACCCATTGGGTTTTTTCTATTTTAAAGTTAAAAAAAGATGTTTTAAGTTATGACCGCATAGTATTACTTAGAAACTCTACAGCTTGGTGACCAACTTTTGTGATTTGGGCGCGTGGTTTTGCGGTAGGTCCATTAGGTAGCTGTACTGCGCATGTGCATTAAAATTCTTCTTGTGGTTAATGGCGGATTGCTAGTAATTTTCAGGTGCATACCGCCACCTAATGTACAAGAATGTACAGCACCCATTCCTCCACATTTACGATCTATACTTAAAAAATTTAGAAAAATGCTCTCCTTACATACCTTTCTTCTTCTCCCTTTGTAAAAATGTACAACGGCTTCAGAGTGCTATACTTGCATATTTGAGTAAAGTTTGAACATTTGAAGGCATTGTGTTTTCTTCTATCCACGGCATAATCATTAGATATTTTTTTATGAGTCATTAAAAAAAAAGGTCACCCAAAAAAAAGACAAAAAAATTTTTTTTTATAGTTTAATCCGTCATGTACATATCTGTAACTGCCATCATCATCTCGAGAGGAAGTGACGTCAGTTCGCACATGTGGAGTAGCAATCCCTTGCGATCCAGTGGCCTGTCACAATCAGGTAGTGACAGCCGGCCTATCAACATTGAAGTAAAAGTAAGCTGTGAGCGTCAGGTACTTAAGGCGTCCGTTCAGAAACTCCCAGGGTTGGTTCCACATGTCGCGATAAATTTCATGAGGGAAAAAATGCATAAAACCCTAACGGAAAGTAAGTGAACTGAACCGAAAATGAAAAAACCAAAAAGGTTCAATCCATCCATGTGAACCCTTACACCCATATTGGATACAGTATTGTAACAGTAGCATTGTCAGCACAAAGGGGTCGCAGCGGGCCTGTCTAGAAGGCATCCAAAATAGATTCCCAATTGCCAGCTCTAACACTAAAACATTATTTAAACAGCAATTACCCCTCTTTATTCATTGTGTTTTTTCTAGAGAGCCCTTTGACCTTCACAGCACATCTGGATAATGTTGTGGAGATGATCAAGGTTCTTAAAAATGGAGGCGCTCACTTGGACTTCAGAGCCAAGGATGGTATGACAGCCCTCCACAAAGCAGCACGTTCCAAGAACCAGGTTACACTCACGGTAAGAGAACATACTGTGTTGGTTCACTTAGATTCTAAATCTTGTAAGTAGTAGTAATCAGTGTTGTTAATCTTACTTTGAAGCATAGACATCACTAGCAGTTGACAGGAACTGGGGAGTGGGGCCACTCTGTAGGGGGCCTATTTTCAAAAACTTTAAATTCTAATTTTTTAAAAAACCAAAGCCGCTAGCCACCTAAAACAAAAACAGGCACCTCCCTTAGGCATATATGAGTCTCCATTAGTGTTGTATCGGTCGCGAACGATTCGTTCTTTTTGAACGAATTGTTTGGGTGAACGAGACCGAACTAATCACCATCTGCACTGATTCGTTCTATGAAGTTGGGGCTGCGTTAGCTGCGTGGGAGGGCGTTGAGCAAGCGGCAGCGTCTTCTGGCATCACACACGACCAATCAGACGCCAGCCTCATCGCGGGCAGGGGAGGGATCGGAAACAGAATCAGGGCGTCTGTCACTCACTTCCACGTGTGGCCAATAAGCAGCCAGCGTGCAGGCAGGGGGGCAAGACTGAGTTATGTCACTTCCCGTTCAGTGACTCAGTCAGTCCTGCGGTTCCTGACTTAGTTTGCTGCTAACTTGACTTTCCAGTAAAGCAGTGAACGAGTCAAAAAATGAAAGGAAATGAGTTTTTCACATATTTGTTAATGTGGAGCCTATCATATGCTGCTCAAACAAACAAAAAACACCACACAAACCTAGCGAGCATGGTTTAGTGTGCTACTTTTCTCAACAGACTCGGGACTACCTATGACGACATACTATCAAATTTACAGTAGTTTAAAACACGGGTAGCTATGAGGCAAGCAAAAGCTGAGCTGCGGTCGCGTGACGGCAGTGAAGGGGGCAGAGAACTGTCACTATATGGATGCTTCATGGCAGCGATATTTACCTCATATGTTCACAGAATAAAAAGAATATTTAGTATGATCATCATAATACTGATTTGCAATGAAACTGTCTATACATGTCATTTTTTTCCGAGTGTTTTATTTTTTCGTGTCAGAGCGTGGCGGTTGTTGGTTGGTTTGACAAATTATGTCCATCATGTGCTACTCAAGCGCCCAAAAACAACGCACGCGGACACGGGAGATATCGCAATATGTCTACATTTTTCTTAACAGACTAATGGGAGTAGAAAGGCGACATCATAAAGAGCAAGCAATTATTTCTCGTCAGCATTTGACGATCTGAGATGAGAGGACGACAGGGGAGCTGACCGGATTATTTTATTTGTTAATACCAGTGCAAAAATTCAATACGATCATCTTAATACTGATTTGCAATTAAACTGTCACATATCAAAATGTAGTATTGTTTTCATTTCAGAGCAGCACATTTAACAACTAGCTATTTACACTTTAGCTTTAACAATAGAGAGCAAAAATAATAGTGATGAGCATAAAAACAAAAATACAACAGAGCGAAAGGTAAATATGATGTGTTGGTCGTTCCATATTTAGAAATTTCGATTTATTTCTATTTTCGTGATAGCAAGCATGCCGCATTGGCTGGTAAAAGCAGAATTGTATATGTGATCAAGATCATGCTAAAGAAATGCACCCCCGACCCCAAACCCCCACTCCCCCCCACAAAAGGAAAATGTTTAACCACGTCCTAAATCGAAATGCAAGCACAAGCCATGACTTTGATCCCATAGAAATAGGACAGACGACGCGGAAGTTCTCCCTTGCATTTGCAGCAGCGGGAGGGAGACGAGGCTGTGAAAGCAGAATGATATCGCCTGTCACTCATTTCTGAAACTACGACGAGTGGTCAATGAAGAGCCTATGTGCAAGAGAGGGAGGGACCAAGGAATGTCACTTCCCGTTCAGTTATACTGTGAAGCGGTCTTTGGTGATTCGTTCGGCAACGTCACTTCCCGTTCACTAACCAAACGATTCATTTGGGCGGGGAGGGAGATGAGGGGGGCGAACGATTCGTTGAACGATTTGTTTGAACGAGTCTTTTTACTGAACGAACTGAAATGGATTCGTTTCCTCAAGTGAACGACAGATCCTGTCACTAGTCTCCATGAGCAGCGGCATCAAAAAATATAAAGTTCCCTAATAAAATCCAGATTGATTATATTATATATAATATAATAACAAAACTTAAAATAGCTATAAAATGTTCAGATTTAAGCTACATGCAGAAAAATCACCCAATGCGGAATAATCACTTATATTTTCTTGATCAATAGCAATATTTAACATATCATTGGTTTTTACCCGAAATAGCGACTTCATTTTTATTTTAATTTAGTGTAATTTTGATATACATTTTCACCAGCTAATAAATCCCTCACTTTTCACATCAAAAACTTAATACTTGAGGAAAGCATGCAGAGTCATCTTAATTTTACTCAATAAAAGCATATTTTGCGTTTTTCTATATCCAATCACAACTTATTTAGGTTGAATTCCAATGTCACTATTGCCTTAGCACGTCTTACCGGCGATTTGGCCTTCGTCATTTTTAGATTGAAATGTTACATGAAATAAAACACTTCAGAGCTGTTGGTTTTTTTTTTTGTATGGACGCAGAAATGTCTAAATTACTAGTTTTTACGCCGTTATTAAAAACACTGGTAGTAATACAGTAGTTCTCAATTATTTGCCACAAAGCACAGCCTCCAAAAATACTCGACTCTCTAAAGCAGTGGTCCGCAACCTTTTTTGCACCATAGACCGGTATGATGTGGGCCTTTTTTCACGGTGTGTGAAAAAATGAGTGAATGTGTGGCAGAAAATTGCAGTAAATACAAAATAACACGACGGGGCTAAAACCAAACATTAAGTGCACGGCAAATGTAACTCACCATACGTTGAATCCAGCTTTTTTAACCCTCTTGACCGCAAACTTGACCGCAAATATTCTTGGTCGCAAGCATAATGAGCGTTTCTCCTGTCATGAAAGGTTTCTTGGTTTTAGCAATGCGGTTCGTCACAAGGTACAATGCTCCAAGAGCACGAGGGCTCCTCTTCTGGCTCAGCAGGTGGCCTTTTCCCGTGTAAAAAAAAAAAAGCTGTCCAAAGACGACGCCCGCAGCACATAGCCAACAGCAGCTAATGTTACTGTTTATATTGACTGGCGCTAGGCTGCTATTGGTGTGCAAAAACCCCAGTAATGGTGGTCATCCACTAGAGGGCGACACAAACCCCTACTAGGGCTGGGCAATATGGCCTTAAGCTCGTATCTCAGTAAATTGAACAGATTTACCTCGATAACAACAAATGACGATAAAGTCGACTGTTATATAATTTGAATATCTGAATCAGTGCATGAAATACAGATTAACCATTTCTTGCTGATTTATTTACCACCTTTCAATTTAATATATTTAACAATTGTACATGCACTCTAAACATTAAGTATATAAAAATGTATTGTAAACAATAAGAATTCAAGTACAAACATTAAAAACAGCTTGTATGGCTTGTACAATGTACATTATCAAAATCAATATGCCTGTGCAAACATGTTATTGTAACACAAATGACTTACAGCTTGAACAGTACACTTCAAAAAGACAACTTATTGTTCATGGCTGCTGTGACATAATTACTCAACACAAGTGTTTACTTCAAGGTTTCAGTCCCCCCCCCCCCCCCCCCAGTGCATTTGTTAATACACGCACGCACACTTGAACCCCCACACAGACACAGACACATACACATTAGAGCTATATTGATCTTCTGCAAATGAAACATTTAAGATTTTATGATGGCAATAATGACAAAAAATTAAGCACGCACGTACACAAAAATAGCTGGGGCAATTAAACGGTCATATTATAAGTTTCACTGTTGGATTGTACTTTATGTTGAATGCTTTACCATCACAAAAGCTATCAGAGAAATCACACCCAGACAGACATACAAAATAACGCGACATACTAATTGCTAGATGCAGTCCGTGCTCAATCCACTCATTAAGTTCAGCCGTTTCGACAAGGTTAGAGCAGCTATCTGACTCCATCACGTTTATTTGTAGCGTTAACCGCTAGCGTTAGCCTGCGGCCTGGCTACCAGTAGAAAGCACTGAAAGCACCCTCTCCGGAAATCGTGAGAACAAGGGAGGACAGCAGGTGAAAGCCCGTCTGGATGCAGCCAATAGTCCACTTAATGTCAGGTGAAAGTTTGGCGAACCTCCCTTAAGCCACACTCCATCACGTTTGCTTGTAGCGTTAGCCGCTAGCATTAGCCTACAGGGCTTCTGTTTGTTTGGCTTACTGATAACCACGTGACTCCATACGTAAGCACACCGACTGCTTTCTTAAAGGGGAATGAACATAGCCGAACAACACAGAGTCAAAGCAGGATGAAAAGATTATATTTTCTTGTTTTATTAAATTACAGAATTTACCGACATGGTCAAAATTATGTCGGTCATCGTGAAGAATTTCGGTAACGGTAAATTTTCGGTTTACCGCCTTGCTCTAATCCCTACTCAGATAAGTCAATAGGCACACGCCACACACTGCGGTAGTTAACAAATTATTTATTATTTCTCTGGGGCCCAGTAGCAAATGCGTCACGGACCGGTACCTGTGCCAGGCCAGGTGGTTGGGGATCACTGCTCTAAATTACCACCGTAATGACCAATATGAAAGAAAATTTGCATAGAAGGCCCAAGTGCTCATGTAAAATTTGATTTTAATGCCATAACCCCTAAATGTATTCAAATACTTCAAACATTACCTAATACATTTAAATCCAGCAAAAACTACTTAAGAGTTACCTAATTACTCTTAAAGGGAACCTCAGACTTTTGGCTTTTGACTTTTTGGCTCTAATAAGCCACAATTGTTCTCTTTTACTAAAATATGTTATTAGAAACATATATTATTGCCACTGATTTGAAAATTTATAGTATTTTGCACGTTTTGGGGCGCCATGTTTTGCTCGTGCAATGCACGCTGGTGGTGATGACGCGGTTGGGCTGGATTGGGAGAATAGCTGTGCTAGCTAGCAAGCAAAGCTAGTAAGACGACTGGCATGATTTTTTTCACATTCTGCTGCTGGTCAGATTGTTTTGTTATGGAGATGTGGGATGAGTTCCCAACGTAGTACCTGCATCCAATTCAAACTCATCAGCAGTGTTTTTAAATGGATCCGAGGCGGCTTGCCTAGATATTGACTTGTTGCCGTTTGACAGTTTGCATATCCTTTCGTCGCGATTGCTTTATAAGGAAAATCATGACTCCAACGTCACGCGGAAATATAGTCCTGTGGTCTGCATGCTCGTCTGTTGCACGGGAAATGCGGATTCAAATCCCGCTGGAGACCTTCATTTAATTGCTTTTGCTGCTCGTTTTGTGAAATATCGACAGTGCTGTCTAGCTCAGAAGCGACGACATGTTTATGTAGCCAACGAGTGACACTGTGAAAGTATGGCAGTGCCGCCCACTAAGGTCACCGCCCAGAGTGCATTGAGTCGTCAACAACAATGGCGACTTACTAGTTTAACTAGTAGGGTGTAACGGTACACAAAAATCTCGTTCCAGTACGTACCTCGGTTTTGAGGTCACGGTTCGGTTCATTTTTGGTACAGTAAGAAAACAAAATGCAAAATATAAATGTGCTAGCTGTTTATTACACACTTTTGTGCTTTCAACAATAGGAACATTAGCCTATACAAAGCTAGAATTCTGCTCAAAAATAGAAAATACAATATTCTGAAATGTAGATATTTTGAAAAACAAAATAAAAATAAATAACTCATGGCTAAGACTTTTTCTTTAAAAAAATATCTGAAGTGCAAAATTGAACAGATGCAACACTGAACGGTTTCAAGTTTCTCATATTAACTTTATGACCACAGCCTCGAAAAGTAAGGGTTCTTAGGGCTAACAAACGATTAAAATTTTTAACTGAGTTAATCACAGCCTAAAAATTAATTAATCGTAATTAATCGCAATTCAAACCATCTCTAAAATATGCCATATTTTTCTGTAACTTATTTTTGGAATGGAAAGATAAGACACAAGATGGATATATACATTCAACATACTGTACATAAGTACTGTATTTGTTGATTATAACAATAAATCCACAAGATGGCATTAAAATTAACATTCTTTCTGTTGAAGGCATTTTGTTTTTCTCTGCAAAAGCAAACACACAACAGAGCCTTAGAACAGTAACAAAACCATTATTACTTATAATGTGTGCAAAGTGTGTGTAGTGTACACATAAATGTGGCCCTCTTCCCTACTCATCCTCTAGCCAGTCGCTGAGGCAAACCAACTACAAATTTTCTGAGAGTTGTTCCATCTATATTGCTTTTTTATTTGAATTCGCCACCCAGAGGGCCAACCTGATTTTCTTCCATGTTTAATTTTAACCGTTACCCACGGTGCTCACTGCACTTCTGAGTGGTGCGAAGGCCCTGGCCGTTTAATTGTTATCTTTTTTGAGAATGTCAGTCAGCTGATCGCCGCGTCCGCCAGCTGGCTGCCTCCCCTCCCAACGTGACTTACTCTGATTGACGCCGGACGGGCAGACGACGTCGCCGGCGCTGATGGGACACCCGAGGAAGGGTGCCAGCTTCAAAAACTAGCCGCTGTCTGTCATGTATCTATTATGCAGCGCTTTGTTTACATTTGCAGCAATAACGCCACTTGCTTTACGGCAGCTAAGCCGATACAAGGTAGTTTGAGCTCACATCCCCGCTTGTGTGTTGTATTGTGCCTGAGTCTTGTTAACCAAATAAAGGCAGCGTTAACAAAGTCATCTGACTGCTCGTCATTTTACAGTCAACACTCTGAGAGTTCGCAACTTCGCATTTGACAGCATACGTGCCGCGTACCTCTTCGCCAGCTGTTTGCTCGCCATTCATTCACCTGTGCATTTGATCGCTATTTTGTTACACTCCCACTTTTTCGGTGAGGCATTTTGTGTTCATTCATCATTGGATCGTTTTTGTTCACCACTGTAAATAAGAGCAACGCAGCAGTAGAGGTAAAATGCCGTTTTCGTTCAACCCGTTTTGCTTAGTGTAGAAGCCAGGGTAGTGGCTGTCTTGTTATTTCCTTTTTACGATCAGGGTTTACTTAGCGGGTGGGGTTTAAGTGTAGTTTCATTTTGTTTGTTGTTTTGGCCTGGGCTTACGCTGAAGCCAGCTTCTTCCGCATTTTGTATATTTTGTTCATTGCGAGTTCGACTTGTGTGAATAAATTTGTGTCCGCTTGCAACTTGTGTGCGTGGCTCGTTTTATGTTACGCCCTTAGCAAGCGGTCCGTGGGACGTAACAGTGGGTTTATGGGATGCGTGAGCGGGCATTCCGCGTTTGCGTTAAATGCGTCAAATGTTTTAACGTGATTAATTCAAAAAATTAATTACCGCCCATTAACGCGCTAAATTTGACAGCAATTTACATTACGTCAGAAACTCGTTCGGTACGCCTCCATTCGGAACCGAGGACCACATACCGAAACGGTTCAATACAAATACATGTACCGTTACACCCTTATTAACTAGTTTTTCAAAACATTAAGAGGGGTTTAAATTTCAAATCATTATAACTCATACTAACATTTGTCTTTTAAGAAACTACAAGTCATTCTGTCGTTGGTTTCCTTTAAATGCAGGGGCGCTGGAAGTCACTCACAGCAGGATGCGCTGAGATCTTATTTTGTTTTTCCTATCAAAAATTCAATTTTTTTTGTATAGCCCTATATCACAACAAGGTTGCCTCAAAGAGCTTTGCAGAGGCAATATGATACACAGTCAGAAACAGCAGATTACATAAATAAAAATGAAATAAATAAAGGCCAAGTCCTGGGCATCCCCCATCCTTAGACCCTCCATGTCGGCAAGGAAAAACTCCAAAAACTCTTTGGGAGAAAATGAGAAACCTTGGGGAGTACCACAGTCAGGAGAGATCCACTCCCAGGACGGATAGACAGGATGCACCAGGACTGCTAATGCAAATTAGCAGACGGAGTTACAGTTTGTAAAGATGCAATAGTGTAAGGGAACAAGAAGAGGTCCATCTAGCCGGATGAGACGGGGGGGGGGGGGCAACGAGGACTTCCATCCAGCCAGGGGTCCGGATAGTCAGGAGGCTGCAGCTCAAAAATAGCCGCTCCCCAGAGGGGAGGGGGGGAAAGGGGACACCGGGTGACTAGGGATGAAGAGACTAGTCAACTAGATATTAAAATTATAAAATAGAAATAAAGTAAGACAAGTGGTATAAAACACGTTTTGGTCCAAATTTGTCGTTCTCGCGCTTTTTCTCCATACAGGGCGTACACAATGGCAGTACACACGCATGCTGTATAGTTTACGTACTACTAGGCTACTACAAAAGCAGCGTTCTATTTCACCTACAATGTGTGTTGTAAATCCCCGCAGCTAGACGGCACAATGACACACAAACACATTTGAAAACTAAAAGGTCCTATAAGCCTCGGTTTAACACCCACTTTTCACAACACTCAAATAAATTGCACTCAAATATCCAACAACACTGCACGGTGGAAGCTCAACAGCATCAACAAATAATATAATGGCTATAATGCAAGTGTATCTTACCTATTTAAAGTTCTGCTCGGTCTAAATCTGTTGCTAACTTTTCCTAGCAGGTCCCTATTATAAACTATTTTAGAACTTGTGCAACACAACATGGCTACTGTTCGCCGTTGCCGATGCCAACAACAACATGAAAAAACTTCCCACTCTACCGCACCTTTACTTCTCTCGTCTGACACATAGTGCGTTCAGGAACAGCTTGCAAAACACAACTGCCACTCTCGAACCCGATTTGTCAAATTTATTATTATTATTATATTATTATTATTCTGATATGTATTTATAATTTATTTGTTTTGCTTTATGTAATTGCTCTTTGTGATTGTATCAGCAGTATTTATTAAGGATTTAGTGTAGGTTTTTGGGCTGGGAAAGTAATTAATGGCTTTAGTAGTATAATTTATTTTTATACGAAAATCCCGCTCGACATACGACCATTTCGACTTGCAAACCAGGTCTTGGAACAAATTAAATTCGTATGTAGCAACAACAACAAGCAAAAATGGACTTGTGCACCCCCTGCACCCTACTTTGTGAGCGGCTAAAGGGACATGTCCTAAGGCTAAAGCAGAATATGCTTATTGTGGTGAGCCTGTTCAGTCGTAGATTAATCCCTTTAGCTAGTGTCACTCCTTTTTGATCTACTGGCCTCAGTGATATGATGTGACAGGTAATGTAGTCACCTGTATTTCAATTTATCTTGAAAGGTGGGTTGTAATTTGGGCTGGTTTTTATTCAAATGGTTGGGCTTTTTGTTGTGATTGGGCTGAAGATTGTCTTTCCCATCCGTCAACCCTAGTTGGCATATCGAGGTCATGTTATGCAAAACACATTCTTCTCAAGCCTTCCTAATCTTTGATCATGCTGTCAAATTACAGACGGCAATGTCTTCCGTGCATATCAGTTTTATAACACAATAGATTTCACCGAGAGCATGGAAATATTGATCGAAACATCGGCTGTCTGCACACCCGTCATGGCATAATTTATGCACTGTCACATCACTGTGACATTGAAGACCCAGAATAGTAAACAGAGATCCTGGTCGAACTTTGTCCTGAAACGAAACAACAAAGTAGTTTAGAAGTTAATTTTATTAATAAACACAGAACAATGCCATTGTCCATGTCCAGGCGAAACTTTCAAGCCTGGATTTATGGAGGATAGCTGGGGAAAATGGCGGCCGCTGTGTCTGACCACACTCAAAGTTGAGGACGTTGAGGACATCTACCTGTTCATTACGCTCATCATGAAAGTGCTGGAGGCCCAAAGGAAATCAGTGGAATTGACCACTACGGCCGTGAGCACTATCACTGGACTGCACGCCAGCCTCAACAAGGCCTGTGATGACATATCACAGGTGAAGAACGACCGAGCTACAT
Source organism: Corythoichthys intestinalis (assembly GCF_030265065.1). Lineage (NCBI taxonomy): Eukaryota > Metazoa > Chordata > Actinopteri > Syngnathiformes > Syngnathidae > Corythoichthys > Corythoichthys intestinalis. Next base: position 72,041,600 of record NC_080395.1, on the reverse strand, counting down.
CCAACATTGCCACAACCGAAATGGTAATGAAAATTAACACGGAGCTGTGCAACCTGGAGATGAGTGTTCGTCGGAACACAGCAAGGAATGAGGACCGCGACGAGGAATGAATCAGCTAAAGGAGGTGGCGGACGCAGGCTGCCATCTGCTATCCTCTATCTACTGGATCGAATTAACAAAATGAACTAACTCACACTGAACTACGAACTAATCTACCGGATCGAATGAACAAAACTAACAAATCGCCGTGATCGACAATGATTATTGGGAAGATGAACATTTACACAATCAAAGGGAGGGGAAAAAAAACCTTGTAATCACCACACTATCTGAAATGTCAAAATTGTTTTTCGATAATTTGCGTCCTATGGTATACTGGGGACGGGATCTAATAAGCTTTTCGATAATTTGCGTGCTATGGTATACTGGGGACGGGATCTAATAAGCTTCGGCTTCTCCCGTCAACCCTTTTCTTTTCGGGTCTAATTCAGTGTAAACACAAATGAATACTGTGCGTTTGGTTTGTTGCCTGTCCACCCTGAAAAGGAAATAAATAAATAAATAACAATCCCTTGGGATTATTACCATTTTATTTATAAAGGACTCCAGCTCTGTTCTTAATTAAAGCAATAATGAAAGAAGAAAGTGCATATGTAACGGGTACACACAGGTCCGTAGTGTGCGGTGCATGGAAACCTCCCTCCCAATTCCTTCATGTGGGTGCGCTGGCAGCGAAGCTGCTAGCCTGGCCTTTTGGCCACTCGCTTGCCGTGATGGACGGGACGCGTTGTGCACGCGGCTGCGACTCCTGGCCTGGACGAGGGGGATCTAATCGCGTTGCGCGGCCCCATGCAACAGCAGTTACATTGGTGCCTTGAACAGCCTCAGCAGTGAAGGTTACACGCAGGTCCGTAGTGTGCTGTGCGTGGAAACCTCCCTCCCGATGCCTTCATGTGGGTGCGCTGGCAGCTAAGCCGCTTGCCCGGGCTTTTGGCTTGGTGGTCAGAGCACTCGCTTGCCGTGCTGTAATACTGTCTGTCGATGCGTTTACATAAAAGTGTGCATATGAAGTACAGTAAATGAGGAAGTGTCAAGCGTTTCAAGGCTGCATATTTTATTTGACAATCCACTGTAATCCTTCTACTTATACAACAATACCTTAAGTACTTTATGTACATCATAAGATAATACACTTACTCATGGCATTATGCACATTTTCAAATGTAGACCAATGCATTTTGCCAAAATATGTAATTGGAATGAAACAAAAAAACAACATAGCATGCTTTTAGTTACTGTAATCTCATAGCAGCAATTTTGACAGGAAAATGAGACGTAGAGACAGACACACACACAGTGAGAAAGACACAAACATGCACACACACATATACTTTCATACTTTAAGTAGATCATGAGTTAATACACCTAGTCATGGCCAGTTTTGTTAATCTTACTTTAAAAAAGTAATTAATTACAGTTACAAATTACTTTCCCCAAAAAGTAATTGAGTTAGTAACTCAGTTACCTGAATGTAAGAGTAATTAGTTACTTGGCAAAGTAACTTGTGTTGTTACTTTTCATGTTTTTCATTCAAAAAAAAAAAACACAACAAACACCATGGGAAGTTCAAAGGGTTTTTAGCACAAATGGCCCTAGCTCAATTCTTTACCCTAAACTTGATTAGACACAGGGGTACTGCTGATATAGCGATAACTAGATGTTAGCCTTTGCTATGTTTGGAAGTCATTTAATGCTGTGATAGTGAATCAACCGATAAAATTGCTCCCGTTATCGCATTAGTTCCCTTCTGTCTACTTTCAACATGTGAAAGTTATAAAACTGTTTCATTATTTAAAGATAGATTCAAGTCAAAATTTTGCCGATTTATGAGTATTTTAGATAAAAAGTTACTTAGGTTCGCTAGGAAGGTTCTCTACAACAAAGCCTTCCTGAGAAGTCAACTGCTTTAAGATGGCTTCTGTTTACTAACGCTGGAGAGTCTATCATTTCGCATCTAGTTCCCTAAACATGTGATATCTATCGTAGCATAATGTGGGCATAGTTTGTAGGCTATCGGCTACAGTCACGTTTTATTGGAGCCACCCGGAGCATCACGTTTGCAACGGCATCACAACTCCATTTCCTCCTCCCCACTTCCACTCTGCTTTCTCCGTGAGTCCGCGTCTCTCACTTTTCTTCCGTCATTCATCTAACGTTGTAACGCATAGTAACGCACGCCTTTACATCCTCAGTAATGGTAATAGCGTTGCAAAGATGAGAAAAGTAATTAATTAGATTACTCACTACTGAAAAAAATAATGCCATTAGTAACGCCGTTATACTCTTAACGCCGTTATTAACAACACTGGCCATGGCGTTATGCAATTTGTGTCCAAAGTTGGCCGGACAAAAGTAGCACAATCGCCAATAGCTATGGCTTATGGTGTTCTTGTTAAGACGGCGCACCCTCGTGGGAGGAAGCGGAAATGCAGAACAAACAACGGCGGCTTAGATCAACCAAAACGCTGCGGTTTTGAGATTAGTCGGTTTCAGTTCAAAATAGATTAGTCGAACAGCCCAAATTAGGATTTATCATCAGTCATATACACTGCTAGCCAAAGTATTGGCACCCAGCAATTCTGTCAGTTGATGCTCAATTTCTCCCAAAATATAATTGCAACTACAAATGCTTTGATAGTGATAGCTTCATTTATTTTGCTTGCAATGAAAAAACACAAAAGAGAATGAAAAAAAAAGATAAATCATTGTCATTTTACACAAAACTCCAAAAATGGGACATACAAAAGTATTGGCACCATCAGCTTTATACTTGGTAGCACAACCTTTAGACAAAATAACTGCGAACAACCGCTTCCGGTACACGATCAAGCAGTCCAGTGCCAGAGGTAGCAAAGCAACCCCAAAACATTAGGGAACCTCCGCTATGTTTGACTGTGGGGACAGGGTTCTTTTCTTTGAATGCCTTGTTTTTTTCCTGTATACTCTATGTTGATGCCTTTTCCCCAAAAACCTGTACTTTTGTCTCATCTGACCAGAGAACATTCTTCCAAAACGTTTTTGGCTTTCTCAGGTAAGTTTTTGCAAACTCCAGCCTGGCTTTTTTATGTCTCTGGTTCAAAAGTGAGGTCTTCCTGGTTGGTATCCTACCATAGAGTCCCTTTTCATTCAGATGCCGACGGATAGTTCGGGTTGACACTGTTGTACCCTCGGACTGCAGGAATGCTTGAACTTGTTTTGAATGTTAGCCAAAGTTCTTTATCTACCATCTGCACAATCTTTTGTTGAAATCTTTCATCAATTTTTCCTTTCCATCCACATTTAGGGAGGTTAGCCACAGTGCCATGGGCTTTACACTTATTGATGACACTGCACACGGTAGACACAGGAACATTCAGGTCTTTGGAGATGGACTTGTAGCCTCGAGATTGACCATGCTTCCTCACAATTTTGCTTGTCAAGTCCTCAGACAGTTCTTTGATCTTTTTTCTTTTCTCCATGCTCAATGTGGTACACACAAGGACAGACAGAGGTTGAGTCAACTTTAATGTATTTTAACGGGCTGCAAGTGTGATTTAGTTACCGTAATTTCCCGAATATAGTGCGCACTTTTTTCGCCAAAATGAACTTGTAAAATCATGGGTGCGCATTATACACGGGAACATGGATGGAGACAGAAATACATATATATATTTTATATATATGTATATCTAAAGACAGATTTTTTTTTTATTGACACGACCATGTTGCGTTACAGAAAACGTATGCGACGATCAGTTGCCGACCATTACGGTTCATGATGTCACCATTTTGTTTCGGTAATACCACACTGATTGGTCGAATGATTTCGTCTGTGTTAAATTCTGCTTTTTTTTCACTATTCATAAAGCACAGAATTTAGTTTCTTGAACTCATTTGAGTCAACGTTTATTGCAACTCGGCAAATCGGACCATAACAAACGTAACACAACACAGACTTCCTGTGTACGTCAACTATATCTGTCCCTTGGGAAACTCAAACCCAAATAACAATAGTTCCTCTTGTTACACACAGCGATGCGCTTTTCGTTTTCTGACTTCAGTGCCCACTTTTATTTCACCGTATCAATCCATGGAAGAAATATTTATTCATCATGATGAAACGAGCAAGTTATACAGCAGCCTTTAAAAGAAAAGTCAAATCTGTTTTGTTTTCTTCTGGATTCTGGTAAGTTGGAGAAGTTGTCAAATCATATTATTAACGTACATATTGTAAGTTTATGGTAATGTTTTAAACTACCAATGTGCTATGCTTGTGCTGTGTTTCACCAGTCAGTAAAATGACATTTCTGTATCTGTACATGAGCTCTGTTTTCTTGTATTCTTCTATTTATTGGTGCTAAAATTAGGGTGCGCGTTATAAACGGGTACAATAATTTCCCCTAGATTTTACAAGTAAATTTGGGGTGCGCGTTATACACGGATGCACCTTATATTCGGGAAATTACGGTATTTTACTACCTGTTATGTGCCACAGGTATGTAACAGGTGCTGTTAATTACACAAATTAGAGAAACATCACATGACTTTTCAAAGGGTGCCAATACTTCCGTCCGGCCCATTTTTGTAGTTTTTTTGTAAAATGAAAATTATCCATTTTTCCATTCTCTTTGGTGTTTTTTCACTTTAAGCAAAATAAATGAAGATATTACTACCAAAGCATTTGTTATTTCAATCATTTTCTGGGAGAAATTGAGCATTATCTGACAGAATTGCACTGGTGCCAATACTTTTGGCCAACAGTGTATGTTTTGTTATGATGTTATTTAGTGGTGTTGAAAGAGGATTTGACATTTTGACATCCCCAGTAAGCTACACATTTGCTTATTCAATTTTGACACTTAAAAACACCACTAACTTTGTCAAGTAGTTTTTCAGAGTTGAAGCTTAGTTAGAAACTGTGATGGTTGTTACAGCTTGTCCAATAATTTTGCAATTTTTCTTTCTTTGTATCCTTTTTGTTTTGGATTGCCCCCATATACCTACTTTTCCAGACACTGTTGGAGCTAGGGGCATCTCCGGACTACAAGGACAGCCGTGGTCTGACTCCCCTGTATCACAGCGTCATAGTAGGAGGAGACCCGGGATGCGGGGAGCTCCTTTTGAACCACCACGCCTCCGTGTGCTGCCAGGATGAGAATGGCTGGCAAGAAATTCACCAGGTACACACAAGCACACCACAAGCTGTGCTCATTTTCACAGAAGGAATTTAGACTGTTAAGTTATTTGGACTAGCTTGCTTTGGGAGAGCAGAATGAAAGCACATAGGCACACAGTGTGACAGCTGCTCCCCACTAAAGAAGATAAAAGGCATGTTGGGCACATGGCCCTGCAGCTATGACAACACTGTGAGCATCTCCACTCGGTGTGTGTTCCAACACAGTGTTGGTGTTGCCTGGGGGAGAGCGAAAGAATGAGAGAGAGAGAGAGAGAGAGAGAGAGACTGTGTGCGTGCATATGTGTTTTGGACCATCAGTTTTATCAAATTGCTTATATCTCACTCTCTGCTCTCATCCAAATTATTTTCTTTCCCCAATCTGTCACTCTTCAGACAGAGTAATCATTAGGGCTGCAGCTATCGATTATTTAAGGAATGGATTGATCTATTGATTAATTAGTTCAATTAGTGGATTAACCGAATAACAAACATTTAAAGTGTTGCAGAATGATGATAGGAGATGTAAAACAAAGAAACAAGCCTTTATGGTTGCAATAAAAAGAAAATTTTGACCTGCACACCCATTGTCACAGATTACACTTTCCAAAGAGCATGAAATTGGAATACAAACAAAATAACTGAGTGTTTCTTTTCACTCTACAGAATTGCACTTTAATTTCACAAGAGCAATAAATGCATTTAAAAATTAATTTACAGTCATGTGCAAAAAACTAGGACACCACATTAAATATTCACTCCGATATCAATGTAAAATGATCACATATCTGTCATGTCTGATCTTGTTTTCCTTTACCCCTGGAAAAGAAAGTGATTTAATTGCAAGTAAGCAACAAAAGTTAACATCGTTTTACTCATTAAACCAGATTTATCAACAATAATGCACATTCTAACTGAGGAAAAAGTTTATAGGAACATTTATAATAATACGTGGAAAATGAGCATTTTTTTTTTTTTCTTTTCTTTCCTGTTTTTGAACATTTTTTAGGGTTAACGTCTTTAGTGGAGCAAACTGAAACTCCGCTCACCATCTCAGCGGTGCTCTCCGGCGTTTCATGATCCACATCTAAAATCCTTGACCCTCGCTTAGTAGTTGTTGTCGCTTTTGAAAGCTTAGGTTAGAAAAAATTATGGAAATCCATCTTGCCTTGTCTGACCTCAGGTGTTTTTTTGGGCTGAGCAAAGCAAATGACCATCTCCAAGGTGGTAGTCACATGATCTGTTTTAAAAATAATTCTGACCCATTATAAAAATATGTTTTGTTCATTTCGTTAATTTTTGTTGTTTGTTTTATTGCTTTACAACTTTTTTAGACAACATTTTATGGGCAAAATTCATATATTGGAAAGTCAATTATTTGCAATGACATTTTAGGCCACCGGGGGGCAATATTTTTCATTCAAATGCTCTTCGTACATGACTACAGTATTCTTCATTCTACTTACAATATGAGCCAACAACAAAATATTAACGCACAGGCACTAAGGAACCTAAGGCTACGTTCATACTACAGTACAGGTTTTAATGCACAAATCCGATTTTTTCGTGTTTTTCCGACTCGAGTGAGGCATTAACCTTACGGTCTGAACATGACAAGTCACATAGAACTGGACCTTTTCAAATCCGATCTGGGTCACTTTCGTAAGTGCTTCAAATCCGATCTGGGCCACATTTTTCCAGACTGTCGCGGCGGTCTGTACTGTCCAGTCTCTCAAATCGGAATTCATGCAGCAACTACGTCATCAAAAAGTGAGAGAGACGCTACGGTAGCGGTGCAGCTGTGTGTCATTAACGCCTAGCTTGCCTTGAACACGGCTTTTTAGGAAGGGTCGGACTCGACAACAGTCATAAAAAAATATAAAAATGAGTTGAGGATAAGCCTGAGAATGATCGGTTTTCTGTCTGCTCCATATAAGCAATATTTCAACATTACTTACACGGCCGAGAGTCGGGGTAAACTGCCTGTATCTGTGTGTGACATGCACGGACAGTGCGTGCATGCTATCGATCCATATACTTTGAACATAAGCCTAAACTGGGATTATTTATGTCTGTTATTTGTGTCCTCTTTTTAAAAAGCAAATTATGATATCCCTGGAATGACGGATGACAGCCAGCATGTGTGGTCATTTGATTTGATGCTTCTGCGCATGCGGGTCGTCTTGCTCAGCGCGTGTCGGACTGCGAATTAGTGCGCATGCGTAATACTTGAATGGTCTCAATGGACAAAGGCAGTCTGAACGGGCACACCAAAAAAACAGATATGACAAAAAATCGGATTTGTGCATTAAGACCTGTAGTATGAACCTAGCCTAACTTTAATCAGATTACTGGAAAAATGAGTGCGTTAGATTGCTTGTTACTGAAAGAAAGCAATCAGATTACAGTAACGCATTACTTTACTGACAACACTGGTTGCAACTAGCAAAGCTTTATTTCTGAGTCAGATTAATAAAAAAAAAAAAAATAGTAAGAGTAAATAGTAAATAGTAAGTAAGTTATATTCTTTATTCTTGTTTTTTTACATTATGCACAACTCTGATTTGATGTTTATCGTGCAATAATCTAATTGTAACATGTATTTTTTACGTGTTATGATGCTTTTTTTGTTTGTTTGTTTGTTTTTTTTTAATTTGTCCTGTTCAGCTGTTTCACATGGAGAATGTAGGTATAAGTGTCCGGTTGGTCTGAACAGTTGTAATGTTTCACATTGAGAGTATGACATGCTCCCATTGTGATCATTCAACATACCTCATTTAATATGACAAAGCAGCGAACAGAAAGGGGTTATAGAGGAACACAAAAAAAAAAGAAAAACAAGAAAAGAAAGAGAAAAGCAACAACAAGAAACACATTTAACGTGCTATCGTCAGCTAGATGTATTTCCAGTTGACACCATGTGGGGGGGGGGTCTGTTGACAAGGGAAAGAAGGGGGGGGCTATAAGCTAAGTAACTGGGAGGGGTATAGTGTACACAAATCAGCACTGTGATCTATAACCCAGTAATCGTGTGAATCCCCTGCGAGTGTAAGCCCGTTGGCAACCGAACCTACGCTGCCCCACCACCAAACCCAGCATAAGGACCCCCCACCCGAGTGAGCCCAATCACAACCAGCCGCACGCGAGCCCAACCAAACACGCGAAAGCCAAGCAGACAAGCGGCAACGCCTGGCGGGCGCCAACCCAGGGCCACGGCCCCCACCCAGCCATCCTGGGGAGGGAAGGGCGGGGGGGGGCAGCGCAGCCCATCCCTCCTCCCGAAGCCCAGCAAAGGAGCCATCGTCACCCCCCCGGGATCCAGGGTGGTTCCACCCGCGCTCCCATCAACCGGCCCTCAGGGATGGGAAGAGGGGACGCACCACCAACCCCATGCCCACCCCCGTCTACCCACCCAGCCCACGAGCCGCCGCCGCAGCCCCCCAACCTGCACAGCATGCCACGGGACCCCCAGCGGCCCACCAAGCCCAGGGCAGGTCAGGGTCCCCCGCCGGCGTCCCGCGACAGAGCGCAGAGAGGATACCCAGGCAGAGAAGGGAGGGAAAGGCAGAGGCAGGAGAACGCCGATGCATTTTATGGTCCATTTTTATGCATTATAAAAGATTTATGTGTGAGTTTCAGGGGACTTGGAACGGATTAGGGCATTTACCGTATTTTTCGGACTATAAGTCACAGTTTTTTTCATAGTTTGGCTGGTGCGACTTATACTCTGGAGCGACTTATGTGTGAAGTTATTAACATATAATTATATTATTCCACGTTATTTTGGTGTTTTGGAGTTACACTGATGGTTTGGTAAACTTGTTAGCTATAATTATCTGAATAACTCTTTAAAGCCATGTTACGTTAACATACCGGCCACATTCGCATTTCGTTGTCCATGTATCATGAAACTTTATCATTACTGTACACTTATTCAGCATGTTGTTCTTTATTGTATTTTTATTAGGGCTGTCAAAATTATCGCGTTAACGGGTGCTAATTATTTTTTTTAATTAATCACGTTAAAATATTTGACGCAATTCACGCACATGCCCCGCTCAAACAACAAACTAACTTTTGTCGCTCTCTGCTGGCGCTTAGGTGCGACTGATTTTATGGGTTTCAGCACGCGCATTGTGTAATTATTGATATCATCAGTGGCGAGCTACTAGTTTATTTTTGACTGAAAATTTTACAAATTTTATTAAAACGAAACAAGGGGTTTTAATATACAATTTCTATAACTTGTATTAACATTTATCTTTTAAGAACTACAAGTCTTTCTATCCATCTATTGCTTTAACAGAATGTTAATGCCATCTTTTTGATTTATTGTTATAATAAACAAATACAGTACTTATGTACAGTATGTTGAATGTATATATCCGTCTTGTGTCTTATCTTTCCATTCCAACAATTTACAGAAAAATATGGCATACAGTATTTTATAGGTGGTTTGAATTGCGATTAATTACAATTAATTCATTTCTAAGCTGTGATCAACTTGATTAAAAATTTAATCGTTTGACAGCCCTAATTTGTATTTTAAATTGCCTTTCAAGATGACATACCTGTTCTATGTGTTGCACTTTATCAAGTAAATTTCCCCCAAAAATGCGATTTATACTCCGGTGTGACTATATGTTTTTTTTTTTCTCTCTTCATTGCGCGTTTTTGGGTGCAACTTATAGTCCGAAAAATATGGTACATGGAAAATGTGTCCCAATTTACAGAATTTTCAACTTAAGAAACTACTTCCATAACCAAATAATTTCATAAGAAAAGGTACAACTGTATATATACAGTATGTATATTTAGAGAACATTTAAATATGTACTGGAAAAACTGGAAATTTGGTCGTGAGTGTCCTTAAAAAATGAATGAATCTGGCCATGAAAAAGGTGTACGAACAGCGACCAAGTAGTTGTGCATGGGAGGAAACTAAGTTGTTGTTGTTTTTAAAAGATTTCTCGTCATTTTGCCCATTGTTTTGATGCATGCATAAAAACGTAGAGTACACAATTATAAAATGCTCATATTTCAACCAAGTATTTGCTATAATTTTTAGGTGCAAAAACCTACAGTTTGCATTTGAATGCATCCTCCCCTTGTTGTAATACATGCATTAATATGTCCAAACAGTTTTGCTAATGCAACAAACCAAAATGACTGTGTCTGCTATGTAATTACCATTTAGCAAGTGGTAAAATTTATCATTCCTAGAGCCCGTGAAGGCAGCATTAATCCCTTGTTTGCTCTCATGCATTTCCCAATTTTACAGCAGGTGGGTTCAAATTGAGGGCATTTCCTTCCATTCGGAGTCTTAATTTGCAGCGTACTGACATCTAGTGTTAAATAGTTCTACTGCAACATAAATTTTCTGCTAGTGTAGGAATTGATATGCATTGTGCTCCTTGCTCCCTTCTGATTTCAGGCTTGTCGCTACGGACATGTGCAGCACTTGGAACACCTTCTCTTCTATGGAGCAGACATGAGTGCTCAGAACGCATCGGGAAATTCGGCTTTACATATATGTGCGCTATACAACGAGGTGAGTTGTAAGCACGAAGTTCCTTAAAACGTTTAAATGCCAGGTGTCAGACTTTGCGGTCATTTCAAGATCTAATAACCTTCTTTCAAGAGCTATATTATTGATACACTATCCTTGACACCTCCTGCCGTTTGTGTTCATTTCAGCTTTTTTTTTTTTTTTTTTTTTTTTTTTTAATTTATTGCTCTTTCACAAAAGTTGCAGCTGAACCAATGTACTTTACAGAACACACGCATACAAACAGAAAGCAATAATTGAATCATCAACTCACCAACAAAATCATGTTGTCAGATCTGACATTAAATTGATAAAGATTAAGGGGTCATTTTTACTTATAGGGTGCCATTTGTGTCCCCATTACAAATTAAATATTTGTTATAATATATCAGGGCATCCACTGGATTTAAAAAAGTATTATATAATAGTCTTAAATCCAATAATTTGATTTTAAGGCCTTAAAATTTCTAAAATTGTCCTAGAATTTCATTAAAGGTCTTGAAGGAATTTGACCCTCTAGCCAGATCGCCAGAATCGCACCAGCCGAACCGCCGGACCGGCGCTGGCGCAGCTCCAACGGGCCAGGCTGGCGGGACCCTGGCAATCCGGCCAGACGGGCAAACTCCGCGCGTTCACTTGTATAAAAATACGGTGGATCCGGTCAATTTTCAAACTAATATGCAATCGTAACCCACTTTTTGAGTCCATCAGATCTCTTGAGTGGTAGATCGGGGCACAGTTGACTTGTCTTTGTTGATTTACAGTTGTCTTCTCTGCTATAATAATAACCAACACGGTCCCGTGTTCGATACAAAACCTCCTACCACAACAAAACAAGTAGGAACTCATATTCACATCGGAATTAAAGTTATACAACATAAAATATACAATATAAATGAATACTAAATCACATTTGTAAAATACAAACACATAATAAAATAAATAATAGCACATTTAAATAAAATAAATTGAAATGAGCTAAAACACCTGTAATTGAATAATAAGAATAATACAGATCCTGCTTACATAATTAAATTTATTAATTTCTGTGTGGCGCTTTAACTAGAGAAAATCCACCAATAAAGCTTTTGAAAACCGTTCATACGAAAAAAAAATGATTCATTGAGGCATTTCATTTGTAAAATACATGTTAAAATCTTTGTCATTGGGATTGCTTTTCTCTTTAGCACAGGACTTCTTTTTTCTTCTTCGGGGTCTGAAAGGCAAATTGTTGTTGGATTATTATCTTTAAATACCCGCTACTTTTTGAGAATTCTAGCTTTGTATAGGCTAATGCTCCTATTGTTGAAAGCACAAAGGTGTGTAATAAACAACTAGCACATTTATATTTTGCATTTTGTTTTCTTACTGCACCGCTCTGAGACCAACTTTCATAATTGTCCGATAAGCATGTGTGATACATGATTGGAAAGCTTAAAATTTCAATTTTCTGGGGGAAGAAAAATTTTGAACAGGAGGGCATTTAAAAAAAAATGTAAACAGCAAAACCCTAACTGGATGCGAGAGCACGCGAGTGCAGAATTAAAGACGCCACGATTTTAACGAGCTATTATCGTGTACTTAACTTCTTTTGATCCAAAAACTCCATGTAGCATGTACAGCATCACCGAGTGTCAAGACACAGCTGCGAATGGCCGTAGGCGGATTTTTGGGGGATTTTATGGGTTAATTGGATCGATTATTTATCATCTAACATATCAGGGAAAGTGTGACAGTAAAAATACAATTAAGCGATAGTTATGAGGTAGATACCCTTGATTTTTTTACAGATGCCAAATTTTTCATCGTGACGTAATTTGTTTAAAAGTTTAAAATATGCGAGTGAATAATGAAATGACAAACATTTTGAATAATAAATATAATTACCTTCGTTTAGTGACTGGGTTGAAACAAAAGCGGTTGCGTGACGTCTGTAAACGGGGGTTTCTTGGGTAAAACGGACAAATAAAAAATAGTTCGGGGGCTTAATGCACTATGAATCTGCTATGGCAGCATATACAGTAGACATATTGTTCTAGCAAACACAACAGTTGTTTTGGCTTAAAATATTGCAGTTTCTTTTAAAGAAGTGTGCAAGAACAGAAACTGCTTTTTCAGTCTTGTCTGTGTTTTCCGCCATATATAAATTTATTTTTTTTTTTTTGTTATCCGGTGTTGAAGTACACGTCGGCGTGCCTGCACAGTCGGCCAGCACACACACCCACAAAAAAAAAAAAAAGCCCAGTCAAAAGGGGCACTTTGGGCATGTAGGGGCAATGGGGCAGGTGCTCAAGCACCCTCCGCCCCCCCCCATGCACACCCCTGCTTCCTCTTTAACTGTGAACTGCAAATGCTAGTGCACTGTATGCCTTGTAGTAAATTGTCAGCAGCCATGTATGTAACAATTGTTTGTTCAGCCAGTCAACCATTTGATACATTTTCCTTTGAGCATGGCCATTTCACTTCCAGCTTCATAATTTGATTTAATGATTTCAAGTAGTGATTTCCCGATCCAATGCTTGGTATCGGTGCCCCACCAGGCTATTTTTGGAGTCTCGGATGTGGTCACAAGATCATATCCTATCCAGTCGTGTGTTTTCAGTATCGTTGTGCTTTTCGGCTTCTGTAAATCAAACCACAAGGGAAACTTGTTCAAGGGAAAAAAATCATTTTAACAGGTTCTGTTATTCACTTAATGAACAGGAGATGACGACACACAATTCAGAAACAAAAAGAAATCAATATTCACCTAAGATATATACATTTATTATGGAAAGAGTAATTTAAAGCTGGTCGACCAGGAGACATTTCTCCTAGAGCACAACGAGGTGCTCCCCAGAAAAAAGTCTCTCGACCTTCAACTTCAGTTTATACTGGACTGTCTCAGGAAATTAGAATACACAATATTCTAATTTTCTGAGACAGTCCTGTATATTGTTCTATGTAAAGGACGTCAGCCAAGGTCGGCCCCCCACATTTTTACCACGCTAAATCTGGTCCCCTTTGCAAAAAGTTTGGACACCCCTGCTTTAAATGGTGGATTAATGTACAGTAGAACGAAGCTTTTCGACATAACGCCTTTTATGCAACGCATCCAGTGAGTTTACGGCATCAGAAAGCACCGGGTCTTCCATGAAATGCATTTTAAATTCCTCGATCAATTGAAACCAATGCTAATACAGAGACAAAATGACGGACAAGTGGGCGGAACCATACAGCGAGCACGTGGTTTTATGACGTCGGTGGGTAGGGTCTATATACAATCCGAATCCAATTTCAAAGCACACTCTCTTGTATGACAATTTACAATTTGAATGAGAGTTTGTGTTGAAAGGAGACTTTAAGCTGTTGTATGAATAAACTAAAAACATTGTCTGACAGAAACAAACTATAAAGTTTTTTTTTTTTTTTTAAAGTTAAACCAATCTTTAAAGTTAAACCAAATTCATGTTATTTAGTAGATAAAATAAAAATAGTCAAGTTCAAATACAAATAGATGGGGTGAATATTAAAAGGATTTATGAAAACAAGTTTCTTGGGGTGGTTGTTGATGACAAGGTTAACTGGATAGCTTATATAAAACATACAAAGTAAATGACCAAGACACATTTTAGTCCTGAATAAAGCAAAAATCATACTTGAAAATAAATCACTCCACATTCTTTACTATTCTTTAACCCTGCCATATTTCCCCTACTGTGCAGAGGTCTGGGGTAATACTTATACAGTGCCTTGCAAAAGTATTCGGCCCCCTTGAATCTTGCAACCTTTCGCCACATTTCAGGCTTCAAACATAAAGATATGAAATTTAATTTTTTTGTCAAGAATCAACAACAAGTGGGACACAGTCGTGAAGTGGAACAACATTTATTGGATAATTTAAACTTTTTTAACAAATAAAAAACTGAAAAGTGGGGCGTGCAATATTATTCGGCCCCTTTACTTTCAGTACAGCAAACTCACTCCAGAAGTTCAGTGAGGATCTCTGAATGATCCAATGTTGTCCTAAATGACCGATGATGATAAATAGACTCCACCTGTGTGTAATCAAGTCTCCGTATAAATGCACCTGCTCTGTGATAGTCCCAGGGTTCTGTTTAAAGTGCAGAGAGCATTATGAAAACCAAGGAACACACCAGGCAGGTCCGAGATACTGTTGTGGAGAAGTTTAAAGCCAGATTTGGATACAAAAAGATTTCCCAAGCTTTAAACATCTCAAGGAGCACTGTGCAAGCCATCATATTGAAATGGAAGTAGCATCAGACCACTGCAAATCTACCAAGACCCGGCCGTCCTTCCAAACTTTCTCAAACAAGGAGAAAACTGATCAGAGATGCAGCCAAGAGGCCCATGATCACTCTGGATGAACTGCAGAGATCTACAGCTGAGGTGGGAGAGTCTGTCCATAGGACAACAATCAGTCGTACACTGCACAAATCTGGCCTTTATGGAAGAGTGGCAAGAAGAAAGCCATTTCTCAAAGATATCCATAAAAAGTCTCGTTTAAAGTTTGCCACAAGCCACCTGGGAGACACACCAAACATGTGAAGAAGGTGCTCTGGTCAGATGAAACCAACATTGAACTTTTTGGCCACAATGCAAAACGATATGTTTGGCGTAAAAGCAACACAGCTCATCACCCTGAACACACCATCCCCACTGTCAAACATGGTGGTGGCAGCATCATGGTTTGGGCCTGCTTTTCTTCAGCAGGGTCAGGGAAGATGGTTAAAATTGACGGGAAGATGGATGCAGCCAAATAAAGGAACATTCTGGAAGAAAACCTGTTGGTATCTGCACAAGACCTGAGACTGGGACGGAGATTTATCTTTGAGCGCCTTGAAAGGTGGAAAAGCGCTATATAAGTATAACACCATTTACCATTTACCATTCCAACAGGACAATGATCCAAAACATAAAGCCAAATCTACAATGGAATGGTTCAAAAATAAACGTATCCAGGTGTTAGAATGGCCAAGTCAAAGTCCAGACCTGAATCCAATCGAGAATCTGTGGAAAGAGCTGAAGACTGCTGTTCACAAACACTCTCCATCCAACCTCACTGAGCTCGAGCTGTTTTGCAAGGAAGAATGGGCAAGAATGTCAGTCTCTCGATGTGCAAAACTGATAGAAACTTACCCCAAGCGATTTGCAGCTGTAATTGGAGCAAAAGGTGGCGCTACAAAGTATTAACGCAAGGGGGCCGAATAATATTGCACGCCTCTTGCCACTTTTCAGTTTTTTATTTGTTAAAAAAGTTTAAATTATCCAATAAATTTTGTTCCACTTCACGATTGTGTCCCACTTGTTGTTGATTCTTGACAAAAAATTAAAATTTTATATCTTTATGTTTGAAGCCTGAAATGTGGCGAAAGGTTGCAAGGTTCTAGGGGGCCGAATACTTTTGCAAGGCACTGTAAATGTTCAAAAGGTCACTATCCATTTTACAATAAAAGAGCCTTAGAATAGTACATAATGCTGGCTATAGGGATCATACTAATAATATATTTTTTTCATTCCAGATCATTAAAACTCACGGACTTGATTAATTTTCAAAGGGCTCAGCTTATGTACAACCCCTAGCCCCCTACAGCCCCATATCATCAAGGACTGAAGGAATTTTGATAGTTTCTTCAGGCAGTCATTTTTGTAAATCTCACTGAAACAGCACCAACCAAAGTTCCAGCATCATCACCTTGTGCAATGCAGATTCTTGACTCTTGACAAGATGATGATGCTGGAACTTTTGTTTGGTGCTGTTCCAGTGACATTTACAAAGATGACTGCTTGAAGAAAACATAAAAATTCCCTCAATCCTTGATGATATGGGGCTGCATGTCCGGCAAAGGCACTGGGGAGATGGCTGTGGTTAAATCTTCAATAAATGCACAAGTTTACATTGACATTTTAGACAGCTTTCTTATCCCTTCAATTGAAAATATGTTTGTCATTTTCTAAGATGACAATGCATAATGCCACAGAGCTAAAACTGTTAAAGCATTCCTTGGAGAAAGACTCATCCAGTCAATGGCATTGCCTGCAAATAGCCCAGATCTCAACCTTATTGAAAACCTGTGGTGGAAATTGAAAAAAATGGTCCACAGCAAGGCTCCGAACTGCAAGGATGATCTGGCAACTGCAACCAAAGAGAGTTGGCACCAAATTGATGAAGAATACTCATCAAGTCCATGCCTCAGAGAGTGCAAGCTGTCAGAAAAGCCAGAGGTGGTACTACTAAATACGAGAGATGTGTTTTGATTGTTATTTCTTTGTTTGTTTTTCATGATTCCATTTTTTTTTTCCTCAGAATGGCGTGATTCCATATATATTTCCCTGCACTTGCTCTATAAAAGTAACATTTACTGACCACCACAATGTTTTTTATTCATATCTTTAGTGTTTCTGAATGCTAAAGAGTTGCACTTTTGAACTAATTCATTATTTTTTCAAGCTTTTTATCTGAGTTTGTTCTACATGATAAAATGTCTGAGTGAGTGCTCGTCCGAGACTGGTGATTCCATACTTTTTGCTAGGGGTTGTATAAGGCTATAAACAGGTCAATTCCTGGCAATATAAAGAAATTGTTTTTGACAGGGAAGGACATTACAGTCTGTGGGGGGAACTTCACTTATAGCATCGAAGCGTACGGACGGCATTAAAAAGTTTTTGTGCTTGTTTCGCGCCAAAGCGACTTCCGTCTTTATAATGAATAGGGAAAGTAAGAAGTGACGTATGCCGTAAAGCAGTGAGTACATTAGTAGTTTTTTATGTGTGCCTATTCACAGTTCATTAGTGCCGGTGAAGGCAATACAGACCCTGTCAAGATATAAAAGAGGTGTCATTCAACTAGTTGTCAGTCAAAGTATCAAAAGTTACCTAGTGTTGCTTTAAGTCTAATCGTGTACTTTGTAAAAAGTAGAAATAGCCGAAGGTTTAGTCCGACTTGATTGCAATAAGTAATATATCACGAGAAGAAAAATTACACGTTTTTGTGTATCACCTTCAGTCAATGTTGAATATGTGATAAATAATGCTGACAATGGCGGCACGGTGGCTGAGTGGTTAGCACGTCTGCCTCACAGTTCTGAGATCAAGGGTTCAATCCCGGGCTTCGGCCTTCCTGTGTGGAGTTTGCATGTTCTCCCCGTGCCTGCGTGGGTTTCCTCCCACATCCCAAAAACATGGATGGTAGGCTGATTGAACACTCTAATTGTCCGTAGGTATGAGTGTGTGCGTGAATGGTTGTATGTCGGGCCAGAGATGATGATGACTAATCTCCTAAACCGGGCAAGGGATGCTGACTAGAAATCTTCTACGGAGGATACAACACATGCGAGCCTCCGAAGCACCCCAGGCCTTCCCACCCTTCACCTACTTGGACATGAACTGATCCAACACACTTAAATTACTATATGTGAAATCTCCATGGCAATCAATGACTTTTGAACGAAATGTGTTAGACTATCACTGGACTGATCCAGAACATGCTGATTGTGCGACCTTGGTGGCAGGGGGACGGGTCCCGATAAGCTTCTGCTTTTTCCGTCTCCCTTGTCATGTCTGTTCTCATCTTCTTTGGATAAACAAACATACGCGATGATTTCCCTCTTTTCTTTTCTTTCTTTCTTGTGATTTTTGATTTTAATGTTGATGATGATGATGATGACAATGACAATATATTCAATTCAATGTCTCCTTGTGCCCTGCGATTGGCTGGCAACCAGTTCAGGGTGTCCCCTGCCTACTGCCCGTAGTTAGTTGGGATAGGCTCCAGCACCCCCACGACCCTCGTGAGGAATAAGCGGCATGGAAAATGAATGAATGAATGAACGAATAATGCTGACAATATTGTCATGTATTGATATAGCACTGAGTCAGCACTGTTAAAAGTGCACAACGACATTGCCCTTCAGCTCCATCTCTTGGCCAAAAGTGACTCGCCACAACCTTGAAAAAGCAATTCATACTTTTATAAGCTCAAGCCTGGATTACTGCAACTCACTTTATGTTGGTCTTCTCAAGTCCTCAATTTCTCACCTCCAACTTGTTCAAAATGGCTCCACTGGCCATTTTAGAATTGATTTTAAACTTTTACTGTTTGTTTTTAATTCTATTAATGGCCAGGCTCCTTCTTACTTATCGGAAATTTTAACCATCCGTAATTCTGGCAGGACTCTTGGCTCTACCGGCCAACTTCATATGCACGTTCCGAGGTCCAAACTCAAACAGTGGGGAGACCGATCTTTTGCGGTTGCTGCCCCCAGGTTATGGAAAAGTCTTCTCCCTGAAATCCGCACCACTAAGAATTTGGGCCTTTTTAAATCTCGTTTAAAGACACACCATTTTTTATTTGCTGTCTGACTTTTATCGTGATGCGTTGTTTTGTCTCTCTTTTTTTTTTTCTTAATGTCATTGTATAATACTTTCCTGCCTTTTATTTACTATGAGTCAGGTTTGTCTTGGTTGTAAAGCACTTTGGGGACCTTTCGGGTTTTGTAAAGGGCTATATAAATACATTTGATTTGATTTTGATTTGATTTGATATCTGAAAAGGAGTCAGTGTGGGGCTTTATATATTCCTCAAGAGCATATTACGGATCTAAAAAAAGTCTTTGTATGTGTGCGTGCACAGTCCATGCGTGGTTGAGCACTTTGTGGGCGATTTGTGCAGCAGATTCAAGCCCCTCAGCGTTCTCCATCCTCTGTTCTTTTCTCTCACTCTACCCTCTCGATTTCTCTCATCCTCCCTCTCTCTGTCTTTGGAGTGGAGGAGTACAACACTTAACAGCCAGCGAGGCTGCATAGGTAGTAGATGTTGTCTCTCATTTACCCGTGCGAAGAATGGGATGATATTCAGCTGTTTTTGCTCTACGGGCTTCTTTTGCTTTGGACAATTCTTCTCATTTCACTGGAAGACAAACAACCTTTCTCCTGACCAAAGTAGGAGACTTAAAGAGTCTTTATGTCAGTTAAACGCTCTCTCTTCATCTTTTGAATGTTTACTTTTCCTTCCAGGATAACTGCGCCAGGGTGCTGCTTGTTCGAGGAGCTGATAAAGAAGTGAGAAACTTTAACAGCCAGAGTCCTTTTCAGGTAAGCTGAAAAATAAAAGAAAACAAACAAAAAAAAGAATCATCACGCATTGTATGCTAATCATTGTAAGTGATTGATTTCAGCTTTCAGCACGAGCAAGGCATGTATGGTATAGTTCACAATTGTTTCCATGGTAACAGCACAATATGGACTAGGTCAGCTGCAACAATGGATTGCAAATTGTTTTTTAGACTGGATTAGATTTGTTTTGCTTGAGCTGAATTTTGAGGGAAATTGCAAGGAAACAATTGTCCTCTTTTAGTGTGAATGACTTTCATGTGAAAGTTGTTAGCTCAAGACTGAAAAACCAGTTTCTGCTCTTGCACCCCTCTTTAAAATAAACTGCTGTATTTTAAGCCAAAAGAACTGTTGTGTTTGAAAGAACAACATGTCTATATGCTGCCATAGCAGATTCATGGCGCATTTAGCCCCCAAACTATTTTTAATTTGTCCGTATTACCCTGGAAACCCTTGTTTACAGACGCCACGCAACCGCTTTTTTCAACCCAGCCATTAAACGAAGGTAATTAATTATATTTATTATCCAAAATGTCTGTCATTTCATTATTCACTCGCATATTTTAAACTTTTAAACAAATTACGTCACAATGAAAAATTTGGCGTCTGTAAAAAAGTCAAGGATATCTACCTCATAACATCGCCTAATTGAATTTTTTTCGTTACGTCGCATTCTCCCCAATATTTTAGATGATAAATAATCGATCCAAACAAAGAAAAATGGAAAAAAAAAACATTTAAAAGGGTAAATATATAAAAATGAAAATCTCAACCACTCCTTGATGTCTGCAATTTCTGCATCGCGACCCTTGTTATATTACCATGTTTCACCCATAAATTTTTTTTTGTTTTAAATGCTCTCCTGTTCAATATTTTTCTTCCCACAGAAAATTGAGATTTTAAGCTTTCCAATAATGTATCACACATGCATATAGGACAATTTTGAAATTTGGCCAAATTGGGGGTCTCAGAGCGGAATCAATTTTCCACCATATACAAATCACGAAGTTCATAAAACTATAATAAGAATAATAATCATAATGATGATTGAATAGAAAAAAATGACACACTCATTGGTGCTGACACATTGGAACGAATGTGAAGTCAGACATGGACTGTCAGCCAGGATGTCGGACCGGCAGGGAAAGCTGCAGGTTTATATATTTTTGGCCGAAAGGCAAATTAAGATGGCGAATGAAGTTCCTTATTTCGACAAGCCTTTTCTTAAATTATCAGTGGTGTTTGTTAACTTAAGTAAAAGCTCAGATACAGGCGCAAAAAATTACTTAAGTAAAAGTACTTGCTTTAAAATTTACTTTGCAAGAAAAAAGTAAAAGTATTTTGTCCCGATGCAAAAATGTCATACACACACATCAAGGTTTGCATCGGGATAGTAGAGACATAACACTACCAACTTTCCACAATGATCAAATCATCCCCACCAACTTTTAAGCAGCTTCATTTGCATTAATTAATGACTTCAGTTATATAAGTCATTTAGATTGTCTTCCTATATGTTGTAAGGATAGAATAATCCTACCATTATTAAGTGAATTACAGTATTTTCATTATGTTCACTTACTGTACACTGACCCCTCGTCACTTGCTGAATGTGCCAGTCCATTTTTTTTCCCTCAAAAGCACGTTTGATTGGCTGATGACTTTAACCTGTCCCGCCCCCTCCACACACACACACACACACGCATTCACAGCCCGACAGATGCCGCTTCCCCAGCCCCTTGTTGAAGGTCCTTTAACAGGCAAGGGTTTAGTTTTGCATAGGGACAGTAGGGAGATAACACTACCAACTTTTTAGGATGATCCAATTATCCCCACCAACTTTTAAGTAGGGATGGGAATTGATGGGATTTTTACGATTCCGATTCCATTATCGATATTGCTTAACGATTCAATTCTTTATCGATTCTCTTATCGATTCTAATTTGGGGAAAAAGAAGAACAAACGTTTTGATTGGCATAGAGATTTTTTAATCAGAAGTCGCAACCTTACAAACTCACAACGAGGTCAAAAGAGGCCCAAAGCCTCAATATTAACTGTGGCAATAAGTGGCAAATGCACAAGAATGTGTAACATTTTACTGAAACATTTTTCTAATAGAAATAAAAAATATTGGTATATATTGGCATGTAGGTCGTGTTTCTGCAGTTGGCAATATGTGTTAAACTTGCAGGGGTCCCCAAACTTTTTCCTGTGAGGGCCACATAACTTTTCCCTTCTCTGATGAGGGGCCGGGGTCAGTTTGTAACATAAAAAGTGTGACGATTGCAGGAGTGCCTAAATGTAAAAAATAATTGTTTTTCAGAAAGCCACAATCAAAAAACCCTTTCTGGATTAATCACGGAACAAAAGTAAATAAAATAAAAATAATAATATCATATAATAATAATAAATAATAATAACACGATTAATCAAATAGATAACCAAATAACCCTCTCTGAGTTCTTCACAGAAAAATTTCGGGGTAGGCCGTATCCGGCCCGCGGGCCATAGTTTGGGGACCCCTCTTAAAGTGTATTATTTACCAGTATATTGAAATGCATGCCTTTTAGTTTTTATGGTGCTTTCACGCTTAAGTGGGGGCGCCCTTGCGCTTCCTCACGCGAAGAAGAAGAAATGCCACATCCAAGCAAGTGAGCGAGTTAGTGAGGGAGGGAAACACTGCTACGTTCTTTGTTAATGTTTGTAAAATATCTACAGAGGCAACACCTGTATGTATCATCTTTTGTGTTGTCGTTGTGTGTTTCCACTCGCGATCGGACACTTAAATCCAGTTGTGTAGTGGTTTGAACGATGTGCTAATGCTAGCGAACGCATGGTAACCGTTTTGTTATTACTGTATTAGCAGCTAATCATCGCTGATTTACGTTGATGCAAATGTTACGGGTCCAGCGGGGTGCACCGCAGTAATAAAAATGTTTACCCGGTCACAGGTGGAAGTTGGAATAATGAGACACGATGCGCTCTGGTTGCTGCTCAAACAACGTCTCTATTTATCGCTATTCACATCGTATTATCACATCACATTGAATGAACATAGTTTCAAAAATACAATCACTTTTGGTGCCTCTTCTCACATACACCACTCATATACAATAGCAAACTAACAACAGAAATTGTCAAATAATAGTTATTCAATTAACTTGTTTTGTAATTATACAATTACATTTGGTCACAGTATAATACTGGTTTAATAATATTTCACCTCTGTGCATTAGGATAGACATTGTTTAATACATGGCTGTATTTAATACATGTCTGTTGCAATGAATGAAATTAGGTGATAAGTAGTCTTAGTTAACAAAACCACTAAGACACAAAGAGCAATTTACTGAACAATATTCTTCTTATCATATCGCTAACATCTCCAAACATAAACAATATCCATCCATCCATCCATTATCTTCCGATTAGTACGGGGTCGGGTCGCGGGGGCAGCAGCTTTAGCAGGGAAGCCCAGACTTCCCTCTCCCCAGCCACTTCAGCCAGCTCCTCCGGCGGGATTCCAAGGCGTTCCCAGGCCAGGGAGGCGTCCAGAAGGCATCCGAACCAGATGCCCGAGCCACCTCAACTGGCTCCTCTCAACGCGGAGGAGTAGCGGCTCGACACCAATCTCCTCCCGGATGACCGGGCTTCTCACCCTATCTCAAAGAGCGAGCCCTACACCCTGCGGAGGAAACTCATTTCGGCCGCTTGTATCCAGCATCTTGTTCTTTCGGTCACGACCCACAGCTCGTGACCATAGGTAAGGGCAGGAACGTAGATCGACCGGTAAATCGAGAGCTTCGCCTTTTGGCTCAGCTCCTTCAGCATAACGGACCGGTGAGTCCGCATCACTGCAGACGCTGCACCGATCCGCCTGTCAATCTCCCGCTCCCTCCTACCCTCACTCGTGAACAAGACCCCAAGATACTTAAACTCCTCCACTTGGGGCAAGATCTCATCCCCGACCCGGAGAGGGCATGCCACCCTTTTCCGGCTAAGGACCATGGTCTCGGATTAGGAGGTGCTGATTTTCATCCCCACCGCTTCACACTCGGCTGTGAACCTCCCCAGTAAGGGTTGGAGGTCACGGCTCGATGAAGCCAACAGCACCACATCATCTGCAAAAAGCAGAGATGCAATGCTGAGGTCACCAAACCGGAAACCCTCAACGCTTCGGCTGCGCCTAGAAATTCTGTCCATAAAAATTATGAACAGAATCGCTGACAAAGGGCAGCCTTGGCGGAGTCCAATCCTCACTGGGAACGAATTCGACTTACTGCCGGCAATGCGGACCAGACTCTGACACCGGTCGTACAGGGACCGAACACCTCTTAAAGGGTATGACAACACCTGGGGAAATGCTAATATTCCATTATTTATCCGTCAACGCATGCCTTTTGAATTCATATCATGCCACTTCGTGTAATTACACACATCGCAACACCAAGAAAATGATAGAAATTAGGTTGATTGTCAAGCTAAAAGGACCCGCCCCCGAGATGCCGGAAATCTAGCATATTGTGTGTGTGACGTCACTATAGGGAAAAAAACGGCTCAGTGCTTAGTACTGAATGGCGGCGATGATGGCGGACAATTTTTTTTCTATTTGCAGCGACGAATCCGACGGAGCAAAACATTCTTCTAATGGTGACGAGGAGAGTTATGAACCTTTCTTTGGTGTTTTGGGTTATCAATTTGAGCCCAAACGAAAGCCAATGCAGCCTAATGAAAGGATCATTGAGGGGAGCAATCACACTAATGAAACACCGGCGGCAACAGAAACACCGAATGGTTTGTTTTGCATTGCTTTTTGTGAAGCTGATACACCGTGACCGCAAAATAAAGTAATGTATAGAATAATTATCATTTAATATGCTATCATTGGTTTCGCTCTGCCAACCGACACAAATATGAATGGGATTAGAGGATTTGTTCTATATATTTTACGAGCGATCATTTATACATATGTCCAGTCCTATATCCAATGCGTGATATGTTTTTTATTATAAAAGAGTACTCACTCTGGCCATTTCCCTCCTTTGCTTTGCCTGGGGTGGTCAGGTGGTCTCATCAGAGCGAGTCATCGTCCTCTTTCATCGGGCACCGCATCTGCTTTCAGCAGCAATTTCTTAGCAAAACCTGATTTCATTTGCCCACAGTTCGTATAGCTTTCAGGTGTAAAATGCGCACCACACAAACCCGTGCCTGAGGCTGGGTCTGCAAAATTAGCCCTCTTAGCACTGAAGAACTTTACTCATTGTCTGCATAGTCCAGCTCTTTTTCTCGTGTTTGGGAACTCATGGGTACTACATTGCGACAAATGGCTATTTGTAAACCACATAGCATGTCAGGTTTGAACCATTTTAACGATTTTTTTTTTTTCCCACAATATTTTTATTGATTTTCAAACTAATAATTCACACCATCAAAACAATACCATAAAGAGACCACACCGAGAACACACCACAAAAAAAAGAAAAAACAAAAAACAAAACAAACAAAAAAAAAAGTTGTTCCTCTCCTATAATTAAGCTCCAGCTGCACCCCATTTATCCTCCATAAACACAAAATCACAGTCCCTAATATGATATTGTAAGCCTCAAGACAATTTCATCTTTTGGACATACTTCATAAAAGGTGTCCACAAGTCCTCAAAAAGCTGTTGTTTTCCCTTCAATATGTATGTCATGCGTTCTAGAGGTATAACTGACAACATCTGATTGATCCATTGTTTGGCAGAAGGTCCACGATCCGATTTCCATACTAATGCAATGCATTTCTTTGCCATTATTAAACCAAAATTGATAAGTGTCCGTTCATGTTTGTTGTAATTGTGTTCTTCTGGGAACAATCCCAACAGAAAAAACTTTGGTCCAAATGGAATGTCTTTTAAAATCATTCCCTCCAACATACTTCTAACTTCATCCCAAAATTTCTTAACTTTTCCACATTGCCATACACAGTGATACAGGGTACCTTTTTCTCCTGTACATTTAAAGCAGGTATCAGGAATATTTTTATTATATATGTTAAGTTCTGCTGGTGTTATGTATGTTCTCATTATCCGCTTGTATTGAATAAGTCTCAACCGTGCGTTCATGCATATGGTTTGAGCATTTACACACAGCTTAGCCCATTTTAACGATTTTTTGATAAAACACAAACGCAACTCTCTCGTCGATAAACAACGATGGCGCCTGCCTCGACCTTTTGTTTCCTTGTTATGATGTCTCCGCCCCATTCGGCTGTTTCCGGAACACTTTCGGAAATGTTCGTCATTTTCGATCTATTTTCGATAATTGCTCATTAATGTGATTGATTTTTTTGTTAACTTTATCAATATTTTTTATCTTGATGTCTCACACCCCATTTGCGTTTTCATACCCTTTAACAAGGGGCTCGGTACCCCGTACTCCCGGAGCACCCTCCACAGGACTCCCTGAGGCACACGGTCGAACGCCTTCTCCAAATCCACAAAACACATGCAGACTGGTTGAGCGAACTCCCATGCCCCCTCAAGGATCCTGCCGAGGGTGTAGAGCTAGAGAGCATTTGGATGATCCAGAAGAGGACTGGGAGAATGTGTTATGGTCAGATGAAACCAAAATAGAATTTTTTGGTGGAAACACAGGTTCTCATGTTTGGAGGATAAGAATACTGAATTGCATCAGAAGAACACCATACCCACTGTGAAGCATGGGGATGGAAACATCATGCTTTGGGGCTTTTTTTTTCTGCTAAGGGACCAGGACGACTGATCTGTGTAAAGGAAAGAATGAATGGATGTATGTATCGAGAGATTTTGAGTGAAAATCTCCTTCCATCAGCAAGGGCAATGAAGATGAGACGTGGCTGGGTCTTTCAGCATGACAATGATCCCAAACACACAGCCAGGGCAACAAAGGAGTGGCTTCGTAAGAAGCATTTCAAGGTCCTGGAGTGGCCTAGTCAGTCTCCAGATCTCAACCCCATAGAAAATCTGTGGAGGGAGTTGAAAGTCCGTGTTGCCTAACGACAGCCCCAAACCATCACTGATCTAGAGGAGATCTGCATGGAGGAATGAGCCAAAATACCAGCAACAGTGTGTAAAAAGCTTGTGAAGACTTACAGAATACGTTTGGCCTCCGTTATTTCCAACAAAAGGTACATAACAAAGTATTGAGATGATCTTTTGGTATTGACCAAATACTTATTTTCCACCATGATTTGCAAATAAATTCTTTTAAAATCAAACAATGTGATTTTCTGTTTTTTTTTTTTTTTTTTTCTACATTCTGTCTCTGATGGTTGAGGTTTAGGTTGAGGTAATTTGACAATTACAGGCCTAATATTTTCAAGTGTGAGAACTTGCACAATTAGTGGTTGACTAAATACTTATTTGCCCCACTGTACATACAGGCATTTATTCAGTAAACACATAAAGTTAGGAAAATAAGTTTTTGAACACCCTGCTATTTTGCAATTCTCACGCTTAGAAATCATGACGGGTCTGAAATTTTAATAGTCGGTGCATGTCCACTGTGAGAGAGATAATTTAAAAAGAAAATTTCAGAAATCACAATATATGCTTTTTTTTAACGATCTATTTGTGTGATACAGCTGCGAATAAGTATTTGAACACCTGAGAAAACGATTGTTAACATTTGGTAAAGTACTCTTTGTTTGCAATTACAGTGGTCAAATGTTTCCCATAGTTTTTCACCAGTTTTGCACACACTGCAGGAGGGATCTTGGCCCACCCATCAGTCAGGTTTCTGGGCTGTCGCTGAGAAACACGGAGTTTCTGTTCCCTCCAAAGGTTTTCTATTAGGTTTAGGTCTGAAGACCGGCTAGGCCAGGGGTCGGGAGTCTACGGATCGCGAGCCAGATCTGGCTCTCTTGACGGCGGCATCTGGCTCGCAGACAAATGTTTAATTATATAAAAAAAAAATACTATTACTAGTACTATAGTACTAAGTACAATTATACTCCTTTGCGCATTGCGCGAAACGGCGAAGGTCACCGGTCATACGCTGGTGTTGTGCAGTAATGAGCAGACATGAGTTTTGTGGCATATGGTAACTTTTTTAATGCTCCGACAACACTCCCGCACTACGCACTCGATATCATCAAATAGCAACCTAGATGTGCTACGTCAGAGCCCCCCAAGTCCCATGCCATTGGCTGCTCGAGCCCAGGGTGGTCATGGGACACGCAGTCCATATACTACAACCGGTGACTAGAAATCCGGTTCGCAGTAATTTTAGTGGGAAAGTGGCAAACATACATGTTGTTGTGCCTATCTGTCTATTTATCTATCTATCAATTGCATAGGCAACTCAGATGAGGCAGAGACACTGTTCAAGTGGGGTTGCCATATTTTGCTGTCAAAAATAGCGGCTATGTGTGCATGTGCGTGAGATCAGGAAATAAACTTTCCTTGTTTTCAGTTTCGTTTTCTGCGTTGTCATCTAATTTTAGAAACATTTTGAGAAGATGGCAAAAAGAAAAAAAGACTCGGGGTATCGTAATTTTCAGCAGGACATAAGGACATAAATGCGGCACCTTTTTTTTCTGGCTTTGGATGAGTCAACAGACATAAGCTATTTATCGCAGTTCAGCGTGATTGCAAGGTTTTGACTACGAAAGGGACAACAAGAAAAAACAAACAAAAAAATTTACTGATGGATAAACTTTCGGTGTGCACTGATGGTGCTCCATGCATAAGTTTCTCAACACCTGCATAAACCAGACTACAAAGCCATCAGCAAAACCATGCAGCACCAGAAGTCGCAATCAAGAACTTCGACAGGGAAGAGGATGGGGGGGGGGGGTTAACCGGAATTGTTGTCCCGGGGCTCAGGACCATAGGGGCCCCTGAATGACCCTTAATTTATTTTACTTTACATTCACATATTTCTTTTTTTGTTTAAATCATTGTCTGATTAAATATTATGTTCTACTCGGTATATACTTAAAAACTTTAACATATTCAATATTTCAAATATAAATATTTTTTCCTTTTTTTGCACAACAGCTTAACAATGTTATTAAAAAGAATTCAGGGACTTATTGTATTTTAAAAGTGTTGAAATTACACAAAATGCACACATTACTTATATTTTAAGTTCTAAACATATTGTATGGCTCTCACGGAATTACATTTAAAAATATGTGGTGTTCATTGCTCTCTCAGCCAAAAAGGTTCCCAACCCCTGGGCAAGGCCATGCTAGAACCTTGTTATGCTTCTTACGGAGCCACTCCTTGGTTTTTCTGGCTGTGTGCTTCGGGTCATTGTCATATTGAAAGACCCAGGCACGACCCATCTTCAAAGCTCTGACTGACTGATGGAGGTTGTTCCGCAAAATCTCACAATACAGGCATCTTCTCTTTAATACAGTGCACTCATCCTTTCCTATGCACAGAAAAACACCCCCAAAGCATGATGCTACCACCCCCATGCTTCACAGTAGCAGTGGTGTTCTTGAGATAGTACTCATCATTCCTCTTTCTCCAAACACGGTTAGTGGAACTATGACCCAAAACTTCTATTTTACTCTCATCTGACCACAAAACCTGCTCCCATGACTCCTCTGCATCGTCCAAATGGTCATAGGCAAACTTGAGACGGGCCTTGACATGTGCTGGTTTAAGCAGGGGAACCTTCCATGCCATGCATGATTTCCAACAATGACGTCTTAGTGTATTATCAATAGTAACCTTGAAAACGGTGGTCCTCAGGTCATTGACCAACCCCTGTTCTGGGCTGATTCCTCGCCTTTCTTAGGATCATTCTGACCCCATGAGGTGATATCTTACATGGGGCTGACCGTCATGTTTTGCTTCTTCCATTTTCTAATGATTGCTCCAACAGTTGACCTTTTTCTTTTTACCAAGATGCTTGGCAATTGCTCCGTAGCCCTTTCCAGCCTTGTGGAGGTGAACAATTTTGTCTCTTGCGTCTTTGGACAACTCTTTGGTCCATGTTAGAAGTCTTACTGATTTTATGGGGTGGACAGGTGTCTTTATGCTGCTATCGACCTCAAACAAGTGCATCTGATTCAGGATAATACACTGAATGGAGGTGGACTTTTAATAAGCGGACTAACAGGTCTTTCAGGGTCAGAATTGTAGCTGATAGACAGGTGTTCAAATACTTATGTGCAGCTGTATCACACAAATAAATTGTTAAACAGTGGGGCAAATAAGTATTTAGTCAACCACTAATTGTGCAAGTTCTTCCACTTGAAAATATTAGAGAGGCCTGTAATTGTCAACATGGGTAAACCTCAACCATGAGAGTCAGAATGTGGAAAAAAAAAAAAACCAGAAAATCGCATTGTTTGATTTTTAAAGAATTTATTTGCAAAACATGGTGGAAAATACGTATTTGGTCAATGCCAAAGGTTCATCTCAATCATTTGTATGTACCCTTTGTTGGCAATAACGGAGGCCAAACGTTTTCTGTAATTCTTCACAAGCTTTTCACACACTATTGCTGGTATCTTGGCCCATTCCTCCATGCAGATCTCCTCTATAGCAGTGATGTTTTGGGGCTGTCGTTGGGCAACACGGACTTCACAGATTTTCTATGGGGTTGAGATGTGGAGACTGGCTAGGCCACTCCAGGACCTTGAAATGCTTCTTACGAAGCCACTCCTTTGTTGCCCTGGATGTGTGTTTGGGATCATTGTCATGCTGAAAGACCCAGTCACGTCCCATCGTCAATGCCCTTGCTGATGGAAGGAGATTTTCACTCAAAATCTCTCGATACATGGCCCAATTCATTCTTTCCTTTACACAGATCAGTCGTCCTGGTGCCTTTGCAGAAAAACAGCCCCAAAGCATGATGTTTCCACCCCCATAATTCACAGTGGGTATGGTGTTCTTCGGATGCAATTCAGTATTTCTCCTTCAAACACGAGAACCTGTGTTTCTACCAAAAAGTTCTATTTTGGGGGAATATCTGACCATAACACATTCTCCCAATCCTCTTCTAGATCATCCAAATGCTCTCTAGTGAACCGCAGACGGGCTTGAACGTGTACTGGCTTCAGCAGGGGGACACATCTGGCAATGCAGGATTTGAGTCCCTGGCGACGCATTGTGTTACTGGTAGTAGCCTTTGTTACTGTGGTCCCAGCTCTCTGTAGGTCATTCACTAGGTCCCCCTGTATGGTTCTGGGATTTTTCCTCACCGTTTTTGGTATCATTTTGATGCCACGGGGAGAGATCATGCATGGAGCCCCAGATCGAGGGAGATTATCAGTGGTCTTCTATGTCTTCCATTTTCTAATAATTGCTCCCACAGTTGATTTCTTTACACCAAGCGTTTTACCTATTGCAGATTCAGTCTTCCCAGCCTGGTGCAGGTCTACAATTTCATCCCTGGTGTCCTTCGACAGCTCTTTGGTCTTGGCCATAGTCGAGTTTGGAGTGTGACTGACTGATGTTGTGGACTGGTGTCTTTTATACCGATAATGAGTTAAAACAGGTGCCATTAATACAGGTAACGAGTGGAGCCTCGTTAGACCTCGTTAGACCTCGTTAGAAGAAGTTAGACCTCTTTGGCAGCCAGAAATCTTGCTTGTTTGTAGGTGACCAAATACTTATTTTCCACTCTTAATTTGGAAATAAATTGTTTAAAAATCAAACAATGTGATTTTCAGTTTTTTTTTTTTTCACATTCTGTCTCTCGTGGTTGAGGTTTACCCATATTGACAATTACAGGCCTCTCTCATATTTTCAAGTAGGAGAACTTGGTGGTTGACTAAATACTTATTTGCCCCACTGTATACATTTGAAGCCGGGAGTGCTTGCCATCATCGGCTGGCGACCCTGGCATGTGACAAGCCGCTGAGATCGAGCCATTTTCGGCGCGACTGCTTGCCGGGACTGCAGCAGAGGAATGACGAGCTGTGCTAGTCCGCTGAAAGTTGCTTGCCACTGGAGGCCGGCCGATCGGTGAAGGCAATTGCTCCCGCCACCATGTGTGACAAGAGTCGGGGTAGGTTCGTGTGATTTTTAGAGTTCAAAAGGCAAGGTAGAGCCTTTAAAGAGCTGCTCGGTATGGGTTAGCATGTAGCCTAGCTCTCACGCTCTCCTGTTTTGTTTATGCTCTTCCCTACATCTCCGAGGCTGGGACAAGGAAATGACAAGAGCTGGATTAACTCCGGTGGCATAAAATACCGTTCTGGGAGGTTTAAGAAGTCAACAGTTTTGACCATTATGCAGTAATTTAGCCCTGTCATACTGAATAAATGCATTTTTAATAATTCATATTCCATTTAGCACAAGATTTATTTGTCATGACAATACAATTTATATGGCAGTCGGGGAATCAATACTTAAACAAAAAATATTCTGTAATAATGTTGGAGTAGAGAGATAAAACAATGATGACATTTTGTGCTACCCATGCTGGCTGACCTAGTCATCAGCCTCCAATTTGTTGTCTCCGTCGTCTTTTTCTAGTTCTGAATCTTCCTCCTCCTCCAAATACAACTCAAACATATATCGCTGTGTGTCACATATTTCCTCTGGATCGACAGTTGTGTTAGAAAAATCCACAGTTGAACCAGAATCGCTGAAAAACGCTTCCTCCTCCATTGTGCTCAATGCTAAATAATTCACCTAGTGACATCATCAACAGAGGGAGACGCCGGAGCGCTATGATGACAGGAGGGGCCAAACGGCAGCTTTAAAGACACATTTCTCGTCGTCTGCGCTTTGCCAAATTATTTTATATAGTTGACTTGTCTCAATATATGATTTAAATAAATAACGTGCTGGTCTTTCTGGTCTTAATATCCATGGCTTCTATCTCCTCCTTTGGTCATCTTGTGATCTCAGCTGAGTATCTAATGACTGGTAGTGCCGACATATTGATGGCTTGGATCTTGTTCTTCCCATTTACCTGACTCTTCAGGACTTGCATTACGCTCAGATTGTAACTGACTTGATATATATATTGTATGTATGACAACACAAGAACTGTTGGTAAAAAACATTCAACTTTTTACAACATACAGTACAATCACCTGCAAAAAAATTGATTGCATACAGAAAATGCAATTGCTTCCCAGCCATTGACATACATTTCCAATTATTTTCATATGACAAAAACAGCTTGACATGACAGCCTGAGGGATTTCCACTTGGATTCAGTAAAAAAAAAAAAACCTGGGTAAAATCTGTGACAGTACTGAGGGGCAAACAGTCTTTTCTTCTGACAATGGCCTCAACACAACGATGAGCAGCCACTAGACATGCTGTGGACTCTCACTTGTTTTCAAGAGGAAAATATCACTCATGCACTTACTATCTTTATCACAGTTGCGCTCTCCACCTACACATGAAGCCAGAAGCTGATTCCAACACGTTTTTTCCTCTGTTCTGAGTGGCTGGCATTTGAGGAGTTTGAACATTACTGTGTTCATTTCATGTACATATTTGTCCATTTAAACAGAAACAACAGTTTGACTTTTGTGTGTTGGGAGGGTGGGGGGGTGGGGGCATCTTGATGACCCCGAAACACAGTGTCAGCAATAGAATTAATTTACAATATAACGTAGATGTAATCTTGACACTGTTTGTGTTTAATCCTCAATCCTTCATTCAAGATCAGTTACGATATGGCAGACACGTTTTACGACCCTCCGCCGTAATCTAATGTGCACTTCCATAAATTCTTGACTGTGATTGGTCCGCTCCGACTGTTGTTTCCGGTTCAGCACTAAATCACCGCCATTTTCAAACATTGTTGTGTTACACGCAAAAATGGACCAAGCCGAGGAGAGTATCATCGAAGAGGTCCGCAAGTATGACAACCTCTACAATGTCTCATCAAAATATTACCAAAATTGCCAAATGGTAAGCAATTCATGGAAGGAGATTGCTAAAAATGTGGGGCTGGAGGTCAGCGATTCCATAAAAAAATGGAACAACCTTCGAGACAAGTATGTTTTTGTTCGGAAGCGAATGGCCACATGAAGCAGTGACACAATCAGCCAAAAACTGCCAGCTTTTTATCACTTTATGTCGTATTTTTGCTTGGTACACTTTATCATTTATTTGTATGTATGTTTGCTGTGAGTTATTGATATTTTACACTTCAAGTACATGAAGAATAAAGCACAGGTTTGGTGTCAAAAGACTTGTTTTGATGTTTAATTTTCAACATAAGACAGTTTACAAACTTGATACATTATCACTGATTGACAGTGCCTCGGTGCTTTTATGATTACGTGCTTACCATCAAGGCTTCCAACGCAGCTTGGGAAGTTCCATAGCCGCCAGAAATCTGCTATGGCTTCCCACTGGCTTGTTGTCGGACACGGCATAGAAATCCGACAAAACGCTGGACAACGAAGCTTGCTGGCTTCCACCCGATGCTAGAATTCGTAAACTTCCAGTCTCTGAGCGGCATCAACAGTCGGACAGACCATCTCCGCAACCATCCTCTGCGTCGCCTGCGCCTCAACATTTGTATGATCAACATTTGTTGTTCAATGTTGATGAGCTGACAATCCACTTTCAAGCTTTCCAGTCCCGTTGGCATTGTTGTGTAACCGGAAGAAAACTAGAGAAAGTCGACAGGAGTCCCCCAAAACCGTACAAACACAACGGCACACCCCTCTAGTGGCTTGGCGGTCAACTACAGAGCAACGCGTTCTCTTGCTGCAGAACTATCGAATGGTCATTGACGCCATAGTGTCTACATCGTCGCTACGTCGTCACCGCAACGCAGAAGCATAACTCAGGCTTTAGATGGAGTTAACTGATTCGCTGTGGCAACCTATTCTGTAGGATTCTTGTTCATTTCATTCATTTTGTTGTTTGTTTTATTGCTATAC
Source organism: Corythoichthys intestinalis (assembly GCF_030265065.1). Taxonomy (NCBI): domain Eukaryota; kingdom Metazoa; phylum Chordata; class Actinopteri; order Syngnathiformes; family Syngnathidae; genus Corythoichthys; species Corythoichthys intestinalis. Next base: position 72,006,890 of record NC_080395.1, on the reverse strand, counting down.
AACTTTTGCAGACAACATTTTAACGGCATTTGATTGCATGGGTCATCGTTGATTCTCATGCATGCATAAGTTGTTTTTTTATTGGTTTGTTAAGCAGTAGGGTTGGGCATCGTTTGAATTTGAACGATTCCGATTCCATTTGTACTTTTCGATTCCTGTTCCGAACAATTCTCGATTCCGATTCTTTTAATAGGCACGGCCCAAAAAATTGCATAGTTTATATTAATTTCTTAACTTCTTGATAATGTTTTAAATTATAGGAACTTTCAATTAACCATGAATTTCTCACAGGGCTATTTTTAACTTATACTATATAAATATCAGTCTTTGAACTTGAATATGATGAAGTTTCTTTCCACAGGAGTGCACTTGTTTCACAAAGATCTTTTTTGTCAAAAGCTCACAGAGAAAACATTTATACATATTCTTTTGCCTATGTTTTGTAAGCTGCAGGCATTTTTACAACAAACAAAAAAAAAAAACTTGTAAAACCCAGTCCAGATTAGCAGAGTGCACAGTATAAAATCAGAAACCGTTTTTGTTGAGGAAATGATCATATCTACCTTCTCAGGCAGTAAGCGTGAGCGTTTTGGACAGATAGTGTCTTCAGCACACACATTCACTGGGCGTAAATGAAGCTTGAATGCATAACTATGAGAAAGCGAGCTGAAGCATTATTATAAATTCTTCTATTGATTATAATTTCATGATCTTTTAATACTGTTGATTTTAACGGAGGTGGCAACGCACTGGGTAAAGTGCGTAGCTACCTATAAAGGCTATATAGACTGAGAAGTCTACTGCTTTAAGATGGTGGCTATTTACTAACGCCGCCGAGTCTGTCATTTCGCATCTAGTTCTATAAACATGTGATATCTACCATAGCCAACGTATTAATATGACTTATTCTTGTACTATTCCATTCATCCATCCATCATCTAATGCAGGGGTTCCCAACCTATTCCACTAAGGCACACTGTGGGTGCAGGATTTCATTCTTACCAAACAAGATGACAACACTTTTTCCCCAATCTGGTGTTTTACAAGTGCAATCAGTTGATTGCAGTCAGGTGTGGCTTGTTTTAGCAGAAGCCTCATTGGTTCAACTGTCTCTGCTGGATCGGCTGGAACAAAAACCAGGACCCACAGTGTGCCTTGAGGACTGGGTTGAAAACCCCTGATCTAATGCTTAATCCAGAGTCGTGTCGCGGGTACACCAGAAGACAGACGTAATTTATTGTTTTACTTACCTGGTTCTGACTGGTTAGAGGACCGGCACAGCATGTCAAATACGCTGCATTCAGCTATGCATCACTCAGCACTTGTATTCTATGGAGCCGGAGGTACTTGATCACATTGGTCGTGCTGACTGGTCATTTTTCTTTGTGAAGTTCTTCAGCCAAACTTTTGAGCGCCGCCACACTGTGTCCATGGTTAAAATAAAGTTGCAATGCACAAACACATGCTTCATGTGGCTTCTTCTTCGTGATTTTCGCCAGCTATTTTTTTCCGATCAGCGGTCAGGGCACCGAAACATGGAATCTAAATTTAAAAATTCGAACGGTGCATCGGAGTGTTAGTCCCGGTTCCCATCAATGCTCGATGCCCAACCCTACTAAACAGGCACCATTGACTTGCGTTAACTCAGCTATTCCAGAGCCCTGAAACTAACAATTAACTCAACTATCTGTCAAACATTCTGAACTAACCCTTTAAATGCATTTATAAGAAAGTCAGTTACATGCAATGACATTACACTGCCCCCCCCCCCCCTCCCCGCCTCCTTTCAATCTCTCTAGGGTTCATATCTCAGGTCTGGCCAGTGTGGAATTATTTCCTTGTGCTTATGTAAGTCTACTGTTAGTGCTCTAGCTTCTTCATACTTCTCAAACAAACAAACAATGTGGTTAATGATGTGTAATCAATCAAACCTGGCAGAAATGTGTCTGGTTTTGCTGGTTTATCATAGTGGAATATGTGAATACCCATTTTACACACTCACAAGACATCGTATGTCCCACACATCAAGTTTCAAATGCAGTGGTACCTCTACTTCTGAAATTAATTGGTTTTGGAAGTAGTTTCTTAACTTGAAATTTCTGTAACTAGAGAGGAGTTTTCCATGTAAATGACCTAACCCGTTCCAAGCCCCCAAAATTCAGACATAAATCTTTTACAATGCATAAAAATGCATCAAAGCATGTAACAAATACATGTTACAATTAGGTCATTGCACAATAAACATAAAATCAGAGTTGTGCAACATCTAAAAAAATCAGTAATAGAGTAAAGAATAAAAGTTATACACTCATGTAAAGCTGTCAGAACACAAGGGGCGAATGAAGAGAGCGCAGGGATACACACATACACATACAGATAAAGTAGAGGTCCCTCTTAGCCAATTGGATGCTCGGCTATTGCCAATGGCATAGCAGAGAGTATGACACATTCAGTAAACTCTGGCAGCTGCGAGTAACAGCCATACTGTATTTTCGCCTTTCGTATCCTGAAATTTCTTTTGTGGGAAGAGGCAATATTATCCCTTTGAGGCGTGTCTTAACCTGAAAAATCTCTATGTAGAGACGTTCGTAAATAGAGGTATCACTGTAATCCCCACAAAAAAATGTCTTACTGCTGCCAATCTGGCCAATATTCTATTCTCCCAATAAAAATAATCACAATATCATTGTCCCCCCAAAAAAGAATTTTTATCATTATGAAAATACAGTGGAACCTCATTACACGATGACAATCTGTTCCACGGCCAAGCTTGTAACGTGAATGTGCTCGTATCATGAATGTATTTTCTCCATAAGAAATAATTGAATTCCTGTTAATGCGTGCACCACTTCCTATGAAGGAATTACATATAAAGTATGGAAACATAGTTATTTATATACAAGTGCTTAACAGATTGTAGAATGTTAAGGCTTACACTCTTTAACAAGATCTCTAAAACGTACACACACGAAACAATGAGCATGAGAAGGAGAGAGCAGATAGAGGATTCTGTTCACAAGGTATGCTCGTATGGCCCCAAGCGGGACTCTGAGACACTTGGGGAGACAACTCAAGAGAGAGTTTGCATGCCACCTGGTGGGATGCCGAGCAAAAGACGTTCGTATAGTATAGTATAGTATAGTATAGTATAGTATAGTATAGTATAGTATAGTATAGTATAGTATAGTATAGTATAGTATAGTATAATATTGTATAGTATAGTATAGTATAGTATAGTATAGTATATATAGTGGAATGAATAAGTATCTGAACCTTTTGGAATTTCTCACATTTCTGCATAAAATCACCATCAAATGTGATCTGATCTTTGTCAAAATCACACAGTTGAAAAAACAGTGTCTGCTTTAACTAAAACCACCCAAACATGTATAGGTTTTCATATTTTAATGAGGGTAGAATGCAAACAATGACAGAAGGGGGGAAATAGGTAAGTGAGCCATCACATTTAATATTTTGTGCCCCCCCCCCCCTTTGGCAGCAATAACTTCAACCAGATGCTTCCTATAGCTGCAGATCAGTCTGGCACATCGGTCAGGACTAATCTTGGCCCATTCTTCTTTACAAAACTGCTGTAGTTCAGTCAGATTCCTGGGATGTCTGGCATGAATTGCTGTCTTTAGGTCATGCCACAGCATCTCAAAGGGGTTCAAGTCTGGGCTTTTTCTGTCATTGTTTGCATGCTATCCTCATTAAAATACGAAAACCTATGAATGTTTGGGTGGTTTTAGTTAAATCATATTTTTTTTATCCGTGTGATTTTAACAAAGATCAGATCGCATTTGATGGTGATTTCATGGAGGAATGTGAGAAATTCCAAAAGGTTCAGATACTTTTTCATACCATTGTAGTATATTTAAAAATCGCTCACATAATGAGACACATTTTAGCTAGGTTCAGACTGCAGGTCTTAATGCACAATTTTTTATTCATATCTGTTTTTTTTTGGCAAGCCTGTTCAGACTGCCTTTTCTGGCCTGTTCATTATTACGTATTATGCATTCGCACTAACTTGCAGTTCGACACATGCTGAGCAAACTGACCCACATGCATAGAATCATCAAAACAAATGACTACACATGCTGGCTCTACGTCATTCTAGGTTGATCATATTTTGATTTCCAAAAAAGAGGACACAAATCACAGACATGAACAATCTAGTCCTATATTCAAAGTTTATATGAATTGATAGAATGGATGCACACACATAGGGTCAGTTTACCCAGACTCTCGGCTATGAAAGCTGTAATGAAATATTGCTCACTTTGGTGCACAGTCAGAAAACCAAACATTCTCAGGCTTATCCTTCTTTCCCCCCATATTTTTTTAATGACTGTGGTCAAGCCTTGTCCCTGAAAGCCGGATTCAAGCCAGGCGCTAACGCTTATGCACAGCTCCATTGCTGACGTCCTCTGTAGTCTCTCGCTCTTTGCCATGGGTGCTGGAAGTCACTTACAGCAGGGGTGCTAAGGGTCTCTTTTATATTTTCGCATCCAAAAACAGCCGTTTCTGTCCAAATTTGTCATTCACACATTTTCACCATACAAGGCAGACAGACACAAGAGCAAACAAAAAACACCACCAAAAAAAAGAACCATATACAGTGGGGAGAACAAGTATATGATACACTGCCAATGGGTTTTCCCATTGGCAGTGTATCAAATACTTGTTCTCCCCACTGTATCTATACATGTATCTACATACAGTGATGAAAATAAGTATTCCCAGCTTGCTGATAAGTTCCCCCACTTAGAAATGATGTGTGGGTTTGAAATTTTCATGGTAGGTGCATGTACACTGTGAGAGACAATAAGAAAACAAATCCAGAAATCACAGTGTATGATTTTTTTTTAACAATTTATTTGCATTATACTGCTGTAAATAAGTATTTGAACACCTGTATATTAGCTAGAATTGTGAGCCTCAAAGACCTGTTAGTTGACTTTAAAATGTCCAACAAGTAGGTGAAGTGGAGTGGGACTTTTTCAGTCTGACTTTTTGAGGCGGTTAGCTGCATATACACACCTGCCCCAACCCGATACAGATTTTTTTTTTTTTTTTTTTACAAAAGTTCCAAGCATGTTACAGTTTCTCTTTTTCCTGAGTGTTGCGGAGGATAAAACGTGTATGTTTTTGTTGAGCTACATGCTCTAGGTGTAGGTTAAGACTTGCTGTATGGAAGCTATTAACAAATTTTGTTCATAGCTTTTCCCCATAAATACACATATACTGCATATTAACAGGTTGGTGTCGATGTAGATACTTACAGACATATAGTTTCGTAGGCAGCAACGTACAGAAAGCACTCAACAGCGTCAATGCGACCGACTGTGTACTGTGAATGAGCGTGTGTTCCAATCTCCATCAAACGATGGCTGCCTGGAATTATTATGACCACATGGTGGCAGTAACTTACTAAAAAATGTCAACTGGCTCTAAACACTTACGACTATAATCAGCACAATAAATCTTTTTTTTTTTTTTTTTTTTTTAAATAGTGTATATATATATATATATATACAGTGCTGCTCGAAAGTTTGTGAACCCCACAGCGATGGTCAGATTTTTTGTAAAAAAAACTAAAATAACCTTATTAAATGTTAAGTTATACCCAAATCCACAATACTGACATTCCAAATAATGGACTGAAACAAAAGAAATAGTTATATTGTCATTCTTTATTTAACAAAAGTGGTTGATTTAAGAAAAACTCAGATATCATGTGTGCAAAAGTATGTGAACCCCTTCAGTTAATAGGATATTGCGCCTCCTTTTGCAGAGATTACCTCAACCAAACGGTTTCTGTAGTGACTAATCAGCCTCTCACATCTACTTTGGGGGATTTTTGCCCATTCTTCCTTGCAGAACGCAGTCAGTTGAGAGAGGTTTGATGGGCGTCTGGCATGAACTGCTCGCTTCAGGTCCCGCCACAGCATTTCAATGGGATTTAGGTCAGGACTTTGACTGGGCCAGTCCAGAACACGAATCTTCTTCTTTTTCAGCCATTCCTTGGTTGTATTGCTGGAATGCTTTGGATCATTATCATGTTGCATGATCCACCTTCTGCCAAGCTTTAACTTCAAAACAGATGGCGTCAGGTTATGTTCTAGGATTTGACAATATTCCTCAGAATTCATGATTCCCTGGACTATGTGGAGTTGTCCAGGTCCTGAGGATGAAAAGCAAGCCCAGATCTTGACATTCCCACCTCCATGCTTCACTGTTGGGAGAAGGTTCTTTTGGTGGTATGCAGTGTTGACTTTTCGCCAGACATGGCGGTTTTGGTTGTGACCAAACAGTTCAATTTTGCACCTACATCAGTTGATGAAAACTCTTTTTAATTTAGTCTCGACAACACAACTGTTAAAAAAACAAAAAAAAACTACTGAATTGATTGATTAGGAAATCAGGTTGAAATAATAGAAAATTCCAAAATGTTGAGGGGGTTCACAAACTTTTGAGCAGCACTGTATATATATATATATATATATATATATATATATATATATATATATATATATATATATATATATATATATATATATATATATTTATTTATACATATATTTATAGACACCGGCCACTTTATTAGCTACACCTGTCGAACTGCTCGTTAACACTTAATTTCTAATCAGCCAATCACATGGCGGCAACTCAGTGCATTTAGGCATGTAGACATGGTTTAAGACAATCTCATGCAGTTCAAACCGAGCATCAGTATGGGGAAGAAAGGTGATTTCAGTGACTCTGAACGTGGCATGGTTGTTGGTGCCAGAAGGGCGGGTCTGAAAAAACTGCTGATCTACTGGGATTTTCACGCACAACCATCTCTAGGGTTTACAGAGAATGGTCCGAAAAAGAAAAAATATCCAGTGAGCGGCAGTTCTGTGGGCGGAAATGCCTTGTTGATGCCAGAGGTCAGAGGAGAATGGCCAGACTGGTTTGAGCTGATAGAAAGGCAACAGTGACTCAAATAACCACTCGTTACAACCAAGGTAGGCAGAAGAGCAGATTGGAAAAACGATGCCTGGTCAGATGAGTCTCGATTTCTGCTGCGACATTTGGATGGTGGGGTCAGAATTTGGCGTCAAAAACATGAAAGCATGGATCAATCCTGCCTTGTATCAACGTTTCAGGCTCGTGGTGGTGGTGTAATGGTGTGGGGAATATTTTCTTGCCACTCTTTGGGCCCCTTGGTACCAATTGAGCATCCTTGGAACGCCACAGCCTACCTGAGTATTGTTGCTGAACATGTCCGTCCCTTTATGACCACAATGTACCCCACTTCTGATGGCTACTTTCAGCAGGATAATGCGCCATGTTATAAAGCTGGAATCATCTCAGACTGGTTTCTTGAACATGACAATGAGTCCACTGTACTCAAATGGTCTCCACAGTCACCATATCTCAATCTAATAGAGCATCTTTGGGATGTGGTGGAACGGGAGATTTGTGGATGTGCAGCCGACAAATCTGCACCAACTGTGTGATGCCATCATGTCAATATGGGCCAAACTCTCTGGTGAATACTTCCAGCACCTTGTTGAATCTATGCCACGAAGAATTGAGGCAGTTCTGAAGGCAAAAGGGGGTCCAACCCGTTACTAGCATGGTGTACCTAATAAAGTGGCCGGTGAGTATGTATATATATATATATATATATATATATATATATATATATATATATATATATATATATATATATATATATATATATATATATATATATATATACACACACAGTGCCTTGCAAAAATATTCGGTCCCCTTGAATCTTGCAACCTTTCGCCACATTTCAGGCTTCAAACATAAAGATATGAAATTTAATTTTTTTCAACAACAAGTGGGACACAATCGTGAAGTGGAACAACATTTATTGGATAATTTAAACTTTTTTAACAAATAAAAAACTGAAAAGTGGGGCGTGCAATATTATTCGGCCCCTTTACTTTCAGTGCAGCAAACTCACTCCAGAAGTTCAGTGAGGATCTCTGAATGATCCAATGTTGTCCTAAATGACCGATGATGATAAATAGAATCCACCTGTGTGTAATCAAGTCTCCGTATAAATGCACCTGCTCCTTGATAGTCTCAGGGTTCTGTTTAAAGGGCAGAGAGCATTATGAAAACCAAGGAACACACCAGGCAGGTCCGAGATACTGTTGTGGAGAAGTTTAAAGCCGGATTTGGATACAAAAAGATTTCCCAAGCTTTAAACATCTCAAGGAGCACTTTGCAAGCCATCATATTGAAATGGAAAGAGCATCAGACCACTGCAAATCTACCAAGACCCGGCCGTCCTTCCAAACTTTCTTCTCAAACAAGGAGAAAACTGATCAGAGATGCAGCCAAGAGGCCCATGATCACTCTGGATGAACTGCAGAGATCTACAGCTGAGGTGGGAGAGTCTGTCCATAGGACAACAATCAGTCGTACACTGCACAAATCTGGCCTTTATGGAAGAGTGGCAAGAAGAAAGCCATTTCTCAAAGATATCCATAAAAAGTCTCGTTTAAAGTTTGCCACAAGCCACCTGGGAGACACACCAAAAATTTGGAAGAAGGTGCTCTGGTCAGATGAAACTAAAATTGAACTTTTTGGCCACAATGCAAAACGATATGTTTGGCGTAAAAGCAACACAGCTCATCACCCTGAACACACCATCCCCACTGTCAAACATGGTGGTGGCAGCATCATGGTTTGGGCCTGCTTTTCTTCAGCAGGGACAGGGAAGATGGTTAAAATTGACGGGAAGATGGATGCAGCCAAATACAGGAACATTCTGGAAGAAAACCTGTTGGTATCTGCACAAGACCTGAGACTGGGACGGAGATTTATCTTCCAACAGGACAATGATCCAAAACATAAAGCCAAATCTACAATGGAATGGTTCAAAAATAAACGTATCCAGGTGTTAGAATGGCCGAGTCAAAGTCCAGACCTGAATCCAATCGAGAATCTGTGGAAAGAGCTGAAGACTGCTGTTCACAAACACTCTCCATCCAACCTCACTGAGCTCGAGCTATTTTGCAAGGAAGAATGGGCAAGAATGTCAGTCTCTCGATGTGCAAAACTGATAGAAACATACCCCAAGCGACTTGCAGCTGTAATTGGAGCAAAAGGTGGCGCTACAAAGTATTAACGCAAGGGGGCCGAATAATATTGCACGCCTCTTGCCACTTTTCAGTTTTTTATTTGTTAAAAAAGTTTAAATTATCCAATAAATTTTGTTCCACTTCACGATTGTGTCCCACTTGTTGTTGATTCTTGACAAAAAATTAAAATTTTATATCTTTATGTTTGAAGCCTGAAATGTGGCGAAAGGTTGCAAGGTTCAAGGGGGCCGAATACATTTGCAAGGCACTGTATGTATATATATATGTATGTATTAGGGCTGTCAAAATTATTGCGTTAACGGGCGGTAATTATTTTTTGAAATTAATCACGTTATAATATTTGACGCAATTAAAGCATATGCCCCGCTCAGACAGATTTAAATGAAAATGCCCACTTGTTAATTGTGTTTTGTGGAGTTTCGCTGCCCTCTGCTGGCGCTTGGGTGCGACTGATTCCATAGGCTTCAGCTCCAATGAGCATTGTGTAAGTAATTATTGACATCAACAATGGCGGGCTACTAGTTTATTTTTTTGATTGAAAAATTTACAATTTTTTTTTAAACGAAAACATTAAGAGGGGTTTTAATATAAAATTTCTATAACTTGTACTAACATTTATCTTTTAAGAACTACAAGTCTTTCTATCCATGGATCGCTTTAACTGAATGTTAATAATGTTAATGCCATCTTGTTGATTTATTGTTATAATAAACAAATACAGTCCTTATGTACCGCATGTTGAATATAAATATCCATCTTGTGTCTTATCTTTCCATTCCAACAATAATTTACAGAAAAATATGGCATATTTTATAGATGGTTTGAATTGCGATTAATTGCGATAAATTACGATTAATTAATTTTTAAGCTGTAATTAACTCGATTAAAATTTTTAATCATTTGACAACCCTAATATATATATATATGTATATATGCATATACTGTATATATATGTGTGTGTGTGTGTGTATATATATATATGTGTGTGTGTGTATATGTATATATATACAGTATATACATATATATATATATATATATATATATATATGTATATATACATACATCTCTCTCGCTCTCTCTCTCTCTCTCTCTCTCTCTCTCTCTCTCTCTCTCTCTCTCTCTATATATATATATATATATATATATATATATATATATATATATATATATATATATATATATATATATATATATATACACAGTTCTGGCCAAAAGTATTGTCATCCCTGCAATTCTGTCAGATAATACTCAATTTCTACTCTCCACAGGTGTTTTATGGGATTCAGGTCTGGACTCATTGCTGGCCACTTTAGAAGTCTCCAGTGTTTTTTCTCAAACCATTTTCTCGTGCTTTTTGAAATGTGTCTTGGGTCGTTGTCCTGCTGGAAGACCCATGACCTCTGAGGGAGACCCAGCTTTCACACACTGGGCCATACATTATGCTGCAAAATTTGTTGGTAGTCTTCAGACTTCATAATGCCATGCACACGGTCAAGCAGTCCATTCCCAGAAGTAGCAAAGCAACCCCGAAACCTCAGGGTACCTCCGTCATGTTTGTCTGTGGGGACCATGTTCTTTTCTTTGAAGGCCTCGTTTTTTTCCCCCTTGTAAACTCTATGTTGATGCCTCTTCCCAAAAAGCTCTACTTTTGCCTCATCTGACCAGAGAACGTTCTTCCAAAACGTTTTTGGCTTTCTCAGGTAAGTTTTGGTAAACTCCAGCCTGGCTTTTTATGTCTCTGGGTCAGAAGTGGGGTATTCCTGGCTATCCTACCAGAGTCCCTTTTCATTCAGATGCCAACGCATAGTACGGGATGACACTTTTGTACCCTCGGACTGCGGGACAGCTTGAACTTGTTTAGATGTTAGTCGACGTTCTTTATCCACCGTCTGCACAATGTTTCGTTGAAATCTTTCGTCAATTTTTCCTCTCCGTCAACATCTAGGGAGGTTAGCCACAGTGCCATGGGCTTACATTTATTGTTGACACTGCGCATGGTAGACACAGGAACATTTAGGTCTTTGGAGATGGACTTGTAGCCTTGAGAGTGCACATGCTTCCTCACAATTTTGCTTCTCAAGTCCTCAGACAGGTTTTGTTCTTCTTTTTTTTCTCCATGCTCAATGTGGTACACACAAGGACACATGACAGAAGTTGAGTCAACTTTAATCCATTTTAACTGGCTGAAAGTGTGTTTTAGTTATTCCCACCACCTGTTATATGCCACAGGTAACTAACAGGTTCTGTTAATTATACAAATTAAAGAAGCATCACATGATTTATCAAAGGGTGGCAGTACTTTTGTCAAGCCCATTTTTGGAGTTTTGTGTGAAATGATAATGGTTTAATTTTTTTCCCCATTCTAATAAACGAAAATATTGCTACCAAAGCATTTGTAATTGCAATCATTTTCTGGGATAAATTGAGCATTATCTGACAGAATTGCACGGGTGCCAATACGTTTGGCCAGCACTGTATATTTATAGCGTAAATTAAAAACACTATCCTTTTCACCCTATTGCGATCCTCTGAAAAATGGCCTGATCGGCCCGATTTATATAGCGCGAACATTTCATTTTGCTTGGAGTTCCCTTTAAGCTTACAACTCTAATTGTTGATAAATGTGACTTCACATTTTATTATCATGATTCATCATTCTAAATTTAGAATTAACAGAACCCCTCCTGAATAAATTGCCATAATTTACTAATTATACCAGTGGGTTGTTATAACCCTTTTGTATTTTCAGTCTCTTAATTTAAATGCACAGACCCTCCCAAGTTTTTTGTGGCCGGCTGTCCACCCACACGCGCACGCACGTACACACGCACCCACACACGCACCCACACTTTTTTCGAAGTCAGGTCGCAAGGGCAGCAGCTTCAGCAAGGAAGCTTAGACTTAATTAGACCTAACTGGTTTCCCGGGCTACCTCATCTGGTTCTTCTCGATGTAGAGCAGCGGAACAACTCAAGCCCCTTCTCGATGGCTGAGCTTTCCACCCTATCTCTGAAGGGAGAGCCTGGACATCCTGGAACTCGTTTTGGATGCTTGTATTTGGTCTCGTTCTTGTTCTTTCGGAAGACAAACTTCCTGTCCACAATTTACCTACAAGTGTCGCACTATAGTCCTACTCCTCGTTTCCTCCCCCAACAACACATTTACTTTGGTGTTATACACAATCATATGTCTCCATGGAAACCAGAGGAGGACTGAAAAAGAATCTTATGTGAAGGCGGTGATGATGATGATGTTGGCAGTAGTGGTAGTGATGGTGGGTGGTGCAATAATAATGAAGGCTACATTGTGTACCCTGCTGCTTTTGTAGGTGATTTTTTACCCGTGTTATCAAATAAAATAACCCTAGAAAACATTTAAGCTTGGTCTACTGTGCCATTTCATCCCAGAAACTAATACAAATATTGCAAATTTTAGGTGTTCTAATAGCATGCCAAAGTTATTTAAAAAAATAAAAACAACTAGGTGAAAAACCCCTATAGAAGCGGATCCTAAAAAAAAAAGGTGCTACTGAGCTGTGCAGCCACGCCCTTATTCAAAACCAAAATGAATCTTCTAATTGGGCCAACTCGAACAAGTGTGGCAAATTTCGTGGCTCTATAAGTTAGCTTGAAGTCCCTGAAGAAATCAACTTCCTGTTAATGGCAAACATGGGTCGTCATGGAAACAGACAGAGATTCTGTCAAATAATGCTCAATTTCTCCCGGAAAATGATTCTAATTACAAATGCTTTAGAAGTAATAACTTCATTTATTTTGCTTGTAATGAAAAAACACAAAACAGAATGGGAAAAAAAATTGCATCATTATCATTTGACACAAAACTCCAAAAACGGGCCTGACAAAAGTACTGGCACCCTTTGAAAAATAATGTGATGCTTCTCTAATTAACAGCACCTATTACCTACCGGTGGCACGTAACAGGTGGTGGCAATAACTAAATAACACTTGCAACCAGTTAAAATGGATTAAAGTTTACTCAACCTCAATAAAATATTGTAAAAAAAAAAAAAAAAAAAAAAAAAATTGACTCAACCTCTGTCATGTGTCCTTGTGTGTACCACATTGAGCGTGGAGAAAAGAAAGACGACCAAAGAACTGTCTGAGAACTTGAGAAGTAAAATTGTGAGGAAGCATGGGGAATCTCAAGGCTACAAGTCCATCTCCAAAGACCTGAATGTTCCTGTGTCTACCGTGCACAGTGTCATCAATAAGTGTAAACCCCATGGCACTGTGGATAACCTCCCTAGATATGGACGGAAAAGAAAAATTGATGAGAGATTTCAACGATGTGTGTGCGGATGGTGGGTAAATAACCTCAACTAACATCCAAACAAGTTCAAGTTCTCCTGCAGTCCGAGGGTACAACAGTGTAAATCCGTACTATCCGTTGGCGTCTGAATGAAAAGGGACTCTGGTAGGATATCCAGGAATACCCCACTTCTGACCCAGAGACCTAAAAAGCCAGGCTGGAGTTTGCCAAAACTTACCTGGGAAATCCAAAAACGTTTTGGAAGAATTGTTCTGTGGTCAGATGAAACAAAAGTAGAGCTTTTTGGGAAAAGGCATCAACATAGAGTTTAGAGTAAAAAAAAACCAAAAACAAGGCCTTCATAGAAACCTTCACAGTCAAACATGGCGGAGGTTCCCTGATGTTTTGGGGTTGCTTTGCTGCATGTGGCACTGGACTACTTGACTGTGTGCATGGCATTATGAAGTCTGAAGACTACCAACAAATTTTGCAGCATAATGTAGGGCCCAATGTGAGAAAGCTAGATCTCCCTCAGAGGTCATTGGTCTTCAAGCATGACGATGACCCAAAACAGACTTCAGAAAGCACTAGAAAATGGTTGGAGAGAAAGCACAGGAGACTTCTATAGTGGCCAGCAAGGTTGTGCTACCAAGTATAAGGCTGAGGGTGCCAATACTTTTGTCCGGCCCATTTTTGAAGTTATGTGTAAAATGATCTTTTTTTTTTTCATTCTCTTTTGTGTTGTGTGTTGCAAGCAAAATAAATGAAGATATTACTACCAAAGAATTTGTAATTGCAATCATTTTCTGGGAGAAATGGAGCATTATCTGACAGAATTGCAGGAGTGCCAATACTTTTGGCCAGCACTGTAAGTAAAATGAGTGACTTTCTGTTGCCATTAGTTGGTGCTGTTGGGTTGATGCAAATGACCCCTACAAAACCTTTCAGGGTACGACTCTCATCAAGCACGGGAAGTTTTGCGTTGATATGTTATATATCTGCGAAGTTAAAACTGCTCAAAATTTGTGAGACAAAATGACTACTGTCATTTTTACTTTCCTGTTTGGAGCCCTCTGCTCCAACGAAACCTCATTATTTTTCAATAGGCACCTGAACCCATGTGGTAAATGGTGTTAGACTTGTATAGCACTTTTCCACCTTTCAAGTCTCTCAAAGCACTTTACACTACATCGCCATCCACCTACTGGTGACGCAGCAGTATCTTGCTCAAGGATACTTAGGCATGTTTTTCAGGGCAGAAAAGCGAACCGACAACCTCTGGCTTGGGGGACAACTACTCTACCCCATAAGTCATATGTCTTAAGCAGGTTTGAAATCAATTGATTTTTTTTTTCCCTTGGAGGAGGAGCCTGTTTCATAAAAAGGGCGTTTCCTGTTCCCAGTTGGGGATGCCTGGCCTCATGGATAATATTTCAATGCAGTCGTGTTCAGGTTGGGATACCTCTCATACATGCCAGATATAAAAAAAGACTGAACTTTGGATCAGGAAGTTATTAGTCATATACTGAATTTAGCGTGTTGCCGAAAAAAGAGGCAGACCTTGGCACCCCGCCCAGATCAGCCCCACAAATGAAAACTCACCATTTTCATAACTCTATATCTCATATTCTCATGAACTGTCTCACCAATTTTGAGGATGATCCAATTAATTCCCTAGGTGCCAATGTCTCAAATTTGTACCCTGTAAATCGACAAAAACATCACATTCAATACAAAATACCTGATTTCCTGTTTGGTTTGGGATATGGGTTCAGGAGACTATTTGGTGCAGTTTTGCACAAGGTATCGACTCCCAAATGTTCATCTCTCTATGTTGAAAAATCCTAATAGGAGAGGCCTTTTTGAAAAATTTAAGGCGGCAATATTGTTATGGTTTTTCACAAGGTCACAAAATTATCGGAAATTACGCCATGCCACATGCATCTGAAAATTTTGGTGAGTTTTCCAGCATGTTGAGGCCTCCAAATTGTCAATTTTTATTTGCCCCTAAAAAAATGTTTTCGTTTTTTCTCGCTGTGAATTAATACTTAAGTTTTAATGCCTTCGTGCAACTATACCATTACTGAGCATCAGAGGTAGCAACACGAGTACAAGAAAGATCAGGAAGGTAAACAAGATATTGACCAATAAAAACCACCAAACTCTTGTACAGTAGGTGGCGGTATGCACCTGATAGTTGCTTGTAATGTTTGGAGTTTTTGAGCTTTTTAAGCTTTTGTTTACAATGCAGTCAATTTTATTGCTTGTTTTTTTCCATTCTACAGTTTTAATTAAAACAGCAGTCAATGAATTTTCTGTTTTTTTCTTTGAATATTGACTCAGATCTCTGTATGTATGTATATATATGTTATATATACGTATATGACATTTTTGCATCAGAAGAAAACACTTTACTTGTACAGTGAATTTTAAAATACTTGAGTAATTTTTTTCTCAGATGCTGGTACTAAAGTATTTTTTTGCAAAAAAAAAAGTGAGTACTTCATCCACTACTGCATTTTTGTGCACATATGCACTAAGATGGACTGAGGGGAGTCCAAGAAGCATTCTGCTGGCATTTTAATGTAAGGAGTTTTATCAAAAACACAATTTGTGCAAATAATTAAAAACTACTTGGAATTTTATGGGCCCTAGTAATTTGCGGCCTTCGGCAACTACCTCTTTTTGAATAATGGTAAGTCCGCCACTGATTGAAGATTTGTCACACACCAACACAATATGAAAATGGAGGCAAGGCAAGGCAAGGTCAAATTTATTTATATAGCACAGTTCAACACAAGGCAATTCAAAGTGCTTTACATCACACGAAGATCATAAAAATTACAATAAATCAATAGAAAGTAAAAACAAAGACAATCGAGACAGGAAATAAAATTATACATATAATTCGCATTTAGAATTTAAAAATAAATAAATAAATAATAATAATAATAATAATAATAATAATTGAAATCAGCAATGGAGATAAAGCACAAGAGTAATAGAAAGCAAATAGCTTGAAATATCTTGGCAGTTATGGATATGCTGTGCTAAACAAAAGTGTTTTTAGCCCTGATTTAAAGGAGATAACAGTCTGAGGTTACTTCAGACCTTCAGGTAACTTGTTCCAGAGTTGAGGAGCACAATAACTAAATGCTGCCTCACCCTACTTAGTTCTTGTTCTTGGAACACACAGGAGACCGGTTCCAGACGACCTTAGGGGTCTAGGTGTTTCATAGGAATCTAAAACATCAAGCATGTATTTTGGCCCAAGGCTAATAAGTTTTTTGTACACGAGCAGTAGTATTTTATAGTCTATCCGTTGACTCACTGGAAGACAGTTTAACGATTTCAAATCCTGTGTAATGTGGTCCAGTTTCCTTGTATTTTTGAGGACTCTTGCTGCAGCATTCATTACTAGCTGCAGCTTCCTGACTGATTTTTTTATATATACCTGTAAATATACTGTTGCAATGGTCCAATCTACTGAAAATGAATGCATGCATACGTTTTTCCATGTCTCGTTGAGTCAGAAGCCCCTTAATTCTGGCTATATTTTTAGGTGGTAATGAGCAGATTTAGTGACGGACTTTAGATGGCTATCAAATTCTAGGTCTGAATCAATAATTACCCCAAGATTTCTGACTTGATTTGTAGCTGTAAGTGATATTGTGCTAAGGTGCTTGCTTATCTTTGACCTTTCCTTTTTTGGCCCAAAATAATCAATTCTGTCTCCTCGGCATTTAACTGGAGAAAATTCTAGCACATCCATTCATTTGATGAATGCATTTGGTCAGGGAGACTAAGGGACTATAATCATGTGGTGACACAGAAATGTAGAGTTGTGTGTCATCTGCATAGGTGTGATAGGAGATGTCATACTGTTCCCAAATCTGAGCTAGGGGAAGCATATAGATGTTAAATAAGAGTGGTCCAGGAATTGATCGTTTGAGGGACTCAACATCTGAATTTGGTTCGTTCTGACGATGGTTTCCGATTGACACAAAGAAATCCCTATCATATAAATAAGATGGGTACCACTGAAGAACAGTGTCAGTAAGCCCTACCCACTGTTCCATTCTGCTGAGTAGTATGTTGTGATCAACCGTGTCGAATGCGGCGCTGAGATCCAATAGTAGCAGAACAGATGATTTGTCCGCATCGGTATTCCAACAAATATCATTTAGCACTTTGATAAGCACGGTCTCGGTGCTGTGTTGTGGCGGAAATCCAGACTGAAATGAGTTTAAAAAAATTTTTGCTTCATAAAAACCTGGATCTGTTCGAACACAACCTTCTCGATAATTTTCCCCAGGAATGTCATATTTGATATTGGCCTTTTTACTGATGTTTGAGGCATCCAGATTAGGTTTTTTTTAGAAGAGGTTTTATTACTGCAGTTTTTAAAGTCTGTGGGAACGCTCCTGTTTGGCAAGAAGTATTTATAATCTGAAGTATGTCTGGGGCTATGCAATGAAAAACAGTTTTGAAAAAGTTTGACGGAAGGATGTGAAGGCAGCATGTTGTGGGCTTTAATTTTGACACAATTTCTGTTAAAGTGGCATAGTCCAAGAGGCTAAACTGTCTAAGATTGACGTGGGTGACATTTTGGGAGGCATTTAGTGTAACAATTGTTAATATGGAGTTGCACACAGTCTGTCTAATCTTTAGTACTTTGTGTGTAAAGAATGCTGCAAAATCATTACAGGACACCTCAGATGCCAATTCCTGAGGTACTGTGGGTATTGTTGATGTTTCTACTAATGATCTCTGAAACATATGACTGTCTAGCATTTTTCAGTTCCTTGTTGTATTTCCGAATACTCTGTTGGAAGACAAATATTGTTGAACAAGACATGAACAATCCCGGTCAACATGATACAAGTCATCTCATTTTGTATAGTGCTGGAAGTGGGAGGAATTCCTCAATCTACAGAACCTTTTGGGGGGGAAAAGGTCCTTTGGGAAAGTTGTACATGGTGCGTTCAAAGTTCCGAATACGTTAGTCTTTCCATTTTCTAGGGAGTTTGGTCTATGCACTGTAAATTAATGAAGTATGTTGAAAAATGCAAGATGTTCCTCTACTTACAGCCATAGGCGGATCTACTATTCAGGCGAAGTAGACGATCGCCTTAGGCCCCTAACCAGTAGGGGGCCCCTGACCAGCTGCCCTTGCCCCAACGAGCAATGGCTTGGGCCAACGGAGCCAGCAGCACCCCCAACTATTCGTCATGAATAATTATGTCAGCATACCAAACAAACAAATCACAAAACAAAAAAGCCATTTGAATGCTGCAATTATATTATCTCCCACCCCCAACACACACGCTACTTTGAGCGCCTTGAAAGGTGGAAAAGTGCTATATAAGTATAACACCATTTACACCATTTACCATTTACAATGGACTGTTCCTCGACGACGGACAGAGTATCAGTTGCTTAGCTTCATTTAGCGCCGTTTAGCATCGCTTAGCTTAGCTGTTCGTTAGCTTCACTTAGCTCTCCCATGGTTTTCACTCCGCTAAGCCCGCTATTTTTACAGCTCATTTGCTACTTTGCACATCGGCTATCGTTTATTTCGAACACATGAGCGAACGTGCTCTCCATGAGAGCCAAAGTGCAGTGAAGGAGAAGTTGAGAACAGGCCTCTAATGCCTCTTTTAACTTTCTTCTTCTTTTTCACACCGAACATAAAATACACGACAGCACACCCTGTGGCGAAACAATGTAGTACAGTTCCAATCAGTCATACAATAACACTCAACAGCTGGTTAACAGCAAAAGCACGTCATGTTCGTCATATAAATAATGATTTCTGGAGTTAATCCCACATACTTCAGAATTAATACTATAATATGTTGAATAAATACTACATAATACAGATTCTACACTAAGAATAGCTTTCAAATGACACTCTTCATGACAAATATTATTGGCAATTAATAATTATTATAATTATTATACTACTATTACATATAGTAATATACTATAATAATATTGCTAGAATTTTTTTTACGAATTTTTTTTAATAAAGTTGGAAAGGCAAAGTCAGTGTTCTGAATCTGTTTACTTTCCAATCTTTTGCACTAGTAAATGCCATCAGCATTCAACCTCATTGTTTATTTGTGATTAATTATTGTTATTTACATCATTATTTGTACTTTAATAAAGAATTTAAGTGTTCCAAAATAGTTTTGTGAATTAATAAGCGTCAACAAAAATTTCATTGCTAAATTAGTAAAAAAATAAATAAATAAAAAAATTATTAGATCAGTCGATTAATCGTAAAACTAGTCGCCTGACTAATCAGGAGACAATTTGTCATTTAGGACAGCCCTAGTGTACCAGAACATATTTCCTCCACACCCTTCTCACCTTTTAACCTCTGACCCATGAAGAGGGCCCCTGGATATGTTCGCCTTAGGCCCCAAAATTGCCAAGTCCGCCACTGGTTACAGCACGATATAAAACGACCCCCAAGTGCTTGTTTTGAGAAATTCAATGTTTAGATAGAAGAAAAGGTCAACTGTGGAGGAAGGAGGCAGGGAAGTGCAGCAAAATAATGTGCTTGCTCTCCATCACTCTCCTTTCTGGTATTCATTCTGCAGAATTCAGAGCAGGCATGCTTATGTAATGCTGCCAGGTCTCCCTTGAGGTGCGTGCGTGTGCACACATATGGAGCAGGTGTGAGTATGTGCATGTGTGGAAGCTTTGTATGCAACACATCAGTACCAATAAAAGTTTACTGTGACACAGCTTGTTCGTTCAATGTGCCAAAACGACCGTAAGCAGCAGGAGCATGTCAACAAGAGATCTGGGTCAATGGCATTGTAAAACCACTGTAACCGGTGCTAGGGTTGCGGAGAAGGGTGTCCATTCACTGCCCTCTAGTGGAAAAACCCAATATCTATCCTTCTTCCATTGATTCAGATCAACCTCTAATACCACATATTTTAATTAAATAAAGCATAAAACCTAACCTAAACCAGGGGTGTCACTATACCTAATACAAAACTGTGGCACTGGTAAGCTAGCAATTTTTTTTGGCACAAAAAGTCAAAAATAGTGCTCTAAAGTGCGTATGACACCAAAAAGCATTTTATTTTATATTTCACGCTGTGTTTTATATTCCTGAATGAAATGGACAGCTTGGATGTGTGTGGAAGCGATCGTTTTATATACTGAATTTTTGAATCCTGCGCCATGTAAATGAGTAACTTCCGGCTCCAGTGTCGGGTTAGGGACGAATGTGAATGTGACGTCACCCGGTTCAGCATCTCGCAATACAGCATTGCTTTATAGCATGCAGATGGATTCAGCTGACTTTGATGATTAATTCGTTTATTTTAACACATCACGCAAGCCAAATGTGCTGCAGAAAATTGTTGCTGCACCAGGGAGAGGCGTGTGAGCCTTTTTAGGTTTCAAAAGGTTCCCATTCACCATGAATATTGGCCAAAACAAGCCCTACGACTGTGGGACCATTGGACTTATAAGGAAGTGAGTAAACATCATATTTTGTATTATGTCAAATGCTAGGATCATGGCACACATTTTAATAAGGAGGTGGGTTGCATTTTGTGGCTGATTGTCCACCGGGAATGCCACTTGGCCGACGACCGGCAGCTTGTTTGCACACACTCCTCTATACCCAGCTTATTGTATAGAGTTGTTACATTTTTCCTCTTTGTTCTACATTTAGATTAGATTTGACTTTATTTTTGCCAGAGATGCCCACAGTGGCTCTACCAGTTTCACCAATGAGACATTGCAACAATATTCAACAGACATAAAAATACAGTCCCATGACCACACACGAGCTTGCCGTCTGAAGTCGTACGATCATGCTAGCCTGTTCAATCATATGGCATCTTTGAAGCACCACAAAAACTATTTCAAATAGTGCTCTGTCGCCAACATTACTTGAAAGCGCGGAACTTCTCTCCTGTTAGGTCCTCTTCCCCTTCCTTCTGAGACATGCCCACCTCCAGCAGGTGTGCATGTTTTTAATGATTACAGGTCAGACGAGTGGAGCGGCCACACCTGAGGGCAATTAACATCAGCCAGCTTTAAAAGCCAAGCAGACGCTCCACCTCGTCGCCCGATCAACTTGTCTGGTTTCGCCGTCAGTTGCTTCTCGCATTCTTTATATGATATCATTGATTCCCGGCTCACGATTACTTTGCTCTCGCCCCAGGTCCTGTCTTCTGCGCGCTCCTTGTCGGATTCTACGCCTGCCTCCTTCCGAGCTTCCACGCCTGCCTCCTTCCGAGCTCCCACGCCTGTCTCCTCCCAAGCTCCCACGTCTCACGCCGGCTCACGAAGCAACCCCCATCCGCCACGTTATCTCTGGTGTCTGTAAATAAATATTACTCACCGCAACCACCGTGTGTCTGCACTTAGATCCCTCCTCGTCGCACACCCTAACAGTTTGATCGGGCCATAATGGATCTCGCAGACAAACCCACCGGCTCACCCACGTCACTCCGAGACCACCACCAAGCCATTGACTTCCTCTTCCATAAGGTAACGGACATTTCCCACTCACTCCAGGCCATACAAGCACAACTCTCCCCGCCTCCCCTTCGCCGCGCCGCCGCCTCGCCAAGCCACGTTCCCGTAACTAACCTGGTGTCATCAGCTGCAGACCGGGAGCCGCACGTTCCCGCACCGGCACCTTACGATGGAAACCTCGGTACGTGTCGGGCTTTTTTGGTCCAATGCAGCCTTGTTTTCGAACTACAGCCGTCCATGTATCAAGGGGACCGTACAAAGATTGCTTACCTCATCGGCTGCCTTCGCGGAGCGGCTTTGGAATGGGCCTCTTCAATATGGGAGCAGAGTTCTTCCGTGTGTGTGTCGTACTCCCGCTTCACGAAGGAAATGCGCAAGATCTTCGATCATCCAGTCCGTGGCAAAGAGGCAGCCAAGCGGCTAATGTCCATTCGCCAGGGGCCTCGGAGCGTCGCCGAATTCTCGGTTGAGTTCCGGACGTTGGCCGCGGAAAGCCGGTTTAATGACGCGGCTCTCCAGGAAGTGTTCACCCGCGCCTTGAACGAATCCCTCAAGGATGAATTGGCCACACGGGACGAGCCCAGTTCCTTGGAAAACCTGGTTCTTTTGGCAATAAATATTGACAATCGCTTACGCGAGCGAGAAAGGCAACGCAGAGAAGAGCTGGACGCCACACGCAAAATCTTCCCTGCCCTTCCACTACTACCGCCACTTCCTGCCCAGGCAGCTGACACTGTGCAGGCGAAGTCGCCCCCTTCTGACAAGACTGAGCCAATGCAGTTGGGCCGCACAAGGCTGTCCCTGGAGGAGCGCACACGCAGGTATAAGGCTCAGTTATGCATTTACTGCGGTGAGGGAGGGCACTTTATTCGTGGCTGTCCGGTGCGTCCGGGAAATGGCTCGCCAATAGAGGAAGGACTATTGGTGAGCCACATGTCTCACAATTCTTCACGCAGACTCCAGCTCACAGCCACCCTCTCCAGGAAGGGCCAGTCTCACACAGTCACCGCCCTAGTCGATTGTGGTTCGGACGAAAATTTTATTGATGAAGGCCTGGCAAACCAGTTGGGGCTGTGCACGCACCCACTTCCTGCCCCGTTAAGGACCACAGCACTGGACGGACAGCCCTTGTTTAACGTGAACCGACGGACTGAGGCCGTCGACGTCATCCTGTCAGGCAACCACCGAGAGGTGAGCTCCTTTTTGGTTTTTAGTAGTCCTCGAACACCGCTCGTCCTTGGTCTCCCATGGCTTAAAACTCATAACCCCTCCATAGACTGGACACACCCTAAGGTAACTGCATGGAGTGACTACTGCCATACTCACTGTCTTAAATCTGCTCTAGTGCTGTCTGGTCCGGTCCGGGAATTGGGGCCGCCCGACCTGTCTGCGGTGCCGGAGTGCTACCATGACCTTGGGCAGGTATTTAGTAAGGATCACGCGCTGTCGCTTCCTCCCCACCGTCCTTACGACTGCGCCATCAACCTTCTTCCTGGAGCGACTCTCCCCAAGGGTCGTCTTTATAACATCTCGCTTCCAGAGAGGGAGGCGATGAAGTCGTACATCACCGAGTCCTTAGCCTCGGGTATTATTCGCCCGTCCTCCTCCCCCGTTGGTGCGGGGTTCTTTTTTGTGGGTAAAAAAGATGGAGGCCTAAGACCCTGCATAGACTTCCGTGGCCTGAATGAGATCACCGTTAAAAACAAATACCCTCTTCCGCTGATGGATTCTGCGTTCACCCCCCTCCAGGGCGCTACGATTTTCACGAAGCTAGACCTACGTAGTGCCTACCACCTCGTCCGTGTTAAGGAGGGCGATGAGTGGAAGACTGCCTTCAACACACCCATCGGTCATTATGAATATTTGGTTATGCCATTTGGGCTCACAAATGCCCCTGCTGTCTTCCAGAATTTGGTTAATGATGTACTCGGTGACATGATTAATAAGTTTGTGGTGGTCTACTTGGACGATATTCTGGTGTTCTCTCCCACACCACACGAGCATGAGAACCATGTTCGTCTAGTGCTCCAGCGGCTCCTCGAGAACAGACTGTATGTAAAGGCTGAAAAATGTGAGTTTCATGTTCCAGAAACTGCCTTCCTTGGCTACATTGTGGGGCGTGGGAAGCTGCGGATGGACCCGGCAAAAGTGACTGCTGTTCTGGACTGGCCTCGCCCCTCTGACAGGAAGCAACTACAACGCTTTCTCGGTTTCGCCAACTTTTATAGGAGATTCATTCGCAATTACAGCCGGATCGCAGCACCCCTCACGGCCCTCACCTCCACCGCAAAACCGTTCCTCTGGTCCGACGTTGCAGACGCCGCTTTCAGCGAACTCAAGAGTCGTTTCACCTCAGACCCCGTGCTGGTCCACCCCGACCCGTCACTCCAGTTCATTGTGGAGGTTGATGCCTCGGAGTCGGGCGTGGGTGCGGTGCTCTCCCAACGCCAGCCCACTGATGGCAAAATCCACCCATGTGCCTTTTTCTCCCGCAGGCTCTCACCCGCTGAACGCAATTACAGTATCGGGGACAGAGAGCTCCTAGCAGTAAAATTGGCTCTGGAAGAATGGCGTCACCACCTGGAAGGCACACCACAGCCATTCCTCGTGCTCACGGACCATAAGAACCTAGAGTACCTCAAGGCGGCTAGGAGACTGAATCCACGACAGGCCAGGTGGGCTTTGTTTTTCTGCCGTTTTGACTTTGCTCTTTCTTACATCCCAGGCTCCAAAAACACAAAGCCCGACGCCCTGTCTCGTCAGTTCCAAAGCATTGAACCTAAGGAGGAACCCGCGCCGATTATTCCTCAAACCCGCTTCCTGGCCTCCGTGGAATGGGAGATCGAACGCAAAGTAAAGGATTCCCATGGTGAGCACCCAGATCCTCGAGCCGGTCCCCAGTCTAGCCTGTTTGTGCCCCAGGGTCTCCGTTCCCAGGTCTTGGAGTGGGCTCACTCATCCCGGCTGTTCTGCCACCCCGGCATCCGTAGGACATTGGCTGTACTACGCCAGCGGTTCTGGTGGCCCTCCATGCCAGAAGATACTAGATCCTATGTCCTAGCCTGTACGGTATGTGCGCGCAGCAAAACATCAACCAAGCCCAGCTCTGGACTCCTTCGCCCACTACCTGTCCCAAGCCGACCCTGGTCCCACATAGCCCTGGATTTCGTCACTGGTTTGCCCCCTTCCAAAGGAAACACTGTAATCCTCACTATAGTGGATAGATTCTCCAAAGCCGCTCATTTCATTCCCCTTCGTAAACTTCCGTCAGCCACGGAAACTACAACCCTGCTCACTAACCATGTCTTCCGTTTGCATGGCATCCCGACAGATATAGTCTCCGACAGGGGACCCCAGTTTACTTCCCAGGTCTGGAGGGCTTTCTGTGCGGCCCTGGGCGTTGGCGTGAGCCTCTCCTCCGGTTACCACCCCCAGACGAATGGACAGTGTGAGCGTACCAACCAACAGCTCGAAGCAGCCCTCCGCTGCACCACTCAAGCTCACCCCAACACCTGGAGCGATCAACTGCCCTGGATTGAATATGCGCACAACTCCCTGCCGAATGCCTCTTCAGGTATGTCACCATTCCTGTGCTCCTTGGGGTACCAGCCCCCATTATTCCCATCCCAGGAAAGTGACATCGCCGTCCCGTCTGTCCAAGACCATATCGACCGTTGCTCCGGAATCTGGGAACAGGCACGCGCAGCGCTCCTCCGTGCCTCCGGGAGATCCCGTGCCCAGTCTGACCGTCACCGTTCGCCCGCGCCGGCTTACACTGTCGGCCAAAAGGTATGGCTCTCGTCAAAGTCCTTGCCTTTGAAGACTGAGTCGGTGAAGCTTTCCCCGCGGTTCGTTGGGCCCTTCGAAATCACGAAGATAGTGAACCCCGCCGCTGTGCGTCTCCGGCTCCCGGCGCATTACAGGGTCCACCCCACGTTCCACGTCTCCCTCATCAAACCGGTGTCCTCTAGTCCTTTGGCCCCCCCTGTTCCGCCCCCTCCGCCGCCTCTGTCGGTCGACGGGGATCCGGCCTACCGGGTGGAGCGGCTTCTGGATGTCCGCCGCCGTGGCCGTGGGCTCCAGTACCTTGTTGACTGGGAGGGCTATGGCCCGGAGGAGCGGTCCTGGATCCCTGCCCGGTGGGTGCTGTCGCGGGCGCTCATCCGGGACTTCCACCGCACCCATCCGGGGCGTCTCCGTCGGGCGCCTGGTGGCGCCCGTAGGGGGGGAGGTCCTGTTAGGTCCTCTTCCCCTTCCTTCTGAGACATGCCCACCTCCAGCAGGTGTGCATGTTTTTAATGATTACAGGTCAGACGAGTGGAGCGGCCACACCTGAGGGCAATTAACATCAGCCAGCTTTAAAAGCCAAGCAGACGCTCCACCTCGTCGCCCGATCAACTTGTCTGGTTTCGCCGTCAGTTGCTTCTCGCATTCTTTATATGATATCATTGATTCCCGGCTCACGATTACTTTGCTCTCGCCCCAGGTCCTGTCTTCTGCGCGCTCCTTGTCGGATTCTACGCCTGCCTCCTTCCGAGCTTCCACGCCTGCCTCCTTCCGAGCTCCCACGCCTGTCTCCTCCCAAGCTCCCACGTCTCACGCCGGCTCACGAAGCAACCCCCATCCGCCACGTTATCTCTGGTGTCTGTAAATAAATATTACTCACCGCAACCACCGTGTGTCTGCACTTAGATCCCTCCTCGTCGCACACCCTAACACTCTCCAGGTTTTATTTGGCACTGATAGACCTTGGAAAACCGGAGATATAATTGTTTTAATTTAATGGTAGGAAATATGTTTTCTCCACAAGAGGGCACTCATGCTCCTAGGACAGGTGTTGGTTTTATTTCTAGAGATTTTCATAATCCGAATTCAATGACTTTTGTGTATTTCTTTGGCCTAATATGGTCATGTAATAGGCTAAGGTCTGCACAATATTCATACACGGAACAATGCATATAGATGATGTTGTGCTGAGAAAAAAAAAAATACCATTGTTTAAAAAAAAGATTACAGGAAAACAAAACGAGGCCTTCTTAGAAAAGAACACGGTCCCCACAGTCAAACATGGCAGAGGTTCCCTGATGTTTTGGGGTTGCTTTGCTGCCTATGGCACTGGACTGCTTGACCATATGCATGGCATTATGAAATCTGAAGGCTACCAACAAATTTTGCAGCATAATGTAGGGCCCAGTGTGAGAAAGCTTGGTCTCCCTCAGAGATCATGTGTCTTCCAGAAGGACAATGACCCAAACACACTATAAAATGGTTTGAGAGAAAGCACTGGAGACTTCTAAAGTGTCCAGCAATGAGTCCAGATCTAAATCCCATAGAACACCTGTGGAGGGATCTGAAAAGGCCAGTTTGGAGAAGGCACCCTTCAAATCTCAGAGACCTGGAGAAGTTGGCCAAAAAAGAATGGTCTAAAATTCCAGCAGAGCTGTTTTTAATGCACCACACACCAAGGTTGTGGGATGGTTGGGACCTATTGGGGGTTACCTCACGTTTGCCTCCACACCACAGGCCCCGCCATCCCTGCACCTTTTTTAGTGGGACGGGCGGCTGGGCAGAAACTCCATGCTGCAGTCCCACTGTCCTAAGCCAAGCTCTCCTATTTTAATACATAGATTGCACTACCCTCCCCTAACATTCCCATCACGGTGCTGGGTGATGGCTGCCAGTCGGGAACCTGGCAGCCACAGTTATAGGGTGGTAGGTGGGTCCCACACTTTTTCCATATGGCGTGGCTCCTGGGGTGTGGCCTCCCCTCTGCCTGGGCTGCCGGACGCGGGAGTGGGTTGGGGGGTCGGGGCTCCGATCTTGCATCGCCCCATGACAGTTCCTGGGCGTTCTCCTGCCTCCGCCTTCCCCTCTCTTCTCTGGCTGGGCATCCGCCCTGCGCTTCGCCGCGGGTCGCTGGACTGGGCGCAGGTGTATCAGCGGGGTGTCACCTGCACCGACGGGGGACCCTGCCTTGCCTGGGGCTTGGTGGGCCGCTGGGGGTCCCGTGGCGTGCCGTGCCGGTTGGGGGGCTGCGGCTGTGGCTCGCGGCCCGGGTGGGCGGGCGGGGGTGGGGGTAGGCGTGGGGTTAGTGGTGCGTCCCCTCCAGCCATCCCTGAAGGCCGATTGATGGGTGCGCGGGTGGCCCGGGGGACCACCCTGGGTCCCGGGGGGGGACGATGGCTCCTTTGCTGGGCCGCGGGAGGAGGGATGGGCTTTTTATTTTTTTGATCGGACATTATCAGCAGTTTCTCATCAATGGAGTATTCTTTTTAAAAGAATACTTTTTTACTTTTGCTTGAGTAATCTTATTTTGAAGTAACGCGTCTCTTGGTTACTCTACCCAACTTTGATCCTAGCAAACAATTATTTGCAAGATCAGTTTTTTTTTCCCAATGTTTATCTTATTCATTACATACAATATGTATTTTTTTCAACCTACAAAAAATTGTTATATCAAAGCTACTCTATGGTTTTTAAAATTCCCGGATTAAAAACTGCATTTTTACGTGCTTGTTAATTTTTAATCTTGTGACTCTAGTATATGCACTGACTGTCATCTGTTGTGATAAGGAAACCCAAAGCTTAAAAGCAAAAGCTTTCATCTTGTCTCTCCTCCACACATGAACATGTGATTTGCATGTCCATGCAAGCTGCACACAGTTGTGTCATGTGCGTGCGTGTGCATGTGTGTGTCACAGATTATTAGATTCCTGACTACAGATGGTTAAAACCCTGAAGATTAGAAATCAGAGGAAACCCTGACTATTTCAACAAAGCAGGGGAAGAATAATTTTGTTGCGTAGATGGATGGAAAACTTTAATGATTGGCAATACTGAAGAGATTAGACAAAATACAATTACTGTAGCTTCTTCGTTACTTCATTTTTTTTCCGTCCAATTTTTCGGTGCACTGCTCAGCTTTAACCAATTCTCACCGTTCCGATGCTCCAAAAATTCATGTGACGCTGGGTGTTTCGATTTCGCTCATAACATAAAATAACATAACATAACATAACATAAGGTTAAGGCAAATACAGGTAGTCCCCGGGTTACGCCTTACTCGACGTACGTGATTTTGACTTTCCAACGGCGGACTCTCGTTTTTTTATTTATTCATTTATTCATTCATTTCTTTATTCATTTCTTTTTAGTTTTTTTCAATTGCTTCAGTACATTTCGCAGATCAGAATTGAAATTCTCAAAACTACTTGTTCAATCCTCACATGTCGCAAAAGCAGCAAAACAACATGGATTTCCTGCTAAACCCAGTTTTTTGTGCAAAAATACTTAGTGTATTGCCAAAATTAAAAAAAATTCTGTGTCAATGAACATGTCAGTGCTGTCAGATTGACAAGTCCTTGTTTCACTGTGTACAGACAAGATAGTCAAATTGCTTAGTCATGCTCTCAATATAATCTATACTCTGGAGGAAGGATCTGATGCTGAAGATGGTTTATGCAAGTTTTGATGAAAATTGCAAGTTACACCTTTATGTGTGGGAGATTGAATGCAAGAGACTGGGCAAGGTTCAGTTTACACTTTTACTGTTTTTACAATGCCCATGTCCTTGTGATACAGACAGCAAAAGACAGCACTGAGTATCACAAAGAAATGTAATATAAAAGCAAAATTTGAAATGTGAACATAAGACAATCGGCACAACTAAACTTGTGCTGTCAGGATTTTTCCCCATTCTTTCTACACACCTTGATGTTCCTCTCTGTTGGGCCCCAATTTTTCATTCAGGCCACAACAGATGTCCTCTCTTGCTATACAGCACGGAAAGAATCTTCTTGAATGCCTTATCCAGTCTCGGCAGGCATCTGCTGTGATGTCACTGCATGCTGCATTCATGGCATCAGGAAGAGTCGCCGGAGTGTGAGGCTGGCAATCATACACTTGCCATCTCCATGTGGAGAATAATTCCTCTATGGGATTGAGGAATGGGTAGTATGGTGGGAGGAAATCCATTGCCATTCTGTTGTGGGTTGCAAACCATTTCCTGATTATGTTGGAGTGGTGGAAACCCACACTGTCCGAAACTATCACAAATTTTGGCAGCTTAAAATAAGTAAAATAAGTAACGAAAATGCTTAGAGATAAGCACACACATGTTGACATATTATGACAACATATTAGTCCATTTTGCATGTAAAGACTTATGCAATGATGTAATGACTGCTGTGGATGGTGAGACTATTCAAGAGAGACCTATGATCATCCATTTTGACCATCATGACATATGCAACTGATAATGTTGGTAACAGCAAAGAATCATTTGCATGGATGCACAAAAACATATGCAAATTGCTCAAAGAAATGAGAAAGTGCTTTTTAGATGTGCACTAGTGATACGATGTTGTGAGGATTGGATAAGTAGTTTTGAGACTTTCAACTCTGATCTGAGAAACGTACCAAAGCAATTGAGAAAAACTGTAATAATGTTGACTTTTAGTTTGTGATGCATGCTTTTATTTTGGCTCAGGAAACGTAGAGCAGGGAGTAGTAATGGCATGCAAGTAAGAGCGCATGTACACACGAAGAACTTATTTGCACACACACAAGGAATAGGCATTTGCTCCCACGAAGAAGTCACCCAGCTGAGTGAGAGAGAGAGGGGACAGATTACAGCTGCGGGCTGCACATTTGATGCTTTTGAAGCACCCACAGGGGCGACACCTGTATATAACACCTTTTGTAATGTTTATTTCAAGTTTCAATTGTGGTCAAATACTTGGGGCGAGTTTATGTGATTGTCTTTGATGATGTGCTAACTCATACCTACTAATCATTTGTGTGGATTGTTATTCCTGTATCAGGCTAGTGATAAAGCTCGCTGTCCAGCTAGGATTTAGCACCAACATCTTGGCGAGGACAGTACAATAACGTTTAATGTAAGACACCGTTTGCAAAGCAGCACATGCTGAAAGTTACGCCAATATTATCTCACATTTAGCCCCACACAGTGTTTAAAATGTGGGGTGAAATTTTTAGAGTAACTTTTTTTTGCACATTTACAATATTGTTTAGCAACTGAAGTATTTATTTTTAAATAATAAATATTGGACCTGAATGTTTAAATCCAGAACTAAAAATTTAATTTAGTTCTGGTAAACTAGATTATTTGAGAATCCAACGCTAATAAAAGAGATTTAGACAAAAGTCACAATACACTTACCAAGGTGGATCGTGAAGTGGATGCTGCTGTTGCCGTCGCTGTGGGAAAATGTTGTATGGCTGTCAGAATGGCTCTGCCGATAGTCTTGGCTAAATTGGACTTGCTCGACATATTTTCTTTCAGCCCACCTTGGCCGACTGTGAGAAAAACGGGATCTTTGCAGTTGAAGTTAGAAAAGTCAACATTGCCGTCCACTCCAGTCCGACAGAGACCTGTCGTTGCTATTCACAGTAACTTTACTGGGCTCTTGTACGTAAAAGTGACACGAAAACCACAAAATACTCTTTAAATAGTTTTTCCTAAATGTGTATTTTACCTAGATATTGTTATTATCACAATGATTCATGTCCAAGAGCCGACTGCCACCATTAAGTAGGTTTTATTCATTTTCAAGCAACATAAACAAACAGTCTGAGCTGCTCCAGCTTTTATTTTGTTACTTCCGGTCTCCAGTCATGTGAATTTGCATATTAAGCTAAATAATTAGCTTCATTTATTTCCAGATTTAACATTTAAATTTAGTTTTTAGATATAAATGCAAGGTTTACATTTAGGATACAAATTTAACATTCACATGACCTACAGGGAGCTGGGACCACAGTAACAAAGGCTACTATCAGTAACACAATGCGCCGCCAGGGACTCAAATCCTGCACTGCCAGACGTGTCCCCCTGCTGAAGAAAGTACACGTCCAGGCCCGTCTGCGGTTCGCTAGAGAGCATATGGAAGATCCAGAAGAGGACTGGGAGTATGTGTTATGGTCAGATGAAACCAAAATAGAACTTTTTGGTAGAAACACAGGTTCTCTTGTTAGAAGGAAAAAGAATACTGAATTGCACCATACCCACTGTGAAGAAACATCACGCCTTGGGGCTGTTTTTCTGCAATGGGACCAGGACGACTGATCTGTGTAAAGGAAAAAATGAATGGAGCCATGTATCGAGAGATTTTGAGTGAAAATCTCCTTCCATCAGCAAGGGCATTGAAGATGAGACGTGGCTGGGTCTTTCAGCATGACTGGTATCCCAAACACACAGCAAGAGCAACAAAGGAGTGGCTTCATAAGAAGCATTCCAAGGTCCTGGAGTGGCCGAGCCAGCGTCCAGGTCTCAACCCCATAGAAAATCTGCGGAGGGAGTTGAACGT
The DNA here is from genome assembly GCF_030265065.1 of Corythoichthys intestinalis. Classification (NCBI taxonomy): domain Eukaryota; kingdom Metazoa; phylum Chordata; class Actinopteri; order Syngnathiformes; family Syngnathidae; genus Corythoichthys; species Corythoichthys intestinalis. The sequence goes on along the minus strand of NC_080395.1, from coordinate 71,974,645 downwards.
CCGTGTTGCCCAATGACAGCCCCAAAACATCACTGCTCTAGAGGAGATCTGCATGGAGGAATGGGCCAAAATACCAGTAACAGTGTGTGAAAAGCTTGTGAAGAGTTACAAAAAACGTTTGGCCTCTGTTATTGCCAACAAAGGGTACATAACAAAGTATTGAGATGAACTTTTGGTATTGACCAAATACATATTTTCCACCATGATTTGCAAATAAATTCGTTAAAAATCAAACAATGTGATTTTCTGTTTTTTTTTCTTCCCGCATTCTGTCTCTCATGGTTGAGGTTTAACCATGTTGACAATTTTAGGCCTCTCTAATATTTTCAAGTGGGAGATCTTTCACAATTAGTGTTTGACTAAATACTTATTTGCCCCACTGTATATATAACATTTAGATTTAAGATTTATATTTTGGACATAAATTTAAGATTTACATTTAACATTTTAATTAAATATTTACCTCTGGATTTAAACATTCAAAATAAATAATGCTAAATAATGTTGTAAATGTGTGAAAAAAAGTGACTCTAAAATTTTCACACTACATTTTAAACACTATATGCCCCTAAATGTGAGAAAATGTTGTAATTTTCAGCATGTGCTGCTTTACAAACGGTTTTTGGATATTTGTTTTGAGATTTGGGGGGTATTTAAGGGTACTTAAAGGAATAATTCGGATTTACGTGGAAATTTGTGTTACATCGACAGCGTAGGAATAGAACTCGTTCGTAACCGCGGACTACCTGTAAATCAAAAAATGTTTTAAAAACTTGGTCACTGCGGCACATTTTGCTATGTCTAGCAAAAAAAAAACAAAAAATACTTTGTGCATTATTTGACATCATCCAATATTCTGGTTCACAACCTGTACCTATGTTTTTCAACATAAAACGTGGAAATTTGTGTTACATCGACAGCGTAGGAATAGAACTCGTTCGTAACCCGCGGACTACCTGTAAATAAAAAAATATTTTAAAAACTTGGTCACTGCGGCACATTTTGCTATGTCTAGCAAAAAAAAAAAAAAAAAAAAAAAACTGTGCATTATTTGACATCATCCAATATTCTGGTTCACAACCTGTACCTATGTTTTTCAACATAAAAGCCCGATTAATTTCCAATGGCAAACACTAAGGTTGTTCCGATCATGTTTTTTTGCTCCCGATCCGATCCCAATCGTTTTAGTTTGAGTATCTGCCGATCCCGATATTTCCCGATCCGATTGCTTTTTTTTGCTCCCGATTCAATTCCAATCATTCCTGATAATTTTTCCCGATCATATACATTTTGGCAATGCAGAAAAAAATGACTAAAACTCGGACGAATATATACATTCAACATACAGTACATAAGTACTGTATTTGTGTATTATGACAATAAATCCTCAAGATGGCATTTACATTATTAACATTCTTTCTGTGAGAAAGACATGTGACTTTGTATATTGTGACTAAATATTGCCAACTAGTGTATTTGTTGAGGTTTCAGTAAATGATACTGCAGCCATTCAACCCAAATGCATGATGGGAAGTGGACCCATGACTGTGCGTAGTGCTACCAATGGATATATCTTCTCTGCGTTGGGAAATAACATAAAGTGTTAAGCAAAAGATCAATTGCTACCTTGCTTCCCCACATTGCTTCCCATGATATTTCTAATTGTAGGGAGAGGGATTGTAAGGCTTTAGCCTATTGAAAGAAGGCTCCAAAGGCTGCCAAAATGCATTCTACTCAATTTACGCTGCCTTTTATCTCTCTAAATGGGTAAATGGTGCCATTACAGATTGAGCGCGACAATGCGTGAGTGGGTCGTGCAACGCATGCATTAATTGTGTCAAACATTTAACGTGATACATTTTTAAAAAATTAATTACCGCCGTTATCAGTACCTTAAGCATAAACTAAAGACTCTGGATGATATAATGCCTGTAACGTTAAGTACGTTTAGAAAACGATTTAATTAAATAATCTATATATATTAAAAAAAGGCATGGACGATATTTTTTTGCCGATTCCGATACTTTGAAAATGACGTGATCGGACCCGAGATCAGGACATCTCTAGCAAACACATTTCAAAATGTATCTGGTCCTACTTTTTGTTTTGTTTTTTAATCACGATCACATAATTTACACCTCAAAAAATGTGTTAAATGAAGGCGTACAAAAGTACAAAAGTTGCTTCCACCAAAATTAGACAAAAAAAATCATTTACTATTTCATTTCCAATGGGAAAAAATGACCGATTTTTAGAAAAAGTGACCTGAAAAAGCCCCAAACTCTACAGAAAGTGACCAATGAGCAGAAAGTGACTTATAGACACTTAAAATGTCACACTCCATCTCTATTTTTAAGAAAAAACTGAAAACACATCTCCTTGCTATGTATGTTTAATATGCTGTCTTTGAATAACATTCCTAAGGTATCACATGTCAAATCCGATGTAATCAGAATTTTGAAATTTCCCATAGTTAATTGTATGTATGTGTATGAATGAGTGTATGTGTGTGTTGTTTGACTGGGCCCCTACTAAAAGCTTTAAATAGCTTATTCGGAGTGTCCCTTTCATACATCTTGTCAGATGAATTGCTTGTATATATGACCATGTTCATGTGTGTACCATGATACGATGTGTGAATAAACTAAACTAAACTGAACTGATGCCCTGAAATCAATGCAAATGCGAAAAACTGCATCAAAAGGCAAAAAAAATCCAAAAACAGAAAAAACAAATGCAATAAAAAGAAAGGAAAAAAAAAAACAATTTACAGAACTGCAGAAAATTAGCAAAAAAAACACTACAACTATGAAAAATAGCAGAAAACAAAAACGTTACCAAAAGCAGAAACAAAAACAATTTTTTTTTAAAAATTTGAATTAATATTTTAGTTTTAGTCATTCTGGGCACTCATTGGCTGCCATTGACGCTGCAACACTACATTATAATTCGAATTTACATCATTTGCGCATCAGAAAATTAGGGGAATCAAGGCGCACAACGGTTGGATACAGTTTATGCTTAAAACTCAGTGTTTCAATGAATTCAGCCTAGGTTTGAAGCAAAATAAACATTACTAATTTGAAAATATAACACAAATAATGTGACTATTTTTCACTCTGTACATTCGCCATAACTTTCTTAGTAGTGATCAATGATAGCGGTGTGCATCGGTACTGCCCTCACGATTCGATTCGATTACGATTTGGAGGGCCACGATTCGATTCAATTCGATTCGATTTGATTCAGAGGGTCACGATTCGATTCGGTTCGATTCGGCAATGCATCGCGATGCCTTAAAGCCTGGGATGCATTAAAATTCTAAAGCAAAGCATATTTTTCGTGAATCATGAGGCAACACAAGCGGTCAGACATAAAACAACTTTTTATTGGCTCTTGTGTCACTACTGGTTGAAGTAAAATGAAAATACTTTTAGATATATATTTTTTAAAAAAAGAAGAAAAAAAACAGATCACAGCATTTGCTTTGAATGAGGCCAGGGCTTTCTCTTTTTTTTACACACAGTAGCAGCCTTTCACGCAGTGCAACATCTGAACTCCTGTGCAAAATCAGTAATAACAGTCACTGTATTTTAGTCACAACAACCCATCGATAAAAATATTCAAGTAAATATTAAAGAAAGCGACAAAGAAAATATTGTAGTGCAGCAGCATCTTTATCGCAATATCAATCCAGGGATCAGTTCAGTTGCAAACAAAACATCCAACTAAATTGCAATGTAGAACAAAAGTAAAATGTTGGCCTAGCCCACTATATATGTGCAATCAACTTAGAAATGCAATTAGTAACTACCACATAACAATAAAAAATAATGAATTAAAATGAAGTGCAGCAGCATTTTAGCAGCCATAACAATCTGTTTCAACATGTGGAAATATCATTTTTTTTGCAATTGAGAGAGCAGAGAGATAGTAGAGGTTAGATGGGGCCTAAAAAATCCAGCCCGACACGGCCCGCTGTTATTGAAGCCCGACCCGGCATGGAGTCACGAAAAAAAAAACGCAGCAGCAGCAATTTATTTTCATTTCTTCGAGATGGCAGAAAAAACGCATGTTTCTTAATGTTTAAATAGTCTACATATTTTGGTGATCATTATAAAATCATTTACACAACGAAATAACGCTGGGAAAGTTTAATAAAAAAAATAAAAAAATAAAAAATAAAAAAAACAGTTTGCAGACACACAGAGGAGAGGATTCAAAAGGATAACATTTGTGTTGCCTTTGTGTGCATAAATAAAAGTGTCTTTCGTAACGAATCGCAAGCGCCACAGCGGAGGAGAAGAATAAAAAGCGGGCGGCGCCACTGCTTCATGTGAGTGCACAAGCAAATGCACAATACAGAGAGCCTGCTCTCGGTTTTATCCCTTTTTTTTTTTTTTTTTTTAACAATTTATTAGTCCGGCGCGGGGCGGCCCGACCCGACCCGACCCGAACGTGAATGCTTAACATTTTGGGCCTGAACCCGAACTCGGGCACAAGATCTAACCTCTAAGAGATAAGACATAACATAACAATGGCTGAAGCGGAGAAAGAGGGAGCAAGAAAGATTCTTGATGCACCTAAGACATTGAAAGCTGACATCTGGAGACATTTTGGCTTCAATGAGGTTGGTGGGAAACTTGACCAGAGTTATGCAGTGTGTAAAAAATGAAACATGACAATAATAATACAAATGGGGAAACCAAATCCATTGCATCACCGGAATTGCGCAGGGAAGATTTTTGAACGTACTTATATATTTTAAAATGCGCTGAATCGATTCGGCTTGTTGCCCGCATCGAATCGAATCGTCCATGCCCCGCATTGGGATGCATCGCCGCATCGATTATTGTTGACACCACTAATCAATGATACCTTCGTCTTTGTTGGTTTTGATTTCTTTTTCCCGTAATGTCAGTTCTTGGCTTAACCTCAACCTGTCCTGGTTTTTATTTATTTATGTATTTTTTTACTCTAACATCTTCTACATCTGACAGCGTGCACCGAACCGTGATGCCTGAAATGTGATGTCCTGGGAGGAATACAAATAACTTTACACTCTTTATCATTACCATTTTTTTGCTGCAATTCCAATGTTGTTTCGTGGTAAAGCAATTGCAAAGCATTTTTTAGTGAAAACATTTTGACTTGTCCATTTCTCTCTTCAGGTTGCGATTATTGCTGGAAACTTTGATCTGGCTGAACTTATCAAGAACCACAAAGAGTCTGATATAGGTGAGTAATAAGACAAAATGTCACCTAGCAGAGCAAAATGAGACCAAAGTAGCACAGATTCTGAGACAGAAAGGAAAAAAATTGTTTCATCAGGTGAACATTCAACAAACAAATAAAGTTACATGATCTTCGAATAAACATCACAAAGGATTTTTTTAAAATAACATTTTGCAGAAACTTAGTGCGGAAGCCTTTGTTTGCAATTGCAGAGGTCAGATGCTTTCTATCGTTCTTCGCCAGGTTTTCACGTAGGGAAACAGGGATTTTGGCCCATTCGTCTTCAATCTCCAATCTTATCTAGATCTGTCAGGTTTCAGGGCTGTCGTTGAGAAACACGAAGTTTCAGCTCCATCCAAAGATTTTCTATTGGATTGAGGTCTGGAGACTGGCTAGGCCACTCCAGAACCTTGATATGCTTTTTATGCAACCATTCCTTGGTCAGCTTGGCTGTGTGCTTCAGATCATTGTCATGTTGGAAGATCCAGCCACGACTCATCTTCAAGTCTCTGACTGAGGGAAGGAGGCTGTGGCTCAACATATGATAATACATTTTGCCATTCATCCTCTGCTTTGTACAGAACAGTTGTCCTCTCCCCTTTGCCGAAAAGCATGTTGACGCCCCCCCCCCCCGCCCCCACACTTCACAGTGGGGATGGTGTTCTCAGGATTGTACTCATCCTTCTTTTTCCGCCACACACGACGAGTAAAGTTTGCACCAAAAAGTTCTACTTTGGTCTCGTCTGACCACATGACTTTCTCCCATGACCCCTCTGCATCAGTCAGATGGTCCTTGGCAAACTTCAGACGGGCCTTCACATGTAATGGCTTCAATAGGGGGACCTTCAGAGCAATGCATGATTTTAAACCATTGCACTGTAGTGTTCTACTGACAGTAGCCTTTGAAACTGTGCATCCAAACAGATAGAAGAGACGGTAAAAAAGTGTTCCTCATGCCAGAAGATTCACAACAATCCACATGCAGCCCCACTTCATCCTTGGGATTTTCCTCAGGATCTTTGGCACCGCATTCATATTGATTTTGCGGGCCCTTTCGAAAATCAAATGTTGCTGGTTGCTATCGTTGCCCATAGTAAGTGGCCACAGGTAGCCATCAGGAAATTAACCACATCAGAAAAGACAATCGAGAAGTTAGGAGAGATGTTTAGCTGTTTTGGAGCCCTTGCGCAATGCGTGTTAGATAACGGGCCCCAATTTGTGTCAAAAGATATGGTTGAATTCCTTCAAGCCAATGGAGTTCAACACATCAAGTCGGCTCCCTATCACCGGCAACCAACGGCTTGGCAGAGAGGTTTGTACAGACCCTCAAACATGCTCTCAAAGCATCACAAGGGCAAAGTACACTCCTTCAGAGACTACATGAATTTCTCCTCAAATACCGAACATCTGTGCATGCAACTACCAAGGTATCGCCAGCGAGCCTAATGTTTTCTCGAGAGATACGAACTGGCATGGATCTTCTAAAACCACCAACCCTGAGAGACATTGTTCAAATGGATCAACGGAAAAAAGTACAGAGACCTGCATTCCAAAAACCAAGTTTTTGCACCTGGTGACTCTGTTATGGCCCCGGAGTTATCAGAGTAAGGAAATCTGGTCCCCTGCCACCATCATTGCTCAAACTGGGCCTGTTCCTACACAGTTCAGACAGCTGATGGTGTTTGGCTTCGCCATGTGGATCAATTGTTGGGAAGACCAGGCACTATTCCAGAACTTTCTAGTGATTGGGATTATAGCAGTGTAATTCTACCCGAAATGTCTAGCTTACCGGCTGCGTCAAAACAATTCTGCTCTAATTGTGTCTAATTCAAACCATGCAGAAATGGAATCTGAAACGGTATCGGAACCTGTTTCCACAAGTGGAAAATCTAAACTGACTGTTGAACGTCGTTATCCTGCACTTGCCAGACGACCGCCTGCTCGATTGGATTTATAAGTAATAAGTAATAAGGGAAAAGCAGGAGGTTATTTTGTGTTTATTTCTGGGACATGTCATGTAAGGGAGGAGGAGACGTGACATATTTATGTCACACTGCTGTTGCCATAGTGTGCACTTTCTGTGGGTATGGTATTACAGCATAAAGGGAATCTCTGTGATGTGTCAGGGGCACATATGCTGAGAAGCACGCTGAATAAAGAAGTGTTGTTCCATTCCAGTCTCGGCCTGACATGTACTTAGATTAAGGAAGTGCATAACAAAAAGTCCAGCTCTCTTCAGTTCATTGAGCAGCTATTGCCGTGTAGTTCCAGGCTAAGCCCTCACTTTTCTCACCATGAGTGATGCCCAACGAGGAGAGATTTTACATGGGGCCCCAATCCAAATTAGGTGTTGTTGATCATGCTTAGCCTTTCCCATTTTCTAACAATTGTTGCAACTGTTAATTTATTCTCACCAAACTGCTTTTCAATTGTCTCATAGCCTTTTCCGGCTTTGTGGAGCTCAACAATTTTTTTCTCTGGCGTCTTTCGAAAGCTCTCTTGTTTTACCCATGGTAGCAGTTAGATTATAGGGGATGTGGGGTGCACAGGTAACAATAAAGAGCTCCAACTTGTGGTTTGGTTACTCATGGGGTAAAGGCGGACTTTTTTTAAGGTAGACTGACAACTCTTTTGAGTGTCATAATTATTGTTGATTTTCAGGGATGCAAATACTTATGAACCCCATTAATTTACAAATGAATTATTTTTTAAAAAATCATACAATGCGATTTCTGGATTTTTTTTTTCAGATTATGTCTCAATGAGTGGAAATGCATCTATGATTTTTCAGACCTCTACCTATTTTTTAAGTGGGTGAACAAATACTTCTGGTCCTGACTGTATGTGATTGCAAAGCTGAGACATTTGTGATCCTGCGAAAACCTCAGTTTTGAAAAATGGATTGACGTAACTGATTATGCTGGTCTGGGCCACCGATTAGTTCTATTTTCTTTTTTTCCATTTAGAATTCCATCCGTCACCTATTTTTTCTCAACTCCCAGTTTGTATTTCTGACCCTGATGGGATACGTTTCAAATCCTCCGTGCCGCAATCTTTTTAAATGACCCCCGCAATAATCTCCACTATAGGATTAAGAGAACCAAGAGGATGAAAGTTCATGTTTACACCAGGACAATCCCAGTCTGATTAATGTGAGAGAAAAAAAGACTGAGATCTCAGGTGCCGCATTGACCAAACGTGTCCGTCCAGCAGGAATTTTTGAATGGTTAGGTGTGATGAAAGGATTTGTGGACTGATTGGAATTGGAGGTTATACAACATGATGCTCAGTTCCGTGCATGGTGTGCAGAATATGGGATTAAGATGTCAGAACTTGTTTGTGTTCATGTGAGCCTTGATCAAATGGATGTAATAATGTGTCCTTCGAATGTTTAACCATTTAATTCAGTGGTAAAGTACCTTAAAATATATGTACTGTACATATTAAGAGTGTAACGGTTTTCGTATTTGTCCCTTATTGTCACGGTGTGGGCATCACGGTTGGGTGCACGCAGTCGTTTTGCGGTGAAAGATACATCTTGCAAGATGAGCTGGGACACATCATCAGTGATGTTTCCGAGCATTATCAAGGGTTTCGGGTCTCTCAGACCCCCTCAGCCTAGGTGACCCGACCGGGGTGATCAATCCCCAGCCTGTGTCCCAGCAGGGTTTGCCCACGGCTCTGCCCTCTTAATCCAAAGCCATCTTGTGGCTTTCTCTGCGGCTTTAGTTGCGGATCTGACAGCCTTCCGCTTCACCTCCCCGACAAGTCCTAGCCGGGCGAACACTCTGCAGAGTGACCACCCTGCAATTCACCGGCAGCCCACATCCAGAGGCCCACAGATTGTTTTCCAGCCTTGCCTCCTGCACTCTTCCACCAGCTCCTGGTACTTGGCACGCTTCCTTTCATTTGCCTCGTCCATGTGTTCCTCCCATGGCACATTCAGTTCCAGAAAAATCAGCTGCCTGGTGAAATCTGAAAGGATTACAATGTCTGGGCGGAGCCTGGTTGACGTAATTCTGGAAGGGAACTCCAGTTGCCTGCCCAAGTCCAAGTCACCTCTTTCCTTTTTCGACCTGCACTAACCTTCTTGAGACCCATGTTGATTTCTCTCACAAGGAAATTCACCGTGCATCTGTTTTGCAGAAAAACAATGAAATTGCGACACCGTCATAAATCTTCGTATTTCGAGCATGTCGTCATATGCCAAAACAAATGATGAGTCAAATGTCGGATGTCGAAAGGATCGTACAGTGGGGCGAATAAGTATTTAGTCAACCACTAATTGTGCAAGTTCTCCCACTTGAAAATATTAGAGAGGCCTGTAATTGTCAACATGGGTAAACCTCAACCATGAGAGACAGAATGTGGGGGGGGGAAAAAACAGAAAATAACATTGTTTGATTTTTAAAGAATTTTTATTTGCAAATCATGGTGGAAAATAAGTATTTGGTCTATAACAAAAGTTCATCTCAATACTTTGTTAAGTACCATTTGTTGACAATAACGGAGGCCAAACGTTTTCTGTAACTCTTCACAAGCTTTTCACACACTGCTGCTGGTTTTTTGGCCCATCCCTCCATGCAGATCTCCTCTAGAGCAGTGATGTTTTGGGGCTGTCGTTGGGCAACACGGACTTTCAACTCCCTCCTCACCCGTGGCGTCAAAATGATAACAAGAACGGAGAGCAAAAATCCCAGAACCACACGGGGGGACCTAGTGAATGACCTACAGAGAGCTGGGACCACAGTAACAAAGGTTACTATCAGTAACACAATGCGCCGCCAGGGGACTCAAATCCTGCACTACCAGACGTGTCCCCCTGCTGAAGAGATCCAGAAGAGGACTGGGAAACCAAAATAGAACTTTTTGGTAGAAACACAGGTTCTCTTGTTTGGAGGAAAAATAATACTGAATTGCACCATACCCACTGTGACCCATGGAGTGGAAACATCATGCTTTGGGGCTGTTTTTCTGCAAAGGGACCAGGACGACTGATCTGTGTAAAGGAAAGAATGAATGGGGCCATGTATCGAGAGATTTTGAGTGAAAATCTCCTTCCATCAGCAAGGGCATTGAAGATGAGACGTGGCTGGGTCTTTCAGCATGACAATGATCCCAAACACACAGCCAGGGCAACAAAGGAGTGGCTTTGTAAGAAGCATTTCAAAGTCCTGGAGTGGCCTAGCCAGTCTCCAGGTCTCAACCCCATAGAAAATCTGCGGAGGGAGTTGAAAGTCGGAGTTGCCCAACGACAGCCCTAAAGCATCACTGCTCTAGCGGAGATCTGCATGGAGGAGTGGGCCAAAATACCAGCAATAGTGTGTGAAAAGCTTGTGAAGAGTTACAGAAAACATTTGGCCTCCGTTATTGCCAACAAAGGGCACATAACAAAGTATTGAGATGAACTTTTGGTATTGACCAAATATTTATTTTCCACCATGATTTGCAAATAAATTATTTAAAAATAAAAAATGTGATTTTCTGTTTTTGTTTTTTCCACATTCTGTCTGTCTCTCATGGTTGAGGTTTAACCATGTTGACAATTACAAGCCTCTCTAATATTTTCAAGTGGGAGAACTTGCACAATTAGTGGTTGACTAAATACCTATTTGCCCCACTGTATGTAGATGTGATTGTATGTCAAGGTACCACTGTATTTTCAAGTCAGGAAATGTTTATTTGCTTCAGCCCTAGGCTGAATTATTTGAAACACGGAGTACATACAGAAGCCTCACCCTTTTCCACCACCTGCACTAACATTGTTGGAACCCATGTTGATTTCTCTCACAAGAGAGTGGGTCCGTCTTGCGGGAAAAAAAAGAAACGGCCGGGCTATCATAAATGGCAGTCAAATTTTACATCGGATGTTGAAGATCCTATGTTGAGGTGGCACTGTATGTGAAAAGCTGCCAGGGCTAACAGCAAACTAACGGACGATTCTGCAATGCAGCAAATATATCGCACTTGTTTTCAGATTGACAAGTTTTACACTCGTGAATCTTTTTAAAATTGATATTATCCGATATTTTTGTCCACTACTTATATACTATATTTGTAGTGAAATACACAAGAATCCATTTCTATTGTGGCTCAGAGCAGTTTGCAGAGTACAGAGTGGGTTTGGGGATTACAGGGCCTCAGAGAAAATGAAAAACTATGAAAAAGCAAATATATTAAAGGAAGAAAAAAAACGAGTTTGAGTGGGAAATAAATAAAGAGAGACAATAATCTAATCTAATCTAAAAATGTAATCCTGCCAACGTCTCTCCTATGTACACATTTTACCAGTGAGCGGAATCAGACAATTTTGACCTGGTGATGTTCTACCGCAAACGGAATGTCGAGCAGGATTACCTTAAAATACAACTAAAATTCTACCTCCTCTTCTTTTCATAGCGCACACATTTGAATTTTAGCAAACCATTCTGTTCTAGTTTTTGGACATCTTCGCGTTGTCTTCATTGAAGTGGAAGTATTGTATGTTGGGATGGGAAAGTTTCACTCCTGGATCTTTAACTGGCCACCATGGGCTCAGCCTGTTGCAGAGGTGGGTGCCCTGCCCTTTTCTACTTGTGAGTGAGTGAGTGAGTGAGTGAGTGAGTGAGTGAGTGAGTGAGTGAGTGAGTGAGTGAGTGAGTGAGTGAGTGAGTGAGTGAGTGAGTGAGTGAGCGAGCGAGCTCACAAACGAGACAAACCAGATACCCCATAAAGCTTTTGTTGATGTTGACATATTTTAATATTTATGCCAGATGTTGACCTTGTGATCACATTATGAGATTTGCTTTATAGTTTTTGTTAATTGATTAAATTATTTGACATTCTAACATTCAAGTGGAAAATCTGTGCAACATCAACAAAACAAGCACGGGTGTGATACAGTGCACTACAGGCTGAAGGCCGTGACAAAGTGGGCGCATGCCTTCATCGGCTAAATTGTAACCTGCAGGCAAACATAATTCAGCAAATACCGTAATTTCCCGAATATAAGGCGCACCCGTGTATAATGCGCACCCCAAATTTACTTGTAAAATCTAGGGGAAATTATTGTACCCGTTTATAACGCGCACCCGTGTATAATGCGCACCCCAAATTTACTTGTAAAATCTAGGGGAAATTATTGTACCCATTTATAACGCGCACCCTAATTTTAGCACCAATAAATAGAAGAATACAAGAAAACAGAGCTCATGTACATATACAGAAATGTCATTTTACTGACTGGTGAAACACAGCACAAGCATAGCACATTGGTAGTTCAAAATATTACCATAAACTGACAATATTTACGGTAATAATATGATTTAACAACTTCTCCAACTTACCAGAATCTAGGAGACAACAAAACAGACGTGACTTTTCTTTTAAAGGCTGCTGTATAACTTGCTCGTTTCATCATGATGAATAAATGTTTCTTCCATGGATTGATACGATAAAATGAAAGTGAGAACGTAAGTCGGAAACCCGTGAGAGCTCATCGCTGTCAACACGACGGTAACAATAGGAACTATTGTTATTTGGGTTTGAGTTTCCTGAGGGACAGATATAGTTGATGGACACAGGAAGTCTGTGTGCTTACGTTTGTTATGGTCCGAGTTGCGGAGCTGCAATAAACGTTGACTCAAATGAGTTCAAGAAACTAAATTCTGTGCTTTATGAATAGTGAAAAAAGCAGAATTTAACACAGACGAAATCATTCGGCCGATTAGAGTGAAGTATTACTGAAACAAAATGGTGACGTCACGTACCGTAATGGTCTGCAACGGGTCGCCGCATACGTTTCTTCAACACAACGTGGCCGTGTCAATAAAAAAAAATCGGTTTATATATATACATATATATATATATGTGTGTGTGTGTGTGTAATATATATATATATTTCTGTCTCCATCCATGTACCCGTTTATAATGCGCACCATGATTTTACAAGTTGATTTGGGGAAAAAAAGAGTGTTTTATATACAGGAAATTACAGTAATTAATCTGCCCTGATCCCAAAAATCAAAAATTGAGCGCGGAGGAGTGATAGATACTGGCCCATGCTACATTGCTACCAAATTTCAAGACTATCGGTTCACGAATTATGGAGGAATAGGTCTTCAAAGTTAGTTTTCTCAAAAACAAGAAGAACAGATCGTGAGTTGCAACTTAACAGGTCTTTAACATGAGAAAATACAAACTTACAAAAAAGTAAAAATCTAAAGTCTTATTCTCATCTCATAGGGTTATACAGTGCTGGCCAAGAGCATTGGCAACCCTGCAATTCTGTCAGATACACTGTATCACAAAAGTGAGTACACCCCTCGCATTTCTGCAGATATTTAAGTATATTTTTTCATGGGACAACACTGACAAAATGACACTTTGACACAATGAAAAGTAGTCTGTGTGCCGCTTATATAACAGAATTAATTTATATCCCCTCAAAATATAGCCATTAACTCATTCACTCCCAGCCATTTTCACCGGAGCAAGGCCCTTTGCTCTCGGCCATTTTACTGGATTTTGACTGATTTTGCACGGCCCACAAAAAATTCTGTTCTATTGCTATATAAACATGGAACCCACCAAAAGAAAGATTAGACTCTCTTCTTTCAGCAGAAAAAAAAGTAAGTTCATACGTTATTTCATTCTTTAGAAATCAGCATTAGAAAATAGCTTAGTTTGAGCATTTTTCCAATTTCTGATGAAAAAACGGAGAAAATGAGCTTTTTGTAAACGCAAAAATTTCAAACATAATTTTGACTTTGACACGGCTATTTTTTGCTTCAGTGACATCCCAAACATCTGAATAATGTTTTCCTTTTACAAAATAACATGAACAATCAGCCAAATAGAGCTTTTCATAGCAAAGTAACAATTTATTCACACTTACCTAACTGAGAGATGACGTTTGGTGGCTGCGACAGCGGTTAAACTTTTCCCTCATTGCCGACTGTCTCGTAAAGATGGATTTTTTTTAAAGTCTTTTTTTGTGGTGACCACTGTCTCGTTCACCAGGGGAACTTATGTTCCTGGGGGGGAACTGGTTTGGCCGTGCGCGTTTCCGTGCAGGACACTCGAGCGTGCGGTGGACGTGAAGCAGCAAGCTGCGGAGGGGCTCTGCTAACTTCCCTAATAAAGTTGTACTGTTTGAATTGAGTTGTGGGCTCTTAACAAATGCGCTACTGCCCTCCAGTGGCCAGTTTTATTGCTTTAAAATGGGTTTTGAGGCTTGTTTTTTGTTTTGGCGATAGATCGGAAGCTCTAGATGCTTCTTGTACAAAAAAACGCAAAAGACGTATAAATACGTAATCGGGACACTGAAGCATTTGGAAATAGAACGTATTTATACGGTTCTGGGAGCAAATGAGTTAATATCCAAAACCCTGGCAACAAAAGTGAGTACACCCCTTTGAAAAAACATACATCCCTAAATGTCCAAATTTGGTACTGCTTGTTATTTTCCCTCCAAAATGTCATGTGACTCGTTACAGGAGTGCTGTCAGCATTGCTGCAGATATTGAAGAGGTGGGGGGTCAGCCTGTTAGTGCTCAGACCATATGCCACACTCTACATCAAATTGGTGTGCATGGCTGTCACCCCAGGAGGAAGCCTCTTCTGAAGACGGTACGCAAGAAAGCCCGCAAACAGTTTGCTGAAGACATGTCAACAAAGCACATGGATTACTCGAACCATGTCCTATGGTCTGATGAGAAGGGCGGGCTTTCTTGTGTGCCGTCTTTAAAAGAGGCTTCCTCCTGGGATGTAGAGTGCGGCATATGGTCTGAGCACTAACAGGCTGACCCCAACATCTTCAATCTCTGCAGCAATGCTGACAGCACTCCTGTAACGAGTCAGATGAGATTTTGGAGGGAAAATCAAAAGCAGTACTCAATTTGGACATTTAGGGATGTACGTAGTTCCCATGCGGTGTACACACTTTTGTTGCCAGGGTTTAGATATGTATCGCTATATTTTGAGTTATTTTGAGGGGAAAATAAATTAACTCTATTATCTAAACTACACAGAGACTACTTTTCATTGTGTCAAAGTGTCTTTTTGTCAATGTTGTCCCATGAAAAGATATCCTTAATAATCTGCAGAAATGCAAGTGGTGTATTCACTTTTGTGATACACTGTAATGCTCAATTTCAAAAAGTACAGATACCTGCTGTAAAATGTAATGAAGTAAAAATAAAAAGTGCCACTTCATATTTGCAGTAACGTAAAGTACAGATACACAAAAATGTACTTAAGTACAGTAATGAAGTACTTTTACTTCGTTACATTCTACCACTGGTTCTCATTGCCATGTCTGGCTAGCTGGCTGGGATTCAGGCTTTGCATAACAACACTGGTGAGAGTCAGTCTCCTTGGTATAATGCCACATGTGATGTTGACTTTAGCAATTGCCTTTGAGTCGGCTTCTAGGGTTGTCATCCACATTTCCATCAAGTACTTGATGAAGGCCTTTCAATTCCTGTTAATCTTATACAGCTCCAGACATTCCAGTATTAGTGTGTATGTGGGGTGGGGGGCTCTATTTGTAATCTGTTTTGTCGTCAATCTAGGTTGTGCACAGGTTTGTATGTCTACTTTGTCAATCAGTAGCTGATGCTTGGCTCCTCTGCTCTTGCAACTAAATCCCTTCTGAGCCCAGTTCATGCACAGAGCCACAATGCTTACTCATCCAGACCATGATAACAGAAAGGACTTTCCACATCGTGTAAAGATTATTGTCCAATAGTCAGGTTGAATGGATCCCTTTTCTGGATCCTTCAGAATTAGGGCTGCCCTAGGTTAGCCACTCTCAGGAGGGATCTGTCACTCAGCAGCTAGTTCATGCTGCTAAGTGTTCATAGAGTGAAGTTAGCTTCTTCGGACAGGAGGCATGGATCTCCCATTGCAGTCCAGTGCTCCAGATTTGACTCCATTTCCTGTATTTCTGCCTTTGATTTGGTTACTCTTTTTTCCTATCTAAGCTTACTAGGATCAGCTGTTCGATCCACTAGTCCTTAGGCATCTGGGTTATGCGATGCCTCTCTGCCCTTTTTGCCCTTCCAATATGATTCCACCTGAGCTCTTGGTGGATCTAATCTGAGCACAGCCTGTTTATTCTCCTGGCCTCTTGCTCTTCGACTAGGTTGTTAGAGCTTTCAGTCTCTGTTTGGCAGTTTGGACAGCCTCTCTTATGGGGTTTGTTGTCCTTTCTGGATGCCTCTTTATTCCCCATTTCACTGGGGATGGGAATTGAGAACCGTATCCTATAGAGTACTGGTACCGTGTGTTTTAATTCCATGGAATCGTTTGGCAGTTTATCTAATGATTTTCTTATATATTCCAACCAGCACAATTTTCACCAGGTAACTTACGCATGTTCCACACATTTGATTCAGCAAGTAAGACTACATGATTACTCAAAGAGGGACCACTCACCAAGTATAGTTTAAAGAGTTGTCGCCGAGTGATTTTGCAGTGATTTTCACAGGCCAAGTCATTATTCATGACACTACTTAAAGAAACGGTGATTTTTCCCAAAAAGTCTAAGTATGGCTCTATCGTACTCCTCGTCGAATACTCTATAAGAAAAATATAACATATATGCATCTAAAATAATCCTAAACAATTTTATTAGCAATTTCAATACTCCTGTTAGAAAGGTTCCTTGGGTATGCGTTTGTTCCCATAGCAACCAGTCAGTTACTTCCTGTCATTGTCCTACCTCACACGAGCTGCGTATTCTTCGACCGAGAATAGGCGTAAGGTCCGCATTTCGAGCAGAGTGCGGCCACTTGTTAAAATGTGTGCGAGGAAGTGTTATCTGTGTGCGCCCATGAACGAATGTATGTATTTCCTCTTCATGTCATGAAGTTGTTATGATAAATTAGAGCCGTTATCAGCGCGACCGTTTCGTGTTTTTACTGTCATGTCGGCTGGTTGCTCCCGCTCGTCCTCGCTGCGTCGAGGAGAGCGTTCTATACGTGATATTCGTGTTGCACATTTGAATTAAGAGGGAATGTGTTAGTTTAGCATCTTAAGATGATGTCGTACATCCATATGAGTGTAAAGTGCTTACTTTTCGCCACTTTTATGGCCAAGATGACCGCACGTGCATGAAGCGGGTTGTGCGTGCGCACTTGTGCCCCCTCCACCTTTGTGTTCATTATACTGTGCGAGCCATGTTTGTGTGTTATTGACTGCTTTACAGTCAATTTGCATTTTTTATTGCATCAGCACTAATGTAATTTTCTTTCTTTTCAGAACCACACATATACCCACACATTCCAATCTTCTTCCACAAACCTTCAAATACATCAACATCATCCCATGCATGCGCTCATCTGCTTATTGAGTGATTCTCATATCAAGTGCAATTGCCTGTATATAGTTGTTCCTGTTGCCAAGTTGGATTAAAAGTGCCAATAACCAACTACACTCTCCGCTCCATGTGTTCTAACCGACACCCTGAGGCGAATGAACCATAAAACATATTGAACCCAGAACCTCATACAGTCCATTAGGCCAATTTAGAATCGATAAGAAAATTGATAAATAATCGAATCATTAAGCAATATCGATAATGGAAACGGAATCGTAAAAATCGTATCAATTCCCATCCCTACATATGACCCTTTTGTCACAGTGTCTTGGCTTCGAACCATATCTTTTCGAATTGGTGATACTGTATATGGTCATTTGAGGAGCTCAGCCCATCTTGTACCAAGCAACTCTAGGATTATTGTTGCTAAACTGTGCTGTGCTCATGGGTCTCAGTAGATCCCGTTGGTATCATCATTAGTGCAGGTTTTTGCTATTATACTAGTAGCTCTACTGAAGGTCCTTTTCAAGTCTGTTTCGTTATTTATTTCGGAGGGTGCAGGTTTCTAGAGTCCTGATCTTTCCTACTTAGTACTACAGGGCTGGGTTTAAGGTTGATATCTATTGGGGCTTACTACCCAATCTCTGATTGCAGGGGGCATGGTGACATCCTTCTGACCTAGCATCCTGGTTTCCCCTTGCCAGGGCATCATTGTAGTTCACTGATAATCTCTAGTTGTGATAGTTTTCAGTCTCGGAAATCGGAACACTGAGCTCACAGCTGCTTCTCTATTATCTTAGTTAGTGGGTTTCAAAGTAACCATCGGTCCTTCATTCACAGCATGTGTCTGGACTTGCTAAGTTTGTTTGTGTAGTACCATTGAAAAAGACCTGTGCTTAATGTTTTCCACACTAAGTGAATTCTAGGCATTGCCAATTTTACTAATGTTGAATTTGGAAGGAAAAGAGGGTTAAAAGAACAAGGTTATCGGGGGGAAAAAATCAGTGAATAGGGTGTGTTTTCCATTTTATTTCGCCTTTATTTATTCAGGGAGGTCAATTGAGAGTAAGCTTTCTTTTCCAATACAGTATCCCAGTGGTCCCCAACCAACGGGCCACGGACCGGTACTGGTCCGTGGCGCATTTGCTACCGGGCCGCAGAGCAATAAATAATTTATTAACGACTGCAATCTGGCCTGTGGCTCTTTACACATAAATATATCTGTCTACTCCGTAGGCCAATCTGAGTAAAGATTTGTATAGGTCGCCATCTAGTGGTTGGCTGCAATTACTAGGGTGTTTGCACACCTATAGCAGCCCAGCGCTCTGTCAATGTAAACAGTAACTTTAGCTGCTGTTGGTGGTGTGTTACGGGCGGCGACGTCTTTTTTATGGGGAAAAGGCCACCTGCTGAGCCAGAAAAGAAACCTACAACTAAGTCAATTCTGCATAATATGTGGCCAAAAGCTAGCAAGCGAGGCAACAAATGCGAATGGACTTAGAGCATCATACCTCATGGCAAACCGTATTGCTAAAGATAATAAACCTTTCACGATTGGAGAACAACTCATTATTCTTGCGAGTTGCAAACACGGATATTTGCTGACAAGTTTTAGAAGATGCCGCTGTTAAAATGAAAGTTGATTCAGTGTATAATGAGTGACATTTTCCCTGCACTTGATATTCGTTTTTAGCCTTAACAAGTTATTTTATATTTACTTTTTCTGCCACACATTGCCGGTCCGTGAAAAAAAGGCCCACATTACACCAGTCCGTGGTGCAAAAAAGGTTGGCGACCGCTGCAGTATACTGTATAAGACATATACATAATACACACAATACAATCCGGTCATGTCTCAGACTTATGGACTGCATAACATTTAAATGCAAGTTTTAAAACTAAAGAAATAAGGTGGTACAGTTTCAATTGATTGTTAGGGGCATAGAAATGAAAAGTTCTGTTCTCTCCACACACTTGGAAATTTTAAAATCAAATCATATTGTAAGCAGGTAAGCAGGTTACAAGTTCTTGGTGAGATTAGATCGGAAAGAGAATAAATAAATAAATAAATATTGGAAAGATAACAAAATGAAATACCACGTGAAACTTCATAAATAAATAAAAAAAAAAGAATCAAAAAGATGCAGTGTTATTCCCTCCTTACACTTGAGGATGGCCGTCCAACTTTTTGTAAAGAACACAGTGGTGAGTTCGAAACACATTTCCAGTAATAAATCAAAATACAGAATTATAAATTGTGTCAAGGGGTTACAAGAGGGTTACAGCACCAGAAACCCACATTGGGTGCAACTCCTGAGTCCTGTCAGGTAAGAACAGGAAGCTAAGATTCGCACAGGGTCACCAAATTTTTACAATAGAAGATTGGAAAAAGTTGCCTGGTCTGATAAGTCTCGATTTCTGTTGCGACACTCGAAACGCAATGTGTCAGTGCGACCTCCTATTGATTTCTGCTGCCAATTTTTGGAAGTGCTACACTATGTTTGTGTGTGTGCGAGCATGGATTTGTAGAGGGGGGTTGCATTCGCGGGTAATTGTGTGCTTTTGTGTGTGTTGAACTGAATTATTGGCCTTTGTGCATTTTTGGCACATACATATGTTTGTTTTTTTTCATGAAAATACTGTCACAATAATGAACTTTGTGTTGATCTGATCACGTAGTTTCCTCCGTTTCGTGCATGCGCGTCTAGAGTCCGCGGGTGTCCGGACCACATGAGAGTCGTATGCAGTGGGATTGGGCATCGCAGGCGATTTGAATCGTATTTGGTGCGTCATTCGGAACGGAGCTCAGCATAGCGCGGCGGACCCTGTGGGTTTCGGGGGTTGAGCTCCGGCTGGTTGAGGTATTAGGGCAATGCTGATTGTTGACACCTGCCTTGCTCCACCCGTCAAGTGCTGAACCTGGCATTTGGTGATACACATGCACGCATAGCCAAGGTAGCGGAGTAAGAGTAGCGTTTCTTCTTCACAAATCTGCTCAAGTAAAAAGTATGGCATTGTAAAACTACTCTTAGAAGTACATTTTCCTCAAAAAGTTACTGAAAGGTATTGACGGATAGAAAGACTTTTAGTTCTTAAAAGTTAATGTTAGTGCAAATTATTATAATTTGATATTGAAACCCCTCTTGATGTTTTCGTTTTTATACAATTTGTGAAATTTTTTTAACTAGTAGGATGCCATTGTTGTTGACGTCGCAGGGCGGTGACGTCACAGGGCCACACTGCCAGAATTCCACCTGTCACTCCTAAAAAAAAAACAAAAAAAACGTGTCACACTTTAGTTATATAAGGTAGTGATTTGCATACGCCACAAGGTGTGAATGGCGAGTTTTACATTAATTAGGGATCAAGCCAATGAGTGCGTTTTTCCCTTGACTGATGCTGTAGTTTCTTTAATCCACAGTGGGAGAGAGAAAGGAGAGTGAAGACAGGCATTTAGATTCGTAGCTCGGACCACGCCGTTTATTGGCATAAGCATCGGCAACTCTTTCACAACACACATAAGTATCATATAGTGAAAATACTACAAAACTACTACTCATATCTCTCAAAAACTGTCACCAAGAAGAAAGGTGCTTCCATCTTTATTACTGAGGCCCTATTCTCACACATTTAACACAACAATGTAGAGAGAACTGGCATTCACAACCATAATAGATGCGCAAAATACACATAAAACTTACTCAGACTTTGGTCAAACTATATTTAAACATTTTAGCAACTCCTTTAGCTCAACAAATACACTGGATGGCAATATTTTGTCACAGAACACAAACTATGATGCTGGGAGCCATTTTCTTGTGAAGACAAGGGACAAAACGCACTCATTGGCTTGATGTCTTATTAATGTAAAACTCTTCATTGACACCTTGTGGTCAGTGCTTAATCTGTAAATCATAAGGTGCCGGAACGCAAAGTACATAGGACAGCGCAGGGATGACGAGACGGGCCCAGGTCCTGGAACATACGCAGAATATGGTGCTGAAACAACACGCAAATGCCCACTTGCCATGCTGTGGGACTTACAAGCCTCAATTTCAGATAATATCCGTGGTAAAAATGTTATGACAACAATTTGCAATTATTTAGGCTACACTCTGCACAGCACGGGCAATTGCCCATACAACCACAGGTTGGACTTACAGTACGCAGTCAGCAATTAGTTTCTCAACAGGTCTAATTTGTAAAACAAACACAAAAACAAAAAAGTCTGAGATTACAATAAATAACAAAAATATCCCATTATTATTATAATAACGGGTGGGTTAGAGCAGGGGTGCCCAAGCCCGGCCCTCGAGAGCCCCCATCCAGCTTGTTTTCCATGTCTCCCTCCTACAACACACCTGAATCAAATGATCAGCTCATCAGCAAGCTCTGCAGGAGCATGATAACGATCCTGATTATTTGATTCAGGTGTGTTGGAGGAGGGAGACATGGAAAACAAGCTGGATAAGGGCTCTCGAAGGCCAGACTTGGGCACCCCTGGGTTAGAGGAAGCTCTCTGATTGGTCAGTTGCCATGTATTAATCACTATACTGTATAACATGGCTAGATGATTAATACATGGCTAGGGCCTCATCACCAAATACACACCGTTATATTTGTGCCTTGAGTCTGTGGTTTACAAACATATTCATCCTATCATATTTATGAACGCCTTTTATGCTGATTTAAATGTTGTGGTCCGTAATATAATCGCAATAGTACACTTTATGCTGTTGTTTAACGTTATTGGTGGTACTCGAGTACAGCGTTCGCAGCACTCTCGTTCCACTAATGATGTTGAACAACAGCATCTCGTGTACTACTGCTTAAAAGATTGGCACGGCAGCCTATTAAGTATGCTTACCATATAGTTGTCCAAAACTTTCCACACCGAGAGCATATCCGGATTCTCCTCCTCTGTTTTGGGTTTGACTGCGTGTGTCAGTGGCAGTTCTGTGTCCTTTGGCCACCCACGACCCCACGTACGGGATTGGATTGAATTTAGCCAGTGGAGGTCCATCAAGATTTAGGAAGAGTAAATATGATATGGTGGATGTGAGCAGAGACGCATGGTTGTGAGTGCAAATCCAGTTCATTTGAGAAAATCTGCGCTCACATTCAGCACTTGCAATGGGAATACTGTTGACAGTCACATGTAACCCCATCAGTTCATCAGGCGTGTCGTTTCCATCTGAATCTCTGTACTTTTTGTAGGCCACAGCGACTCAAACTCCATCTCTCCAAACAGCGCATCTGCATCCTCGGGCCAATACTGTGCTTAAAGCACCTTCAACTCCTCAATAAACTTGTTATATCCAGTTTTATCTGGCAACCGACCTCCTTGGGATAACACGTGATTTGTTGGTCCAGCTTCAGCTTTTCAGTGCATCAACAAATCTCCGACTTTTTCAAATGACGTTAAATTTTTATAAACAACATGCAATTGTTGGGATTTGTTCTGTAAATGAATTTATGCATATTATTATTTTATTTTATACTGTAATGTCCGTAACAAAGCGCGGTCCCTTTAGGAGACGCTGCCTGGGACTGGAGAGCTGTGAAGTAGTAGGAAGCGAGGGGGAGACGGGCGAGAAGCAAAAGTTAGTGGTCGAATGTCGCGGCAGTCCGCTGTTATTTTGTTTATTGTTTTCTTATTGTTGCCACAATAAAGTAGAGAAAGCTATCAACGACTCCTCTCCTTCTTTGCCCGCACTACAATACATTTAAAAAAAAAAACGTTTTCATATTATTATTTTTTTTTAATACACGAGAGGTGCCGGATCCGCCAAAATAAGTTCCGGAACACAGGGAGGCCAAAATCAAGAGGTGCCGAAACTTGTTCCAGCATTTTACGGCTAAAAATTAACCCCTGCTTGTGGTGTATTTAAATCACTACCTTACATAGAGTGACTGTGAAGTACGGCAGCATGGCCCTGTGACGTCACCGCCCTACGACATCAACAACAATGGCGAGCTGCTAGTTTATTTTTTTCTTTAAAATTTTACAAAATTTATTAAAACAAAAAAAATACAAATGTTTTAGAACTACATGTCTTTTTATCCGTGGTTCCCTTTAAGTAAATGTAACGGAGTAAATGTAACTCGTTGCTACCCACCTTTGCAGCATATGGGCATGTTCTGACTATGTTTCCTGGTTTTGCATTTCAGACAAGCCATTAACAACCATCACCGAAACAAAACATTTGACATAATGCATACTGCAAGCTGACTTTTTCAGTTGAACAAAGTAATGAAAGAATGTACTGTCAGGGTGGGTGTACAAGATTATTGTTGTATTTCAGCTCTCAATACAGCTATTAGACTGTCTAAGAATGATAGACAGATGGGCATATTAGACCATCCTCTGCTACTGTGCGATAATCCGTCAGGGAGCTGTGCTGTATTGACCACACTTGAAAATGCACTCCAAATACACACTCCTGTGTATGTGACAAAGACACGCATGTGCACGCTCACACAATTTGTTTCACAAACTTTTATTTTCCGACATTTTACTAAGTTAGATGATTGTTTTTGACTGCAAATGACTCGGTTTAGGATTGTGTGATGCCTGTGCGAGTACAATGATGTGAATTACTTCTTTCAGAAATGCAAACAACAATTTAAGCTAGCAGACAGCAGCGTATCTATTGTTAGGAGATTGACCCACAGCATCAATGAGCAAAGTAATACAGCAGAGGTTATTGGAGGGGGTTGGGATTAAGAATTCAATTCCTTTTTCATATCCCGCGGTATTTGATAAAATGTGACCTAGGTTCTCAATTGGGAAGATTGGGGCAGTCACATTTTAAAAAGTTTTAAGAAAAATGTTATCGAGGTTAAATTCTCACACAGAGTGGCTTGGAATGACTTAAAGCGGAAGTTCAGAAGTTTTGGCATAAGGCTTAAAGTATGTACGACCGGATAAAAAAGTCTTAAATAGCATTATTATGTGAATTAGAATCATTTTATGAAACGATTCGACGGTTAGCCACGCCTACATTTGTAGGGCTCTAGCGTCCCCAACAGGAGCATGACGTCGGCAGGGTCATGGTTTCTGATTTAGAATTCAGCCCATTGAGGGGGAATTATTCAGAATGAGGAAAATGCGACGAAGAGAGCCGCAAAATGTCATTGTTTCAGTCACTCTACTCCAATATTTTTACAGGATATTCTTTTTATCGAAGGATTTTTCCCCAATTGCTAAATAAATGGTATGGCCATGACAAATAACTGTCTTGTGCTAAGTGGAATATTAAATAATAAATGCATTTATTCAGTACGACATGGCAAATTTACTCTATAATGGTTAAAAATGTCAACTTCACCTTTACTGTCGCACCTCCCGAACGATATTTTATGCCACCGTAGTTAGTCTGGCCTTTGCCATTTCCCTGCCCCAGCTTTGGAGAATGTGAACAAACCAAGAGGCGTGACAGCTTGCCGACATGCTAATCCGGACCGAGTCACATCTCAAAGTCTTATTTTCACTTTTCGAAGCAAAAAAATCACATAAAACTAGTCCAGTTCATTTCACATGGCTGTGGGGGTTGTCGATTGTCTTCGCCGATCGGCAACCCGCCCGGCGGCAAGCAGGTTACAGCTCATTCCCCTGCTGCGGACAAGAGAGCTCGTCTGGTTAATTCGGTGGAGTTGATTTCAACAAATTCTGTGCAGTTCGTCAGTTATAGGTTGGTTTCAGGGCTTTGGTGTGGCTAAGCTGGCGCAAGTCAATGGTGCCATTTTAGCATGTCAATTAAAAAAACGATATTCACAGATGTGACTTAGTCAAACAAATTCAAAATGCAGATCATTGTTTCAAATATCCATGCGGCCAAAATAATGTCACACTAAACTGACGTAATTCATTTTATTCTACAGGACTAATTTTTTAGATGCGTAATGCTACCACAATAGAGAGGAGTGTCTCAGCCACTCGTGCTCATGGTGCATTCGAGGAAGGTGGGAAGTCAGACTTATCCCACTCGGATGGTACCAATTGCGACCTCCAAGTGTTCTGACCGAATGTATACAGCAAGATGGCTGATCGCGACAAGTTGTTTTGTATTTTGGCCATCAAAAGACATTTTAGCCTCCAGCAAACCTTCCTTCTCATAAGCGATCAAATAGTGGAAGAAAAACGACGGCAAAGGTAAATAGCACACTCTGTAAACTGCCTTCTTTAGTTTTACTATTGACGGTCTGCTTTTCGACAGGCAGCGACATTTTGTCGAGTGACGTCAGATTGAAGCAACTCGTGAAGTCAAGCTACTTTTTTTTGTCTGACTTCGCGACTAAGGCCTTCCCGGTCGAGTGGCGTTCCAATGGTATTTTCCCCATCTTCCCACCTTCCTCGAATGCAGCATCAGTTTACTGAGTCTTCACTGAAGAATGGCAAAATGGCATAACGGTCACCTTAGTGGTTCTCTTTGGTCCTTACGACATCCACCACACGGTGGCGTCTCTCTATTAATGTTCGTCTTCTTCTTCAGTTGCTACTTACTTTTTGGTGGTGTCAATTGCGACCGTGTGTGTGTGGTCCGTTGCACTCCCGAGTGACGAGTGGTCGAGCTTTATTTTTTTTTTTGTGTGTAATAAAAGTGCATAGGTGGAAGTCTGCTCCCTTTTTTACCTTCTATGCATGCATCCTGCCCTGCCACGCGTTATAAAATGGTGAAATGTGTGCATTTAGAGGCTGCTGAAACAGATAGATGAAATGGGCAAATGAAAGTTTCCAAAAAGCCCGCAAACAGTTTGCTGAAGACATGTCAACAAAGCACATGGATTACTGGAACCATGTCCTATGGTCTGATGAGACGGGCGGGCTTTCTTGTGTACCGTCTTCAGAAGCGGCTTCCTCCTGGGGTGACAGCCATGCACACCAATTTGATGTAGAGTGCGGCGTATGGTCTGAGCACTAACAGGCTGACCCCCACCCCTTCAATCTCTCCAGCAATGCTGACAGCACTCCTGTAACGAGTCACATGACATTTTGGAGGGAAAATGACAAGCAGTACTCAATTTGGACATTTAGGGATGTTCGTAGTTTCTATAGAGTATACTCACTTTTGTTGCCAGGGGTTTAGATATTAATGGCTATATTTTGAGTTATTTTGAGAGGAAAATAAATTAGCTCTATAATAAAAGTTGCACACAGGCTACTTTTCATTGTGTCAAAGTGTCATTTTGTCAGTGTTGTCCCATGAAAAGATATACTTAAATATCTGCAGAAATGCGAGTGTACTCACTTTTGTGATACACTGTATAATACATGTTTTTGGATAGTTATCTTGAGTTTAGGTGGTTATTTAGGGGTTCTTAAAGGGTTAATTCCAATTTAGGCAGAAATGTGGGATACGTCGCTAGCGTAGGAATGGAACTCGTTCGTAACCTGGGGACTACATGTGTATAACTATTTTTTACTTTTTTAAGGATTATGAAGGCTAAATATATACATTTTATATTCCGCGACACTACCAGAAAAAGCAGAGGAGAAAGTACTGTAAACAGTTCAGTACTGTCACTTGTTTGGAACTTTTGTTCAAATGAAAAAAAAAAAAATTGTATTGGCAGATTCTCAAAATCTGGTGACTCGGACTCGGGTGCAAAAATATGTGATCAGGATATCCTTACATATAATAGGTTAAAGTAGAAAAAAAACAACATAAAAAATTAAATTGCATAAAATCTTTGAGAATGTTGTTAAGAAATCCCAGATGGCGCCTCAGAAGAATTGTAGCTGCTCGGGTGAATACTCTCTAGTCAGTTTTAAGAATGTTGGTGTTTAATTTTATTAGTCGTTTGATTGGTTCTAAAAAATGTGGTTGTCCCGGGCCTAACTAATTATTTGCACAGTTCTACACGCTGCTTATCATGGTGTTGGAAGCATTCGTATAGCCTTTTAAAAGTGGGTCACTTTTAATCTTTTCCGTCTTATTGTGTTCTTGTATTTTGGATCTATATATCTATTAAATTGAATTTGAAAAAAAAAAAAAAAAAAGGTTTTAAGCAAGGAGGTAGGTTTGCATAGGGACGGTAGGGACATATCACTACCAACTTTTCAGGATGCTTAAATTGTCCCCACCAACTTTTACGCAACCTTATTTGCATTATAAGATGACTTCAATTATATAGGTAATTTAAATTGTCTTCCCATGTTGTAAGGATAGAATTAACCCTACCATTATTAAGTGAATTACTATACTTTCAATATTCAGACTTACATTGACCCCTCTTCACTAGCTCAATGTGCTAGTCCATTTTTCCCCCCTCAAACGCAAATTTGATAGGCTGATGACTTAACCTCCCCCTACATTCACACACGTGTTCACAGCCGGTGTTCTGTGAAATTTTTCACCCTGATACTATTTTGCTTCCGAAGCTTTTGTGGTGGTGAATAAGCACTCTTTTACATTCAGTTGGACCCTCAAAGTTATCCAAAGGTGCTAAATAAACAAGAGATTATTACATTAATTAGATGATTGTTTTTGCCAGCGATGTTGAGAAGCTGTAACAGCTGTAGTAGTTAGCAAATAGCTCTACCGATTTCACCAATGAGACGTCGCAAAAATAATCACATGACTCCATTATACTAATCAGACGCAAGCTTCCCGTTCTAGCGTCATGCCAGCCTGCTCCATCGTGCGGTCTTTAGCACCGTAAAAAATGAAGTATTTGATATTGAGCGCTGCTCTGAACATGACTCGAAAGTGCGGATTTTAACCTCTATCGCAGTTTTTATTTGGCACTGATTGACCAAGGAAAACCCGATATATGCTCATTTTGATTTCCAAATAGTAATAATGAAGGAACTCTTCACTGTTGAAACTAGGAACTGTTTTCTCCATCAGAGGGCACTCATGCTCTTTGGACGAATAATGCCTCATTTATGTTTTTTTTTTTTTTCTCTCTCATTGGAATTCAAAGATTTTTTTTTTTTTTTTTTTTTGTATTTCTTTGGCTTAATGTGGTTATGTAATGTGTTATTGTCCAGTATCATTAGAACAACAATTAATATACCATTGTTTAAAAAAAAAATCAAACAAATATAAGCAGTTACTCAAAATGTTACGCTTACTTGAGTATTCTTTTCACTCTATACTTTTTTACTTGTACTTCAGTACATTTTTTGGATGACTTCTTTTACTCTTACTTGAGTAATATTATTTTGAAGTAACGGTACTCTTACTTGAGTAAAGGTTTTGGCTACTCTACCCACCTCTGCGTTTAAATATTGCAATTTAAATTTGCTTATAAAATCCAGACACTTATTCTGGAAGTTTTTAAATTGTTTCTTTAGTAGTTTTTAAAAACAAAGGTTTAATCAAACGGTGTACCACCGAAACCAATACATATGCACTGTAAGCAAAATAAATGAAGACAATTCTAACAAAGTTTAACAAATTGAGCATTATCTGACAGAATTGCAGGGGTGGCAGTACTTTTGGCCAGAGTGTACAGTGGGGCAAATACGTATTTAGTATTAGTATTAGTATTTAGTATTTATTTTAGTATTTAGTCAACCACCAATTGTTCAAGTTCTCCTACTTGAAAAGATTAGAGAGGCCTGTAATTGTCAACATGGGTAAACCTCAACCATGAGAGACAGAATGTGGAGGGGGGAAAAAACAGAAAATCATATTGTTTGATTTTTAAAGAATTTATTTGCAAATCATTGTGGAAAATAAGTATTTGGTCAATGCCAAAAGTTCATCTCAGTACTTTGTTATGTACCCTTTGTTGGCAAAAACGGAGGCCAAACGTTTTCTTTAACTCTTCACAAGCTTTTCACACACTGTTGCTGGTATTTTGGCCCATTCCTCCATGCAGATCTCTTCTGGAGCAGTGATGTTTTGGGGCTGTCGTTGGGCAACACGAACTTTCAACTTCCTCCACAGATTTTCTATGGGGATGAGATGTGGAGACTGGCTAGGCCACTCCAGGACCTTGAAATGCTTCTTACGAAGCCACTCCTTTGTTGCCCTGGCTTTGTGTTTGGCATCATTGTCATGCTGAAAGACCCAGCCACGTCTCATCTTCAATGCCCTTGCTGATGGAAGGAGATTTTCACTCAAATTCTCTCGATACATAGCCCCATTCATTCCCTTTACACAGATCAGTCGTCCTGGTCCCTTTGCAGAAAACAACCCCAAAGCATGATGTTTCCACTGCCATGCTTCACAGTGGGTATGGTGTTCTTCGGATGCAATTAAGTATTCTTTCTCCTCCAAACACGAGAACCTGTGTTTCTACCAAAAAGTTCTATTTTGGTTTCATCTGACCATAACACATTCCCCCAGTCCTCTTCTGGATCATCCAAATGCTCTCTAGCGAACCGCAGACGGGCCTGGACGTGTACTGGCTTCAGCAGGGGGACATGTCTGGCAGTGCAGGATTTGAGTCGCTGGCGGCGCATTGTGTTACTGATAGTAGCCTTTATTACTGTGGTCCCAGCTCTCTGTAGGTCATTCACTAGGTCCCCACGTGTGGTTCTGGGATTTTTGCTCACCGTTCTTGTTATCATTTTGATGCCACGGGGTGAGATCTTGCATGGAGCTCCAGATCGAGGGAGATTATTAGTGGTCTTGGATGTCTTCCATTTTCTAATAATTACTCCCTCAGTCGATTTCTTTTACACTAAGCGTTTTACCTATTGCAAATTCAGTCTTCCCAGCCTGGTGCAGGTCTACAATTTTGTCCCTGGTGTCCTTCGACAGCTATTTGGTCTTGTCCATAGTGGAGTTTGGAGTGTGACTAACTGAGATTGTGGACAGGTGTCTTTTATACCGATAATGAGTGACAGGTAATACAGGTAACGAGTGGAGCCTCGTTATACCTCGTTAGAAGAAGTTAGACCTCTTTGACAGCCAGAAATCTTGCTTGTTTGTAGGTGACCAAACACTTATTTTCCACTCTAATTTGGAAATAAATTCTTTAAAAATCAAACAATGTGATTTTATGTTTTTTTTTCCACATTCTTTCCGTCATGGTTGAGGTTTACCCATGTTGACAATTACAGGCCTCTCTAATCTTTTCAAGTAGGAGAACTTGCACAATTGGTGGTTGACTAAATATTTATTTGCCCCATTGTATGTAGTTCACTCACGCAGGTCATGAATTTACCAACTATGTATAATGACAGTTACTCCACTCGGAAACTTGTGCGAGTCACAGGCGGAAGATTGGTGAATAAAAACTTCTTTGTTAAGTCAAATACGAACCACTGCGTACTACGTGTTTAAATGTTTAAGTGTTGTTTATTCTGTGGAAACCGGGTTAAAATGGCTCTTTTGAGTGTTAAAGGTTGCTGACCCATGGTCTACAACAGGGGTGGGCAAACCGGTCCTCGAGGGCCGCAGTGGGTCCTGGTCTTTGTTCCAACTGATTCAGCACAGACAGTTTAACCAATGAGGTTTCAGTGGAAACAAGAAGCACCTGACTGCAATCAACTGATTGGACTTGTAAGAAACCAGATTGGTGAAAAGCTGTCCTCATGATGGGTATGAACAAAAACCCGCACCCACTGCGGCCCTTTGTGGAATAGTTTGCCCACCCCTGGTCTACAATGTTCTCAATTTTCTCTCCTAACAGCTAACCATAAATTTTCATTCATGTGCCACAAGAGCATCTGTATTTTTATGCCATCTCTACTCGTGTAGATAATAAGGCTGTAAATACTCATTGGGATTATCTCATCTCATTAATGCAGTATTGCATAGTTGATTACAGTATAACGTGTTACATACTAGCCATCCGCTACATCGTTCTTAGTTGGAGTCAATTCTTGGAATTGTTTTCACTACAATCATGTAATATATGTCACTATTGAGAAGAACAGAAAATGGGTGATGCATTCTTGACAAGCCATTCTTCCCAGGGAAGACAATATTAAATCATAAGTGGCATAAAAGCAAGTCCAACCAAGTGTGCACAACTGAATTGAATGTGCATTACATCATACAGTTGGTGCATTCTGGCATGAATGTGTAGCTCTAATGATATATTAACCCCCCCCCCCCACACACACACACACACACTCTCTCTCTCCCTCCCCCTGAGTTGCTTAGCAACACCAA
Organism: Corythoichthys intestinalis; assembly: GCF_030265065.1. Taxonomy (NCBI): domain Eukaryota; kingdom Metazoa; phylum Chordata; class Actinopteri; order Syngnathiformes; family Syngnathidae; genus Corythoichthys; species Corythoichthys intestinalis. The sequence continues at coordinate 71,943,031 of NC_080395.1, read as the reverse complement.
GGACTTGTTTCATGCAGAACCTGCTCACCAGTCCATCGGTTGTCCTCACACTTTTGCTAAATCTTCTCAGCCTCTCTTGTATAGCCAAGATAAAACTTCATTTAAAATATGTACAAAGACAGTTCCTCGTGTGGGTCTGATATAAAAGCAAATTTTACAACTCAGTAACCTTTGTGAAGATGTTTCATTCATCTATTCCAGGGGTCAGCACCTTTTTTGGTGTGGAGTGCCACTTTCAAGTTTTCTTGTCAATCAGTTTGCCACATCAAGATTAAGGACGCACATCCGGATTTTTATATCCAACAGAGCTGTGATTTTACTCCAAAGAAAACAACACGGACATACATTGAAATCCTATAACTATCATTCTGCTTTATCAATTAACTTAAAAAAATGCAAATTGTAGAAAATATCAAAACTTGAAAATAAGTGCAACAGTAATAACAGCTGTACAGCGGCATCATCTTATGTAAACATATCACACACCTACACCCCAGCAAGAAAAGGGTGTGATTCGCAATGCAGGTCTCTCACAGTACAGAGCGGGCTGTTTTAAACTTCAAAGTCAGAACGGGCGACTCTTTTTATATGATAAATATAGAAGATGCCTACCTTAATATGATCCCTGGCCCTGTTTTCCATGAATTTTCATGTTTTGTCTCGTAGTGGCGTTTGACACTTGTTGTGCGACACCAGTGCTTAATTTGTAAATCATAAGGTGCTGGAACGCAAAGTACATATGACAGCGCAGGGATGACGGCACGGGGACAGGTCCCGGAACATATGCAGAAAATGGTGCTGAAAACAAAACGCAAATGCCCACTTGCCATGCTGTGGGACTTTCCTTTTTTTCTTTCTTTTCGATGTGCTTTTCTGACTCGTTTTGAATAATCTTCCTTCTTTTTGAAAAAAAGGCAGTAAATGCAACTGTCTTTTTGGCATGTTAAAATACCGTTTGATCCTGGCTGCCTGGTCCCAGATGCCGCAAATTTCAAGTTTAAATTTTTTTTTAAATTTATTTCAGGGGAGTGATTTGTTGGTCCACCTTTTCAGTGCATCAACAAATCTCCGACTCTTTTAAATGACGTTAAATTTTTATAATATTTATTTGTTGTGTAAATGAATTTATGCATATTATTGTTTTATTTGATACTGTAATGTCTGTAACTATGTGTAATATTATGATATAATTTTTTCCGAAGCACCCTGAAGTGCACGCAACGTTACTGTTGTTTTGGTCACGTGATGCGGGAGTGCGATAGAGAAGCACAGCCTGCCGAGAGCCCCAAGCTGTGTTCGTACTGTTAGCTCCATGTGTTAATAAAGAAACAAAGTTGTCAGCATGTCGTGTGTTCGATTCCTTTGTCAAGAAAAAGATCAAAACAAGACACTATGCACGATCCCTTTAAGAGTCGCTGTGACTGGAGAGCTGTGAGTAGTAGGAAGCGAGGGGGAGACGAGTGAGAAGCAAAAGTTCGCGGTCGAATGTGGTGGCAGTCCGCTATTATTTTGTTGATTGTTTTCTTATTGTTGCCACAAAAAAGTGGAGAAAGTCATCAACGACTCCTCTCCTTCTTTCCCCTCCAACGTTTTTATATTATTATTATTTAAATACACGAGAGGTGCCGGATCTGCCCAAATAAGAAATAAGTCCCGGAGCACAGGGAGGCCAAAATCAAGAGGAACAAGATCCGGCTCAAATTAACCCCTGTGCGACACGCAACGCTCTCAAGGCATAATGCACAAACAGAGCTAGCGGAAGTAACCAGCCAACCAGTTGTTACCGGCATCCCCAAGGGGCCCCTGTTCCCTACAATATTACCGGCTTACTAGTTTGGCGTAGAAGAAGAAGTGGGCGAGAAACAAGAGAGGCAGCAAAGCAAGGTGTTGAGAGAGAGTTGCGCGGTGAGCGGCGTGAAACGTGGCTGTGTTCCATGCTGGTTTTTGTTTTGTTAATAAAAGTCAAGCAAGTTAAGCAAAATGCCATCCAACTCGTCACTGTATTTTTTTAAGCACCAGACGAATCGACCACAACGAGCCACGTTAATCGCCGGTCCACTCCACACGACGGTGCGGAGTTGAAAGCACCGCAATTACCAAAAAGTGCAGCTTGGAAACACAGTGTATTGAAGCCAGCTCTCTGATTGCTTGGCTTCGTGACACGTTAGTAGCCTGTGCTGAACTGAGCACGCAGAGAAATAAAATGACGAGCGCAGGAGTTGATAAATTGAGGAAGAGCTGGAGGTGTGCTCAAAATCCGTTATTGCTCGCATATAACGCCATAGACAGAGGGGGTGGGAGGGACGCTCCCATAAAGCCCCTAAATAACAGGGCGCACAACTGAAAATGCCTTAATTTCAGGTAAAAAGGCGCATTTTTTTTTTTTTTTTGCCACGCGCTCGCGTGTCACTGGTTAACCCTTCGCGTGCCAGTGCTGACACGCATGTCATAGGTTGCCGACCCCTGATCTATTCAATCCATTTTTTCTCCACTTGTAGGGACTTTGTTGAGATCTTAGTTAGTAATGTCTAGTTGTTAGGTTTGCCATAATAGCCAAAGGCAATCCACCCATCCATTAATACACTCCTGTTCAAATTCACGCTTGATGACTGTACAATAATTATACCAAAATACATTTAAATACCCCATGTGAGGATAGACTAACTAACCAAGAGGACAGTAATAAGGTAAGGGCTTTTTGGGGTATGACAGAGAAGGCTAACCCCCGAATTATAATTAAATCTTGAAAACGCTTAAATCACTCATCAGCAACAAGCAGAGGTGGTTAGCATAACCCAAAATTTTACCCAAGTACTAAGAGTAGCATTACTTCTCAAAAATATTAGTAAGTACAGTAGTCATCCGAAAAATTCACTCAAGTACAGGTAAAAAAAGTATTCGTTGAAAAGAATACTCAAGTAATGAGTAATATTGTGAGTAGCTGCTTACAGCGACTGTTTTTTTTCCATAAACAATGGTTTATTTTCTTTCACAGCACAACTTCATCTTTATGAACTGTTTTTATTTTAGCCCAATGGTCCACAACCTTTTTTGCACCACGGACCAGCAATGTGTGGTAGAAAATTGCAGTAAATATAAATAACATAAGAGGGCTAAAAAGAAACATTAAAGGCATACCTGTCAACCAGAGGCCATTTGCAATCTTGCAAATAGTGACGTGTGCCCTTACAAATTGATGACTAATCTTACAACATTTTATATGGTGTGCAATATGAAACAATAAATAAAACTCAATTCTTAAAATAATATTAATTTATTGGTAATATTGTCCCATTCAACCTGGTGCAATCAAAGAAAAATCAATATCTTCAGCTACATCATGATTACTATAATTTAACAGTGACTTTTGTTATAATTGTATGGAGCACTTTTGGCAATTTCTATCATGTCTTTTGATGGCTGCACTCAGGGCCGGCCCAGGCCATTTGGGGGCCCTAAGCAAAATAATGCCAAGGGGCCCATATTTTTGGCCAACCATTTCGTCACAGTGTATTGTGAAACCCATACATGCAATCCAATCCATACGTCCATATTTTGTATATTATTCATATATTCATATATTCAAAATTTTACCCCACTGCCACTGAGAGCTGCAATAGATGCAAACAATCACCCACTAACCGCACGCATATGTTCTGGACATGTCCTAACCTTGCTGGTTTTTGGCGCCAGATTTTTGACACTCTGGAAAACGTGACTGGCACAAACTTGGCGAACGATGCATGCATACCACTTTTTGCCTGCCCTCCCCTATCTCCCACTCTACCCGCGCCAACACGGCATCTAATCGCTTTCACGACCTTATTAGCGAGACGTCTTATTTTGCTGAAGTGGAAACATGCACTTCCTCCATCATTCAATTGTTGGCTCAAAGAGGTTCTGACTCATTTATGTTCATTTGTGGACCGAATTAATGGAATTACAATGTATTCTTATGGGAAAATCTTGCTCGACATACGACCATTTCGACTTACAAACTAGGTCCTGGAACGAATTAAATTTGTATGTAGAGGTACCACTGTATGTTGTTTTTTTTAATTGGCATTCTAAGACGGAACCATTGATTCGCACTGGCTTAGCCACTCCGGAGCCCTAAAACTAACAAATAACCAACAAACTGCACGGAATTTGTTAAAATCAACTCTGACTACTTACCCAACTAACGCAACGATTAAGCCTAATGTAAAAAAAAATCTGAACTTCCGCTTTAAGTGCAGGGAAAATGTAACTCACCATTCGCTGAATCAACCTTTGTTAACATAACTTGACGGCAAATATCCTTCGTTGCAGGCTTAATGAGCTCTTCTCCAATCGTGAAAGGTTTCATGGCTTTAGCAACACATTTCGCCACGAGGTATGATGCTCTCAGTGCATTCACTTTTGTTTCCTCGTTTGCTAGCTTTTAGCCACATATTATGCAGAATGGACTTGTATGTAGGCTCCTCTTCCGGCACAGTCTTTTCCTCGTAAATAAAAGCTGTCAAAATTATCGCGTTAACGGGCGGTAATTAATTTTTAAAATTAATCACGTTAAAATATTTGACACAATTAACGCACATGCCCTGCTCAAACAGATTAAAATGACAGCACAGTGCAATGTCAACTTGTTACTTGTGTTTTTTGGAGTTTTGTCACCCTCTGCTGGTGGTTGAGTGCGATTGATTTTATGGGCTTCAGCACCCATTAACATTGTGTAATTATTGACATCAACAATGGCAGGCTACTAGTTTATTTTTTGATTGAAAATTTTACAAATTAATTAAAACGAAAACATTAAGAGGGGTTTTAATATACAATTTCTATAACTTGTACTAACATTTATCTTTTAAGAACTACAAGTCTTTCTATCCATGGATGGCTTTAACAGAATGTTAATAATGTTAAAGCCATCTTGTTGATTTATTGTTATAATAAACAAATACAGTACTTGTGTACCTTATGTTGAATGTATATTTCCATCTTGTGTCTTATCTTTCCATTCAAACAATAATTTACAGAAAATATGGCATATTTTATAGATGGTTTGAATTTCGATTAATTACGATTAATTAATTTTTAAGCTGTAATTAACTCGATTAAAATTTTTAATCGTTTGACAGCCCTAGTCCAAAGACATCGCCGTCTAATGGTGTTTGATAAACCTCTTCTTCTATCAGCTTTACAGGTGGAGTTTGTTGGCGTCCTGCCCTGGGCCGTCCCGCCGCCGGTCTTGGCCCCCGGGATTTTCGGCCGGGGCTTGTCTGGTTGCGTCTGGCTGTGCGGGGGGTCCCGTCGGGCGCGCGCTGGTGTCGTGGGCGGGTGCGGGGGCCGCGCGGGTGCCGGTCCGGGGCCGCGGCCCTTCCCCGGCCGGCCGGGGTGGGGTGGAGTTGGGGTGGGGGCCGGGGGGTGTATGCGGCAGCCATGGTTCCCTCCCAGGTCCGCCCGGCCGGAGCCGCGTCTCCCTGTACCGGGTGCCGGGGAGGTGCCCTCTGGTGCCATACCGCGCGCCCCTCTTGGCCCGGGGGTGGGTTGTGGGGGGTGCGCTTCCCTCCCCTTGGTCTGTTTCCGGCCCTGTCCGCCTCCCTAGGCCGCGGCGGCCGCGGCTGCCCCCCGGCCGGTGGGGTCGTTGGCGGGGCCTCTTGGGGCCCGCGGGGCCTAGGGTGAGGCTCGCTGTCCCTTGCCGGTGGGGTGAACGCCCGCTGGTCGCCGGCGCTTGGTGTGGCGCCTGCTCGGGGTGCGGGGTGGGTGCTCGGTGGGTGGGAGGGGGGTGGGCGGTCGCGGAGGCGCCGTGGGTGGTCTGGGGCGGGGATTGATCGGGGCCCTGACGCTTCTTCCGCCCTGTGGCCGGTGGTTCTGGCGGACGGGGCCACGCCCGCGGGAGCCTGCCTCTTAACTCACGCACTTCTCACTTCGGCACTGTAAATATTTTTCACCCTGGCACTTACATGCTCATACATTTCTCCGGGGAGAGTTGGGACGGGGCTTTACAGTCCCAGCCCGACTCCCCCCTGTTTTTAATGCACCACACACCAAGGCTGTGGGATGGTTGGGACCTGTTGGGGGGGGGGGGGGGGGGGGGCTTACGGCTGCCTCCTCACCACAGGCCCCGCCATCCCTGCACCTTTTTTAAATGCACCACACACATCATACTCCACAGGAGAGCTCCGACAAAGGGCGGTGGGACGGGCGGCTGGACAGAAACTCCATGCTGCGGTCCCACTGCCCCAAGCCAAGCTCTCCTATTTTAATGCATACATTGCACTACCCTCCCCTCACACCCCCATCACGGTGCTGGGTGATGGCTGCCAGTCGGGAACCTGGCAGCCACAGTAATAGGGTGGTAGGTGGGTCCCACACTTTTTCTATATGGCGTGGCTCCCGGGGTGTGGCCTCCCCTCTGCCTCGGCTGCCGGCCGCGGGAGTGGGTTGGGGGGTCGGGTCTCCGATCTTGCATCGCCCCGTGGCAGTCCCTGGGCGTTCTCCTGCCTCCGCCTTCCCCTCTCTTCTCTGGCTGGGCATCCGCCCTGCGCTCCGTCGCGGGTCGCTGGCTGGGCGCCGGTGTATCAGCGGGGTGTCGCCTGCACCGGCGGGGGACCCTGCCTTGCCTGGGGCTTGGTGGGCCGCTGGGGGTCCCGTGGCGTGCCGTGCCGGTTGGGGGGCTGTGGCTCGTGGCCCGGGTGGGCGGGCGGGGGTGGGTGTAGGCATGGGGTTGGTGATGCGTCCCCTCCTGCCATCCCTGAAGGCCGGTTGATGGGCGCGCGGGTGGCCCGGGGGACCACCCTGGGTCCCGGGGGGGGGGCGGTGGCTCCTTTGCTGGGCGGCGGGAGAAGGGATGGGCTGCGCATGGCCCCCCACCCCCCCCGCCCGCCCTCCCTCCCCGGGCTGGCTGGGTGGGGGCCGTGGCCCTGGGTTGGCGCCCGCGCGGTCTCTCCGCCCGTCTGCGTGGCTGTCGCGCGCCCGGTGGGGCTTGCGTGCTGCTGGATGTGGTAGGGCATGCTCGGGTTGGGGGTTCCGGTGCCAGGATTGGCGGTGCGGCGGCGTAGGGTTGGTCGCCAACGGGCTTACACTCATAAAATATTCACACGATTACTGGGTTCTAGATCACAGAACTGATTTGTGTACACTCTACCCCTTTCAATCACTTAGCTTATAGTCTTATAGACACCCCCACCCCCATTCTCCTCTTTCACTGGCCAATTGGCCCCCACATGGTGTAAACCGGAAATACATCTCGCTGACGATAGCACCAGCATATTAGTAACTAGTTTAGATGTTCAATGTATTTCTTGTTGTTGTTTGTGTATGTGTTTCTTTTCTTTCTTCTCTTGTATTTCTTTTCTTCTGTCCCCCCATAATCCCTTCCTGTTCGCTGCTTTGTCATAATAAAAAGGTATTTTGAATGATCACAATGGGAGTATGTCAGACTCTCCATGTGAAACATTAAAACTGTTCAGAATCCGGGCACTTAGACTTCCATTCTCTGTGTCAAACAGCTGAACAGGACAGGTTTAAAAAAAAAAAAAAAAAAAAAAAAAAAAAAAAAAAAAGACATCGCCGCCGATGTCACACAACCAACAGCAGCTAACGTTACTGTTTACGATGACTGACGGGTGAAAACGCAAGTGTTTATTAAAGAGGTCAGCGTGATTACAACGCCTCGTATACTTATTAAAACAGTAAAATAGACAACACAAGTATGTCAGCCAATTGAGTGGACAACTGAGTCCAAGGCAGCGGCGCGACTTGTCAAGCTCAGTTAACTGCAGCAGCTGGGGAAGCGCTGTGCTGTTCATGGAATAAAAAAATAATAAATATCGGTGGAAACGGATGACGCTACAAAACCACTTTATTATTCTTTTTGTTAACACTTGTGTATGTAAATCTGACATTGGTAGATTGTTTTCTTCTTGGAGATTAGATGCGTATATGGCAGGGTTTTGACTATTTTTGTCTTATTTTCGGGATCAAAGCACCGTATTCCAGAACACTGTTCTGGCACCGAATCTTATACCGGAACGGCGTTCCGGACCGTGCCGACCCACTTTAACCTCTGCCTAACACTTCACAACAAAGTTATTTTCCAATAAATGGATGCCATTGAACATCTCGGCCAATATTTAACCAGAACATTAACACGTCATTTCCACAAAAAGTATTTTCCAATCAGCGAATACCAATCTGCTAACTAGTCTTTAACAGCGGTGAATGAGGTACTCACTTTTTTTTTTTTACTTATGTAAAATTACAGATACAGGGACAAAAATATGCTTACAGTGCATATGACACCAAACAGCATGTTTATTCCATATTTCACGTGGTGTTTTATGCTCCTGAAGGAAATAGACCGCTTGGAGGTGTGTGGAAGCGATCGTTTTATAGATTCAATTTTTTAATCCCGCTCCAAGAAAATTAAAACGAATGCGAATGTGACATCACCTGGGTCAGCATCTCACAATACAGCATTGCTTTATAGCATGCAGATGGACTGCGGATTCATCTGATTTTGCGGATTAATTTGTTTATTTTTCGCATCACGCCAGCCAAACGGCTGCAGGCATTTGTAGCTGCACCAGGGAGAGGCGTGTAAGGCTTTTTGGGCTCAAAGTTCCCGTTCACCCCGAGATCGGCCAAAACAAGTGTGTGACAACTGTGGGACCATTGGACTTACAGGGAAGTGAGTAAACAGCGTGTTTTGTATTATGTCAAAAACTGGGATCATGGCACACATTTTAATACGAAGGTGGCATGCATTTTGTTACTGACATGCTCCTTGTCCACCAAGAATGACACTCGGCTGACGACCGGTGGCTTGTCGCTCTCCCCCACCGCCGGGAGAATGCTATACTCGGTTATTGCCTCTTCGCATGTCCAGTGTTCTGTCAAATTTTCCACCCCGTCAGAAATTGCAACTTTGTGTTAAAAATGGCCGGGAATACAGCAATTACAAATTAACACTACAAACTTTCTTTAAATAAAAGAATATTTACTTACGTTTGATCATGGACGGATATGTAGAAAAGCTCTCCTCAGACACATCCTGCCATGTTAGCTGCACAACAACTGCACGCTGCTCTCACACTGCTTACGTCCTTGGCCGTGTTTAAAGCATTATTTTACGCCATATTCGTGTTGACATTGTGGCAGCTACGTGCTCCTCCGACGTCGGCAGGTTTGTCCGGCGGTCATTCAGCAGCTGCTTCCCCAGCAATTGAACTCTCTTGCCCACAGCAGGGGAACGGGTCCGATGAGCTGTAACTTGCTCGCCGCCGGGTGGGTTGCCGATCGGCGAGGACAATCGACAACCTGGCCGCCGTGCGACATGTTCCCGGGTACTTTTGTGTCATTTTTCGCTTTGAAAGCCGAGAATAAGACTGAAACAGCACTCCGTTTTGGTTAGCATGTCAGCCAGCTGTCATGCTTCCTGGTTTGTTTACGCTCTCCAAGCCGGGGCGGGGAAATGACAAAAAACACCAGTGGCATAAAATATAGTTTGTGAGGTGCAAGAAGTGGACAGTTCTGACCATTATGACGTCATTTTGCCATGTTGTACTGAATAAATGCATTTTTAATATTAACATTTTCCATTCATCACAAGACTGTTATTTGCCATGAACATACCATTTATGTAGCAATTGGGACGAATACTTCGATAAAAAGAATATCCTGTAAAAATATTGGAGTAGAGAGACTGAAACAATGACATTTTGCAGCACTCTTCATCGCATTTTCCTCGTTCTGAATAATTCGCCCTTAATGGGCTGAATTGTAAATCAGATGAAACCATGACCCTGCTGACGTCATCCTCCTGTTGTGGACGCAAAAGCCCTATAGTGGTAGGCATGGCTAAACGGTTAATTAAGACTAATTTCTCGTCATCTCTGCTTTGCCAAATTGTTGTATGTAGTTGAATCGTCTCAAAATATGATTGTACTTCACATAATAATGCTATTTTAGACGTTTTTCATCCTGTCTTATGCACTTTAAGTAAAGGTACAAGTATCTAATTAAAAAAAAAAAAAAACTCAAGTAAAATTACAGAAGCTTAACAAGCTCAAAAAATTCCAAAACTTCTCTTAATGGTGGATTGCAAGCAACTACCAGGTGCATATATCTACTCACTGTGCTCTAGTGCTCAATAGCGGTATATTTGCTCAGGGCTTATTGATTGCGCTATAGGTATGAAAATGAAACTATCAATCCACCTTGAGAGAAAAACAAACAAACAAAAGTAAAAGTTTAACACAGGTGACAATTTGAAAAGTAGTGGAGTAAAAAAAGCACAGATACAGTGGGGCAAATAAGTATTTAGTCAACCACCAATTGCGCAGTTTCTTCTACTTGAAAAGATGAGCGAGGCCTGTAATTGTCAACATGGGTAAACCTCAACCATGAGAGACAGAATGTTGGGAAAAAAAACAGAAAATCACATTGTTTGATTTTTAAAGAATTTATTTCCAAATAAGAGTGGAAAATAAGTATTTGGTCACCTACAAACAAGCAAGATTTCTGGCTGTCAAAGAGGTCTAACTTCTTATAACGAGGTCTAACGAGGATCCACTCGTTACCTGTATTAATGGCACCTGTTGTGTTTTAGTGTTGTGACACTGTAGCAAATGCGATGCTAGGCTAGGTGGCTCTTAAACTGTGGGGAGAACAACTATTTGATACACTGCCAATGGGAAAACCCATTGACTGCGTATCAAATACTTGTTCTCCCCACTGTATTTCCTGACTGTAGCTGACAGCCTACAATCTATCCCTAGATATCAACTGCTAATAGAACGACATGTGAAATGACAGATGGCGACGTTAATAAACAGACGCCATTTTGAAGCAGTAGACTTCTCAGAAAGGCTCTGTTGTAGTGAAACTTCCTAACGAACTTAAAGCAGTAATGTGAAGTAATTTCTTCACATGCCAAATAGGGTCACAAGTAAAGTAATTAAACATTGTCCAACAAATAAAGCATGAAAAAATAATTTATATGTTGTATATTTGACAAAATAATCGCGTTTCCGAAGTTCGAGCCTGAAAGGGGACGAACCCGGAAGTGATGCGTCACACCTGGAACGCGATGGCACCTCCATACATACGGCCACCATACAAAGCCCTTCAAACAATGATTCAAACAGCGATATAAGCGATAGATCAAGCGCAAGGGAGGAGATCCAAGTTTTTGAAGACTTGGAGGAAGAAGAGGAGATTGGAATTTTATGTTTTTAGCCAGACGCTAATCAGGATGCAAACAATGTGCCTAGACTTCCTGACATGGAATGGATACAAGACCCATCGAGATTACAACATTGGTAAGTTATAGGCTGTTATTATTTTCATGATTTGAAGATGCAGGCATTTGCACATAATTTTATGTTTTTGTATATCTGATGACATTGTTAAAAAAAAAAAATCTGATTTCATGTTCATTTTGGCAGATCCGGCAGCTCTCGTGCATATAAAATAATAATATAAAAACGTTGGGGGGAAAGAAGGAGATGAGTCGTTGTTATTTCTTGACCGAGTGACCCACACAACACCTTTATTGGCTTTTACAACTTTACTCAACGTCTTGCCAAGTGACTCTGAACAACAACTTTTCTCTCTTTTAGTGAAGGAGTAAGGCACAAACAATAACACATCTAAATGACATACGTACACGCTACTGGTGAACTCCCGTATTACAACTAATATCCACTATATCACAGTCGCCGATGGCTTTCTCCACTTTATTGTGGCAACAATAAGAAAACAAAGTGGCGTCTAATGGCGTGAGGAAATGTAGTTTTTTCACACAAGCGAACAGATTACAAAGCACCACTTCAGTGTTGTCCCGAGACTACATTTCCCATGATTCACTGCGTGGCCTGCGCGCTCGCTGATTCGCTGCCAGACAATAAAAGCAACACTTGTCACCTGTCAGCGGCTCTCGTGAAGTGGCGAAACACAAACTAGAAAGCTATCAAGCGATCACCGTGAAAGAAACGGCGAACCGTACAAATGCAATGCAATGCTTGAAGCATGAAGGTGGAAATACATAATACAAATACAAATAAATGTGCAAAAGCTCACCGGCGGTGTGTGTCTCTTACTGCAGCGTGACCGTGAATTACCGCGACGCTGACCCGCTTATGTGCACATCTACACCCCTTTCCTGATTGACAGTGGATTAACCCTTTCGGACAAGATCGTAGATGACGCACAATTTAAACACGCTTAACCTAGCGAACGCAACAACAACTATGATCGGGGATAGCCTCGGCTAACGTTGCTAGTTTCAGTGACGTGCGGTGAGGTTCATGGTTGGTGAGGCACTGACTCCTTTAGTGTCAGATTTCCAAATATATAAACCAAAAAGGGTAGCTTATTCAATTGGCTACTGGTTATTTCATATCTCATCAGCATTCTTCGCAAAACACGCACACACGGTACATATTATCGATACGTAAAAGTAAGAAAATAACATGCATTTGCGATAATTCATGCAACATAAATGAGAGTAAAGAGTGGTGTACAAAACCACAGAATTCAATTCTGACCTTTAGTGAAATATTCAGTTGTTTTTAAAACTTGTAATTCTGATACTTTAATCAATTTATTACAGATTGCTAAACAAAAAGTGTGAAAAGAAAAACAAAGAATATTTTATTTAAGGCCAAAATTTAGTTTTTAAATATTCTATTGTATTTTTCTTAGTCTAAGCTCTTTTTTTAAATTTTTTTTTATAAGATTAAAATGAACACTGTTTGTGGTCTTGCACCTGTCCTTCACCACAAAAACCGCCGTTACTTTGGAAGAGCATAGGTTTGGTCTCAACATTCGTAGGGACGATATAACAGCATAACCTGCATGTAGGTACACTTTTTGCTGGGGACGGGACATTAATAAGACCAAACAGATTGGATGAAGGGGGCAAAGGGCCACATTTCTCATGTATATGAACCTAGTTAATTAATAGGCAAAATTATCAATGCGAAATAAATCCTTATCTACTGATAATAACTTTTATGTGCATTGGTTCAGATGATACACTGTTCGATTCAAACCTTTGTTTTAAAAAAATACTAAAGAAACATTTTGAAAACTTCCTGAATAAATGTATGGTTTTTATTAGCATAAACATAATGAAAATAATTTACTTAATAATGGTAGGGTCAATTCTATCCTTACAACATATGGAACTATTGAAAGATCTAAATTCTCTATATAACTGAACATTATATCATGCAAAAAAGGTAAGGTTGCTTAAACGTTGGTGGGGACAATTTTAGCATCCTGAAAAGTTGGTAGTGTTATGTCCCTACCGTCCCTATGCAAACCTACGCCCATTTTGTAAAAGTCCTCCTTATTTTCCTTTACCTTAAAAAAATCTCTCCGCCTCAATGGAGAGGATTGCTTCAATTAGATCGCTGTGTTCTATTTGACAAGCCAGAACACACAGTGGATGTGTCCAAATGTCTAGCTAACCTTTCATCTTTCTTAGCAAAACCATGTAATCGTTCTACATATATGCCACGTTTAGAAGAGCTTACACGCTCATCGTTACAACGAAATGTTAACTCCTGTTTAGCTAGTATGCAGGTTGCATTAATGAGGTATTTCAAACTCTTTACCTTAGCATTCTGGATGCTACCAGCATCCAGAGCTTCCGCTGTTCATCAAAGCCAAATCGATCCTTGAGCTTCCAAAAGTTTTTAAAGCAATCAGGCTTTGAATGTGAGTGGTCGAGCTCTCGTGTTTGCTGAGGCTTCGTGGTAGTTTTTTAATGTCACAATATCTCGTGTTAGTCCAGACATTGCCACAAGTTGAGAAAAAAAGGCAGGGAAAGCAGCAAAGCCGATTTTTTCGAAGGACAGCCACATAACCAGTCTTTTCGGGTGTACCAGTCCGTTTGAAAAGCGCAAGTTATCTTCTGTCCCGTAGTTTGAAGCAAACTTTTTAGCTCCGGTGTTGTTAATCGCGTCCACTTTCGACGGAAAGTCCAGTTTCACGTACGCCCCCTTTCAGTGCGGCAGAGTACTATCTGCCGCAAGCTGTGCCTTTTCACTGCAGTTTTATTTCCCATCAGCAAAACTAAATATGTCGCTAACAAAAATTAAACTTTAAGGGTTAAAGACATTAGCCAGACTGTGGAAAATCAGGTCAAATAAATGTATCTGGAAACATTATAATGGCGACATGCAGATGTACGGCAACCAGCACGCTCCAATTCCATGTATCAACCCAGTTTGTTATGGATTGCGCAATCAGAGGTGAGGCTTTACTCGTTGCTGCCGCACCTCTCGTTTCATTTCGTTATTTGAACAGGAAATGGGCAAATTCAGCGATTTTGACTATAAAAAATGTTTGAAATGAGTCATACATAAAGAGCAATGGACAGATATTAATATAAATTTGATGCTATAATTATTTTTTTGTCATGATGACAGGTGAGGCTCTGCCTCCCCTGCCTCCCCTGACCGCACGTCATTGGCTAGTTTATACTGTTCATTCCACATCAGTTGGCAGCTCTGCTTTGACAAAGTCATCAGTCATCTATCCAAAAATCACACTTACTTTTTGGCAAATCCTTGATCATAATCAGACCGGTTAAGGAAGCAGGCATCTTCGAAGTGTTTGCAGCAGAGAACACTACTCGATGATGGCATGAAATTCATTCGCTTCGTGCGAACAAAAGATGTCCATTTACGTGCCCTGCTATCCTTTGGCCACTCATACAACTTTTCGTTTGAGTGAGAACAAAACATCGCCACACACCGCCGTGGCATCTTACCGAGAAGCAATGCAACAAACAATACTGTTCTATGGCGGACTTCCCTCGCACTTCCCGGTGTGACGTAATTACCAAAGATTTCCGAAGATTGCCGAAGAAAAGCATTTTCGTTGTCAAGGGCGTTGCTATGGGTTAAACAAATCTGGAAGGGTTGCGTTAAAAAAAATAATGAAAATATGCTTATAATTGTTTAGCCATTGATATTATTCAAAAACATGGTTGGCCAACTTTACTTCACATTTCCCCTTTAAGTAACTTTACTCCTATATACTATACTCCTAAATCAGCAAAATCTTGACTTGAATCCATCTTTAAATGATGAAACAGTTTTAAAACTTTAACATGTCGAAAGTAGACGGAAGGGAACTAATGCAAAAACGGTAGCAATTTTAACAACTTCAACAGTTGATTCACAACATTAAACAATTTCCAAACATAGCAAAGGTTACTATGTCTTATTTATTTATTTAAATGAAAAAAAAAACATGAAAGGTAACACCAGCTACTTTACCAAGTAACTAATTACTCTTACCTTCAGGTAACTGAGTTACTAACTCAATTACTTTTTGGGAGAAGTAATTCGTAACTAATTAATTAAAAGTACGATTAACAACACCGGTCATAAAGATGAAGTCCACGGAGTGAAAAGTGACAAAAGCGGAGATAGATTTTCTGCCAATTTGTTGCCGAACACAATTTGCCTGCAACTATTGCAGACCACTTCTCAGAATTAGCAAAAGAAATGTTCCCTGACTCAAAGATTGCATCGATAAGTTCATTTAATCAATTGAACTTTTTAATTTATAACTGGACACACTAATGAACTACCTTCAAGTCAAACTGAATTGGGAGCTGAATGCCATGAAGTGCAGCCATCAAGACATGCTAGAAATTGCCAAAGCTGAAGATATTGTTCTTTGATTGCACCAGGCTATAGACCCTACTCACCAACGTCACAGAATGACGTGTCGCTGTATCCGGCCGCCATATTGTCCGTCTCTGTTTAGCCCTATTCTCAATGGTTTCAATTAGTCGTTCAGTTTATAGAGCAATTCATTGGAAGCCCCGGTGCTTTCAGACGCTGTAAACTCATTGGATGCGTTGCATAAAAGGCGTTATGTGGAAAAGCTTCAGTCTATCCATTCGCCAGATCCATATTTGATGCCTAAATCGATATTTTTCGACCCGCTGTCTTCGCCCTCTCTCCCTGACATCTGCTACCCTGATATCTACAACTAACTTGTCCACACAAAATCAGCCGATTCTCACGAAAGTTTGAAAAACTTTAAGAGCAGCACTCTAAGCAACATTACCCCGTGTGACCCAATTTTCTAAAATGGCGACAATCAATAAAAAAAAAAGTTGACTGCGATGGCCGACACTTCAAGGATAGGTGGATATTGGACTATTTCTTCAATAAAACACACAACAACTGTGTCTGCCTCATTTGCAAAGAGACAGTCGCTGTTTTTAGAGTTCGATGTGACGCGATAATATTACCGAACAAGACACGCTAACATGTACGGCAACATTACAGGGAAGATACGCAGCGAGAAATTATAGCAACTTGAAGCTAATTTAATTTCACAGCAGCAGTATTTCGCAAGAGCCCGAGGGTCGAAAGAGAACGCCACAAAGGCGAGATTGTTGAAATTATGAATTTAAAAAAATAATGATAAAGCAAATGTGACACACAGAAGGGCTTGCTAAAATTTCTTTAAATGTATTGTTCTACGTAAATCAGCCCAGGTAGCCCCCCACATTTTTACCACACCAAATCTGGCCCCCTTTGCAAAAAGTTTGGACACCCCTGTTTAACCGATGATCCGTAGACGAGACCTGCTTCTTTCACTTGTTACCAGCTAAATATTATTCAAAAAATAAAGATGGTGGGACAAATAAGCATCTTGAATTTGAAACTGTATGTTTTCGGCGATTAGCCTAGCAATAAAAAACAGCCCATCACACAAATCTGCTTAAACATAAATGGAGAAACCATTGAAAGAGTCTGCTCTACAAAATTCCTGGGAGTCCATATTGATGAGTACCTTAATTTTAAAAAACATATTGATGAGCTCACAAATAAACTGTCGAAATATGCTGCGCTGTTTTTTAAACTGCGACATTATATCCCACTATCTGCACTTCTCACCCTGTATAAATCTTTATTTGAGCCACATTTACAATATTGTAATATCATATGGTGCAACACATTTCCAACCTATCTAAAAAAACTTGAAATCCTACAGAAAAAAGTCATACGTGCCATAACATGGTCTGGGTTCAATGCTCCTACTAAATTAATATTTCACCACCACCACCTTCTGAGGCTAAAAGAACACAACTACTTTCAAAATGCTTGCATAATGTATCAGGTCATCCATAAACTAAACCGTAAATTAAGTGATCTCATCCCAATCAGTACTCCTCAGCACACATATACTACTAGAAGAAAACATCACATCACAGGAAAAACCAGAAGTCTAAAGTCTACAAGCTTTGGGATTGTATGCAGAGGACCACAGATCTGGAATGAACTGGACGAAACACTTAAAATGTCACACTCCATCTCTATTTTTAAGAAAAAACTGAAAACTCATCTCCTTGCTATGTATGTTTAATATGCTGTCTTTGAATAACATTCCTAAGGTATCACATGTCAAATCCGATGTAATCAGAATTTTGAAATTTCCCATAGTTAATTGCATGTATGTGTATGAATGAGTGTATGTGTGTGTTATTTGACTGGGCCCCTACTAAAAGCTTTAAATAGCTTATTCGGAGTGTCCCTTTCATACATCTTGTCAGATGAATTGCTTGTATATATGACCATGTTCATGTGTGTACCATGATACGATGTGTGAATAAACTAAACTAAACTAAACTAAACTAAACTAAACTAAACTAATGATCTTAATTGTGGTTGTCAGCCCAAAACCCTTTAAATATATATTAAATGCATCTTACCAGATATAAAATGACTACTACATAATCTGTGATAATCGCTTGGAGCCCAGTTTTGTCGCCGAATTGCAGCAGTCCATCTCGCTCTCCTCTCCGGGTCTCTCGGAATACGGTAGAACCTCAAGTCTCTCCATCTATCTTCTCTGTTATTGCAGCCGACCGCCACACACGCCTTCACTATTTTGATTATTAATGTTAACGAGCAGAAAAACACGACATAATAGGAGGAATTTACGTAGCGGTAATGCATCAACAACGACGAGTTGACGGACAATATGGCGCGGGGGCGTGGTTGTGACGTCATGTGAGTAGGGTCTATATGTTACAATATTACCAATAAATTCATATTTTAAAAATTTAGTTTTATTTTTGCTTTATATTGCACGCTATATACAACGTTGTAAGATTAGTCACCAATTTGTAAGGGCATTCGTCACTATTTGTAAGATTGCCAACGGCCTCGGGTTGACTGGTATGCCTATATGACTGAAGTCATTAAATAATGCAAATAGGGTTGCTTAAAAGTTGATGGGGATAATCTGATCTTCCTGTAAAGTTGGTAGTGTTAAGTCCTTACCGTCCCTATGCAAACCTACGCCTTTGCCTGTTGAAGGACCTTATTAAGATTTCACGTTGTTGTTTTGTTGTGTGGTGTGTGTGTGAGAGGCGGGGCTAGTTAATTGCCACTTGTAGTCCACTGGCGAGCGGGTGTTGGTGGAAGGGGCGGTGCCGACTCTCCAAGCAAGCAGGCGCTCGTAGAGAGAGGATAGTGTAAGCGTGATCATGCATGGATGCTGCCCGCTGATACTCCTTTGCGCGTGGTGGTTCTCCCTGGTTCTGAGGGGGGACAAAATCCCGGACCGGACACGCGGACAAAATAAAATACCGTGACATGCTCGAACAGCAAGTCGGGCGGCCAAGATCACAATGAAGTCGATCATCAATGCCTTAAAAAAGGAAGGTAGGACTTACTCGTTTTTGACACATCGAGGTCACGTGTTAAAAGTTGATGTTAATGGTCTATGTTAACGCCTCAGTCAGGATTTAAAGCGATTATGAATACTTCTTTATTAAGAATGTAGGTACTAGGTCGCTGCTTATTTTGGTTACGATGGTTGAAAACCCCGTTAATTGACTTTTTTCCCCCCGGGTGGTAGAGAGTGAGACTTCGGAGTTTTTGGGTCACAAAAAGTGATAGAAAAATAGAACGCGAAAGAATAGATGGGGTGGGGGACGCGCACAGCGACAATTTGTTAGGTTCCCCTGGACCAAACGGAATTCAAAGTGCCCGTCCATCCGTCAAAGGGTAAAGTCCCAGATAGTAGACCGACATTGAAAAGATGTTGGATCAACATAACGCTGTCGATCTGATATCGTGAATCAACGTCACTTTTGCACCTTCATTTAATGTTATTTCAACGTTGCAATGCTTACAAAATCTAAACGATCATTAATAAAACTGGAACAACGTTGAAGCAATGTTATGTTTTCGACCAAAACTCCCGCTAGTCTACAATTCAATGACTTTTCAGTCATATCTCCCGGTCAATCATAAATCAACTATTTGTCAACATTAGTTTATCAACTATAAAACAATGTTAACCAACCACCGCCTGACAGACCGTAGAACAACATTGTTTCAACATTGTTTATCATTGAAAATTTCGATGTCAACCATACTAATGATTTTGATGGAAAATCAACGTTTATTCAATGTCAGTCTGCTATCTGGGGTGTTTTTTTATTTATTTATTTAACCTGCTGCTGCTGTTTTCTCAATGACCGCAGCGGCCATGGGGTTGCATCTTGTTTCAAAAAGGAAAACAATCGTCTAAAAATGTGGATATGAGTTGTTTATAATTGGTTGTCTTTGCATGGCTTCGCAAATTGGAAGCAGTGGTCCACTAGATAGCAAGGGCGCATAAGAGGAGTTTAAAGTGCGTACGACAGGATAAAAAAAGTCTTACATAGCAATGTTATGTGAATTAGAATCATATTTTGAGACAATTTGACCATATACAACAATTTGGCATAACACAGATGACGAGAAATTAGTCTTTTAATCCGCCGTTTAGCCACGCCTACCGTTTAGGGCTCAAGCGTCCCCAACAGCAGGATGACGTTGGCAGGGTCATGGTTTCATCTGATTTAGAATTTTCACCCATTGAGGGGAATTATTCAGAACGAGGAAAATGCGAGGAAAGAGCCGCAAAATGTCATTATTTCAGTCTGTCTACTCCAATATTTTTACAGGTTATTCTTTTTATCCAAGTATTTTTCCCCAATAGCGAAATAAATTGTATGGTCATGACAAATAACAATCTTGTGATAAATGGAATATGAAATAATAAAAATGCATTTACTCTGTACGATATGGCAAAATTAATCCATAATGGTCAAAACTGTCAACTTCACCTTTACTGTCGCACGTCCCGAACGATATTTTATGCCACCGTAGTCTGTCAAGCTTATGTCATTTCCCTGCCCCGGCTTCGGAGAATGTAAACAAACCAAGAGGCGTGATAGCTAGCCAGCATGCTAACCCGAACCGAGTGATGTCTTAAACTCTTAAAGTTTTATTTTCGCTTTTCGAAGCACAAAATCCCACAAAACTTGCCCGGACCATGTCACACCATGTCTTCGCCGATTGGCAACCCGCCCGGCGGCAAGCAAGTTACAGCTCGTTCCCCTGCTACGGACAGGAGAGCTCGCCGGGGAAGCAGCTGGGGAATACCGCCAGACAAACCGGCCGATGTCGGAGGTGCGCGTAGCTGCCACATGGTCAACATGAATATGGCATTAAGAAATGCTTTACTACACGGCGAAAATGTAAACAGAGAGCGGCGTGCAGTTGTTATGCAGCTAACATGGCAGGATGTGTCTGAGGAGAACTTTTCTAAATGTCTGTCCATGATCAAACATAAGTAAATAGTCCTTTATTTAAAGAAAGTTTTTAGAGTTCACTTTGTAATCGCTGTATTCGCGGCCATTTTTACTACAAAGTTGCAATTTCTGAAAATTTGACAGAACAGCAGGCACACGAAGAGGGCAATAACCCGAGTTTGGAGGGGGGTGTCCAAACAAGCCGCCGGTCGTCTGCCGAGTGGCATTCTCAGTGGACAATCAGCCATAAAATGCAAGCCTCCTCCGTATTAAAACGTCTGCCATGATCCCAGTAAATGCCCGCGCTTGTCTCCAGTTCTCAATTATCGTCCTCTTTGCGTGCCCGCCTATAAGGCGCTATACTCGGCTTGGGCTCGGGCAGCCATGCGCTCTGACGTTGGCTGGTTTCTCCACCGGCGTTCATTCCCCTCTGCGTCTCCGGCGGCGAGCACTGCCTGTCTGCCAGGGCCTCAGCAGAACAACGAGACGAAACTTGCTGGACACCGGCGACTGGCTGATTGGTGAAGGCAATCACTCCCGCCGTCGTTTATGACATGAGTCGGGGTAGTTTTGTGTGATTTTTCATTTTCGAAATGCGAGAAAGAGACTTGGAAAAGCCGCTTGGTTCAGGTTAGCATGTCGACTAGCTCTCACGCCTATTGTTTTGTTTGTGCTCTTTCTTCTGTCTCCGAAGCCGGGGAAGGGAAATGACAAAAGCCAGACTAACGCCAGTGGCATTAAATACCATTCAGGAGGTTGAAGAAGTCGGTAGTTTTGACCATTATGCGGTAATTTAGCCCTGTCGTACTGGATAAATGCAATTTTTAATATTTCATATTCCATTTAGCAGAAGACTGTTATTTGTCATGACTATACCATTTATTTAGTAATCGGGGAAAAATGCTTTGAGCCAAAGAATATCCTGTTAAAATATTGCAGTAGAGAGAAAACAATGATGACATTTTACAGCATGCTGTAGTCATCAGCCCCCTGTTTGTTGTCGTTCTGAATCTCCTCCAAATACGACTGAAACATGCAGTATGCCACAGGCTTCCTCTGGAACGACAATATCACTTGAAAGATCCACACTTGAACCAGAATCACTGAAAAACGATTCCTTCTCCACTGGGCTGAATTCTGAAATCATTACTCCGGTGATGTCGTCGTCCAAGTGGAGGCGCCATATCGCGATATCATGACAGGCAGGGGTAAACGGCAGATTAAAAGTTTTCTTGTCATCTGCGCTTTGCCAAATTGTTGTATATAATCGTATCGTCTCAAAATATGATTTTCCTTCCAATAATGATGCTATTTAAGATTTTTTTATGGTGTCATTGGCACTTTAAAGTCATTCAGATTTATTTATTTATTTACATACAGTTCACACTGTGTGTCTGCTTTTTAAAATCTTTTTTCATTCATTCATGCTGATTTTTTAATTAAGTTTGTTTTTTCAGCTGATTTTACACTAGTAGTACCTGCCGATCTAAGTTTTGATTATTTTATTTTTTTTGCTAAGTTAGTCTGAAAAAGTTTTTCTGCAAGTATCATCTATAACACTTCACAGATGCTTTAAAAGGACAGGTGCAAAGGCAAGTAGTAGGAGTTGAAAACTTAACACAACAAATGCATTTATCAGTGTAAAGAGCACAGCAGGGTAACAAAAGTTGATAAAACTCCCACAGACACAAGGAAACACAGCTAGGTAAAGACCATTACTGGAACATATAAAAATGTATGAAGCTATATAAGAGTTGTGAAATATCTGTCTCATCTTGTCTTGTCTTTGTCTCTTCATATTCTGGTGCATAACATTTTAGGAGAGCTGGTACTTCACTCGTTATAATTCTGTCATGAAGAAGGGAGGTCAGTTAGGTCCCACGACAGCCCAAAGTATGAAAAGTGGGACTCGTAGCTGGAGAGGTGCCTTCTGACTGAACTATCTTGCTACTCTGGTCCTTCAACGTGAGCAGAGGGACGAGTAAAAAAATGAAATCTTAATATAACACTTCTTTGGCTAGATTTTAACTTTACTCGGTCTATATTAGGATGAATGATGGTTGCCAAATACTATAGATACCACTTTATTAGCCATTTTGCATGAGGGATTGAGCAAACTAATCTTAAATTGTACAAAACACATCAACCGTAAAAATACGAACTGTACAAGCGCTTGTTTGTATCAACTGTAGAGTTAGCCAGTCTGTGTTTGTCAGCACGTTTTGTTCATGTTTTTCATTCGTGTTGTCGAATCCCACAGATTAGGCCTGTCGCGATAACAAATATTAGTGTGCGATAATTATTGTCATAAATTATTGCGATATGCGATATTATTGCGCCCCCCCCCAATTTTTTTAAAACCAATTTACAATAACACACTGAGAATATAGTATATATTAATAAATTCAAAAATACTTTTTAAGAAATCACAACTAAAAACAATAGACCATGCCTCTTAAGTAAAAAAAACAACAATATTGATACCGCACAGCACCACAGAATAAATCAAATGTGTTAAAAAAAAAAATAGCTTCTACAATGTTGTTCCATAGGGATGCAACGATACAGTTAAGTCACGGTTCGGTACGATTTTTGATACGGGGGTCACGATTTTCGATCCGATTCAATACATTTAATGCTCTGTAAAAAAAAAATTTAAAAAACAATTATATATATATATATATATATATATAATTTATTTATTTATTTATTTTTGCTAGCGAGCAAAAATTAAATTGCCATCATATAAACATGCATTTTAGTGCATAATATTTATGTGCTTACTTCTTACTGATCTGAAAATTTTTTGTACAAAAGTGCTGAGAACAATCTTTACTGTTTGTAAAGTGAGGCAAGGCACATTGTTGATTGCTACAGCTTTCTTAGCAGCTAGGTTTACTACATGAGCAAGACATCCTATTTGTGGTCCGAATCCATCTGTGTCACGTACTGAATTAACAATATTTGCAACATTACAGTGCCTTGCAAAAGTATTCGGCCCCCTTGAACCTTGCAACCTTTCGCCACATTTCAGGCTTCATACATAAAGATATAAAATTTTAATTTTTTGTCAAGAATCAACAACAAGTGGGACACAATCGTGAAGTGGAACAAAATGTATTGGATAATTTAAACTTTTTTAACAGATAAACAACTGAAAAGTGGGGCGTGCAATATTATTCGGCCCCCTTGCGTTAATACTTTGTAGTGCCACCTTTTGCTCCAATTACAGCTGCAAGTCGCTTGGGGTATGTTTCTATCAGTTTTGCACATCGAGAGACTGACATTCTTGCCCATTCTTCCTTGCAAAACAGCTCGAGCTCAGTGAGGTTGGATGGAGAGTGTTTGTGAACAGCAGTCTTCAGCTCTTTCCACAGATTCTCGATTGGATTCAGGTCTGGACTTATACTTGGCCATTCTAACACCTGGATACGTTTATTTTTTAACCATTCCATTGTAGATTTGGCTTTATGTTTTGGATCATTGTCCTGTTGGAAGATAAATCTCCGTCCCAGTCTCAGGTCTTGTGCAGATACCAACAGGTTTTCTTCCAGAATGTTCCTGTATTTGGCTGCATCCATCTTCCCGTCAATTTTAACCATCTTTCCTGTCCCTGCTGAAGAAAAGCAGGCCCAAACCATGATGCTGCCACCACCATGTTTGACAGTGGGGATGGTGTGTTCAGGGTGATGAGCTGTGTTGCTTTTACGCCAAACATATTGTTTTGCATTGTGGCCAAAAAGTTCAATTTTGGTTTCATCTGACCAGAGCACCTTCTTCCACATGTTTGGTGTGTCTCCCAGGTGGCTTGTGGCAAACTTTAAACGAGACTTTTTATGGATATCTTTGAGAAATGGCTTTCTTCTTGCCACTCTTCCATAAAGGCCAGATTTGTGCAGTGTACGACTGATTGTTGTCCTATGGACAGACTCTCCCACCTCAGCTGTAGATCTCTGCAGTTTATCCAGAGTGATCATGGGCCTCTTGGCTGCATCTCTGATCAGTTTTCTCCTTGTTTGAGAAGAAAGTTTGGAAGGACGGCTGGGTCTTGGTAGATTGGCAGTGGTCTGATGCTCCTTCCATTTCAATATGATGGCTTGCACAGTGCTCCTTGAGATGTTTAAAGCTTGGGAAATCTTTTTGTATCCAAATCCGGCTTTAAACTTCTCCACAACAGTATCTCGGACCTGCCTGGTGTGTTCTTTGGTTTTCATAATGCTCTCTGCACTTTAAACAGAACCCTGAGACTATCACAGAGCAGGTGCATTTATACGGAGACTTGATTACACACAGGTGGATTCTATTTATCATCATCGGTCATTTAGGACAACATTGGATCATTCAGAGATCCTCACTGAACTTCTGGAGTGAGTTTGCTGCACTGAAAGTAAAGGGGCTGAATAATATTGCACGCCCCACTTTTCAGTTTTTTATTTGTTAAAAAAGTTTAAATTATCCAATAAATGTTGTTCCACTTCACGATTGTGTCCCACTTGTTGTTGATTCTTGACAAAAAAATTAAATTTCATATCTTTATGTTTGAAGCCTGAAATGTGGCGAAAGGTTGCAAGATTCAAGGGGGCCGAATATTTTTGCAAGGCACTGTATCTATAGTCACTGGTATTGAATGATTTGGCCTTCTTAACTTCCATTCAGTCATGACAGTTTAGAATTCGTCGATGTAGTATATGGACTACGTAACCCATAATCACTCTGTGCTCACGTAGCCAATGGCATGGGACGTAGCACATCTAGTTTGCCATTTCATGATATCTAGTGTGTGCGCGCATTAAAAAACGTTAGCAAGCGCCGCTGAAGTCACGTCTGGTCATTACTACACAACACAAGCACATGACACAGCGCTCTTAATTTCATTCAGCTGTTTATTGTCAAAGCGAGGTTGTTCATAGCAGCCTAGTCGGTAACAATGTTTTGGCGGACTTCGTTGTAAATATCCGGCGTTGTGCCGAAAAAAAGCCACCCGCATGAAATGTCACTCCTGACGGGAGCGCCCACACGTCAACAACACCGGCGCGCTGTAGATGGTCCACAGTCACTCCTGAGCACTGATGCGGCCGGTATACGTTGAACAACAGGATATAATGGGAACGATTGGCTCCGGCGCTAGTTTTTGCCGGACCTGGAACGAAGATGCATTTTGTGCAGTTGGTAACGAGGAATCCGAACTTTTAACAGCACGTCTGCCGCACGCGCGCACGCACGTGCACGCGAGGCGATAAATCGCAGCGGAAAAATTACCGCCTTCATTTTTATATATCGCGCGATAAATGGAATTATTGCATATTGCGACAGGCTTACCACAGATGGGGTATTTGGGTGGGTACTTCGAATTTACCGCATCCTCACAAAGTTACAGTGTTCAAGGTACAACTGTATGTTCAGATTTCATGAACAAATGAAAAGCAACAGCCCATTTGGCACTTTTGATTGGCTACAAGAAAATTTGAACATTGTTATATATGGAGTAAGCTGTCAAAAAGATTCATACTTGTATTTACACATTTGTGTTTGTATGTAAAAGATTCATACGCATGTTTACGCATTCGTGTTCGTATCTGCAACCCCTAGCAAAAAGTATGGAATCACCAGTCTCGGAAGAGCACTCTCTCAGACATTTTATTATGTAGAATAAACTCAGATAAAAAGCTTGAAAATATAATTAATATGTTCAAAAGTGCAACTCTTTAGCATTCAGAAACACTAAAAGAAATGAATAAAAAATACTGTGGTAGTCAGTAAATGTTACTTTTATAAATCAAGTGCAGGAAAATAAATATAGAATCACTTCATTCTGAGGAAAAATATATGGAATCATGAGAAACAAACAAAGGAATAACAATCAAAACACATCTCTAGTATTTAGTTGCACCACCTCTGGCTTTTATGGCGGCTTGCAGTCTCTGAGGCATGGACTTGATGAGTGACAAACATAAGGCTGTGGTTTAAACTTCAATAAATGCACAAGTTTACATGGAAATTTTAGACAGCATACTCATCCCTTCAATTGAAAATATGTTTGTCATTTTCCAAGATGACAATGCACCATGCCACAGAGCTAAAACTGTTTAAGCATTCCTTGGAGAAAGACTCATCCAGCCAATGTCATGGCCAGCAAATAGCCCAGATCTCAACGCTATTGATAACCTGTGGTGGAAATTGAAAAAATAGTCCACAGCAAGGTTCCGACAAGCCAGGATGATCTGGCAACTGCAATCAAAAAGAGTTGGCACCAAATTGATGAAGAATACTTATCAAGTCTATGCCTCACAGACTGCAAGCTGTCATAAAAGCCAGAGGCGGTGCTACTAAATACTAGAGATGTGTTTTGATTGTTATTTCTTTGTTTGTTTCTCATGATTCCATATTTTTTCCCCAGAATGAAATGATTCCATATATATTTCCCTGCACTTGCTCTATAAAATTAACATTTACTGACCACCACAATGTTTTTATTCATTTCTTTTAGTGTTTCTGAATGCTAAAGAGTTGCACTTTTGAACTTATTCATTATTTTTTTCAAGCTTTTTATCTGACTTTGTTATACATGATAAAATGTATGAGTAACTGCTTGTCCGAGACTGGTGATTCCATACTTTTTGCTAGGGGTTTTAGTAGTGAAAATACTATTTACAAAAGTGACAAAAGCCACAAAGTTAAACTCAGACTATGGTTACAAAGTGATTAGTTCCAAGTGGTTCCTTGAATTGGATGTGGAGTTTTTAGCGGTCGACAGTCTTTTTGAGCCAGTGCAGTTTACAACACACAGAGATATTTTTGTCATCTTTACTGGACAGAAATGTGAAGTAAAGGCTGTATTTCTAGTGAGCAAATGCAGCCGTTTGTGGTATCTCTCCTGCCTCTTTCACAGTTCGTGTCCTGATGAGGTAGCTAGACTATGTTGACAGCGCTCACGCAGCATAGTAATGCATGTGACCTGTTTTTTTGTCCTCCGATTAGAAAAGGTGACATGCAATGTCACTCCCAAACTCAAAACCACCACCCCAGTCTGCCAATCCAGAGGCACTGTCCCCGATGTCCATGCGATGATGTAGAGGCGTGTCAGCCACGACGGCCCCACAACATCCAGAACATTTAGGAACTCCGGGCAAATCTCATCGACCCCCGGGGCCTTGCCACTGAGGAGCTTTCTAACCACCTCAGTGACTTCAACCCCAGAGATCGGAGAGCCCACCTCGGAGTCTCCAAACTCTGCTTCCTCAAAGGAAGGCGTGTCGGTGGAATTGAGGAGGGCTTCGAAATATTCTCTCCACCAACTCACGACGTCCCGAGTGGAGGTCAGCAGTACCCCATCTTCACCATACACAGTGTTAATGGTGCACTGCTTTCCTCTCCTCAGACGCCGGATGGTGGACCAGAATTTCCTCGAAGCCGTCCGGAAGTCGAACTCTTCCCATGTCCGAGTTTTTGCCTCGGCGACCGCCGAAGCTGCAGTCTGCTTGGCGAGCTGGTATCCGTCAGTTGCCTCCGGAGTCCCACAGGCCAAAAAGGCCCGATAGGCCTCCTTCTTCAGCTTGACGGCATCCCTTACCACTTGTTAGCACCCATTCAGTGTACATAAAGGTAGTGCCGAAGAATACATATCATGTTCGCATGCACGTTCTGCATGGCTTTCCAATATGTATGCTCTGGCATGCTCAACAAGTCAGAGCTCAGCACCACCCTCTGCTAGCTCCACCTTTGAGTCAAATCAGTCTGTGTTCATTTGAATCGTCTATGGTCTGAATGCTTCCGCTGGAGTCTAAAACAGTGATTAATCCATAGGAAGTGAATAACGATAAATTGACTTGGATGAAGAAGTCCTGTAATATTCAACAATTCATGAGGCCAATAAGGAGACCTGTTTATTTATGTTACTATATTTTAAAGGGATCCTCAATCTTAAAGACATGTAGGCTCTAATAAACCACAGTTTTTCTCTTGTACTAAAATATGTTGTTAGAAACACATAAAATGTTTAATCAATGGCAATATTTTATAATATTTAGTACATATTTTGACCGATATAGGGCGCCATGTTTTGCGGGCTCGGAGTGATGACGTAATTGGGATGTTTCCAATTGTGTACAACAATTGTATATTGCTGCCTAAACTCGCTATGTAAAATGCCACAATATGCTGCTTTTGGATGCAATTTCCAGTCAAATGGAAACAAAGGGAGTGTTGTGAGTCTCCACAGATTTCCTATTGACAAGAAGAGGAGAAAGGTTTGGGAAAATGCCTTTAGACTGACAAAACTTCCCAAAGACCCAAGGCTTTGTTCTTGCCATTTTTCTCTTACCGCGGTCGAGGCTTTTTCGTCGACGACAATTTATGAAAAAGCGGAGAGTAAAATCAAATGCTGTTCCAACTATTTTCCCTCACAAGAAGCCTCAATGCGCTCGGACAGCGAGTGAAATGCACGCAATAAAACTCCAAAGACAACTGCTGGCCACTCTCCTAAGCAGGCAAGCCGCTCCTGTCGCTACAGCGGTAGGCGAACCTTCATGCGTACCGCTAGTCACAGAGGAAGCTAATATTCACCTAATATGAATGATGCTGCCACGTCCAATGAAGGGGTATAGTGGGCAGCTGTTGCGCTGGCCACTTGATATGGACTACCATTACGTAGCTAAACATGAGTTGGATGTACAAAACATGGAGGACACTCTATTCCAGGATTTGTTCCCGTCAGATGACGAATTTAGTGAGGACAGTCAGCCACGAACCGACTTCGATCCTGAATATCACACGTGTGCATTCATAGCTTTATTACTTTCAGTGAGAGCTTGTAATGTCAGTAGTCATGAAAATAAAAATGCACAAATGACAAGGTGTGTTCAAACTTTTGGCCTGCACTGTATGTAAAGCACACGACAGCTCTGGATGCTAACCATCTACATACTGTATTTTTTGGACTATAAGTCTCAGTTTTTTTCATAGTTTGGCTGGAGGTGAGACTTATACTCTGAAACGACTTATGTGTGAAATTATAAACACATTATTATATTATTTCACATGTTATATTGGTGTTTTGGAGTGACACTGATGGTTTGGTAAACTTGTTAGCATGTTCTTTATGTTATCTGAATAACTCTTAATAGTTATGTTACGATAACATACCGGCCACGTTCGCATTTCGTTGTTCATGCATCATGTAACATTATCATACTGTACATTTATTGAGCGTGTTGGTCTCTATTGTATTTTTATTTTAAAGTGCTTTTCAAGATTACATACACACACATTTATCAAGTAAATTTACCCCCCAAAATGCGACTCATACTCCGGTGCGACTTATATATGTTTTTTTTCTCTTCGTTGGGCAGTTTATGGCTGGTGCGACTTATACTCAGGTGCGACTTATAGTCCGAAAAATAGGGTAATTATGTTGGAATAAGTTTGATTACGCAATGGCTCACCTTGCTAACAACAACAGGAGTTGTCAGCAGCACACACTCTCTCGCTCTGTTGTCACTGAGACGCACTTGCCACAAGTACATCACCAGTTTTTGCCCAACTCTTGTCTCATCACGCATTTCCTGCTCTGCATTTTGCCTTTGCTGCTCGTCTTGTGAACGACCGACAGTGCTGTCCCGCTCTTCACTTTTCCGCTCTGGTTCAAATTGGAAGGGCAGAACAGACGACATGTTGGTGTAGCTAACGAGTGACATGCTGGAAGTTTGGCAGCGGGCCATGTGACACACTGCGACATCAACAAGAATGGCGACTTATAAGTTTAAATAATTTTACAAATTTTAAATAAAACGAAAACATTAAGAGGGTTTTTAACATCAAATTATTATAACTCATACTAACATTTATCTTTTAAGAATTACTTGTCTTTAAGATCGAGGATCCCTTTAATAAACATTATTGAAACTATATGGTTCTTAAAAGTGTAATTGTACTTTATCTTAATTCAAATGCAATTTTTTCTTTCAGATGAAAACTAAATGACTAAATATTTCAATTTAGGATTATAATTGAATATAAATGAATGAAATCAATATTAGGGCACTGACTGATTGGAATGTGGGAACAGAGATAGAGATCACATGCACTGTAGGAGTGATACAGATTAAGTGGTGGTTCCACATTTTGCTTGCCCATTAGTCTTTAGCGCTTCCTGCCCTCGTCATCAAGTCTGTTGTATACAGACAGATAAAGATCTTGGATTTTGGAAATCTAATAATGACTTAGTAAATCCGCTTTTTAGGTTGCCTTAGCTAGGAAAGCGAGGAGCATGAACATCTCCATAGCAGACGGCAAACGTTTGCTGGCTACGTTTGGACTAATCAGCTCGTTATCTGGAGCTCCTTATCAAAATGGCTTCAGGCACTCTTCTGCGCTTCCTGCATGCACTGCTGTAGTTGTAAGGAGTGTTGGTGACGGCTTGTCATTTCACAGTGTCACGGATGGAAGTGTCCATAGGGAAATCATGGCCTCCCTCCATTCCTAGTTTAGTCTGACACCATAGCAGAGGCACAATTGTAATTCTGATAATCATGCTAATGATGGTTGCAGATAAAAGAGAATGGAACACATAGCAATGGAACTTGCTTAGTTCAATTAGGGTTTTTCTGAGGGAGGTGATATTAATATTCTGTATTGGTTTTAAATGAAAGATTTGATTTGCATGTATCGATGAAAAAAACTTGACACATCTGCACAAGATGTAAAGGTATTTAGGTGGGTCAATAAATGACAAGATCAAATGGATGAGCGTGGACCGTCTACTTTGATTGATTCTCTGGTATTTCAAGGCACTTAAAATAATATTATGAACAAATATAAAATTATAATATTTTTTTTTAAAAAGCTGCTCCTTTCTGTAGAGGGCTAGGTGGCTCGAGAAGCGCTGTGCTTGCCAGGATGCTTATTCGCATCTCATGGGTTAAAATAGATAAAAAATAGCAAGTGGAAGATCAGCATCTGTAGCTCAAACAAACAAACAAACAAACAAACAAACAAACAAACAAACAAACAAACAAACAAACACAGGCCAATATTGCCTCTCAGCAGAATGACCATACATAAATTAAGGGAATTATGGGGCTGACAATATTATGTAAATACTACGGATGTCCGATCACATATGTTTGCACCCGAGTCCGAGTCACCTGATTTTGAGAATCTGCCGATACCGGGTCACGATCCCATACTGAAAAAAAAATGTTCCGAAAAAAAAAAACATTTAAGCATGTTACTGTCCCACCATGCCTCCTACAAAATGTGAATTATTTTTCAAGAAGAATAAAGTAGCATAGACTTGATAATGTATTGACGGGACATGGAGCCCGGGGGCGATAAATTGGGGGCCTGCATTGTTGGTGAGGCCGTCAAAGCTGTCCGAGTGGTATCAAAGACTGAGAGCTTTTTTTTTTGAAAATTCTTGTGAATAAATGCTTAAATCCCTGAATTCTTTATAGACATGGACGCTGGAAGCTCTGCAAAAGCCACCTGCGCTTGTATGTGAGCAGCTACGTTGCGACCGCATGTGGTGCATTGAAGGACTATCCGTGAATGAGATATTTATTCATTGTGCTGTTTGGTTTTATGAAATAGATAACGTGGGAAATTTAAGTCATACTATTGGTATTTCTTATTTATACACTATATGGTCCATGATTATACCATCACACTGCTATTTCATCAATGCAGTATTTTTTTTTTTACACAGACGCGAGAGGAATGCAAAATGGCAAATGCCTGAGACCAAATGTGATTTCACCAATCGTCATATTTCATTGTGTTGCAGACCTGTAAAGAAAACTATGTAATAACATATACCACTTAAATCCACCTGATCATCTGTGATGCTTTGAAGCGTCAGCGATGTAGAGCTGCATTATTATCACATGACTCAGTGGGCCTCACGTCACATTGGAGCTGTGACCTATGACGCACTCTCATATTTTAGGAAATACTTCTTTCATTCAGAATTGCGGTTTGATGCATTTAAAAGTATGAAATGAAAAATTGCATTTTCTATATTTTTCAGAAAAATTGCAATTAGGTTTGTTGTCAAAATTGTGCAGCCCTTATTAGTTATCCTTTAAATTAAGATACCGTTTGTAACGTGAAGACGTGGTCTAGAAACAGATACATCCAAGTGAAGAGCATTCATTTAGGGACACAAAGCCTGTCAGCATTTGGTTTGCAAACATCTGCTGTTAATCTCCATTTACTATCGATTA
Organism: Corythoichthys intestinalis; assembly: GCF_030265065.1. Lineage (NCBI taxonomy): Eukaryota > Metazoa > Chordata > Actinopteri > Syngnathiformes > Syngnathidae > Corythoichthys > Corythoichthys intestinalis. Next base: position 71,910,199 of record NC_080395.1, on the reverse strand, counting down.
GAATACAATACTGATGTCTTCCCCGGTTGCTCCCTTGCAGTGCCTTTTCGTGAGGCTCCAGCGTACTCCAAACGACGCCAAGGTCCGTCGTCTGGCAACAGCAGTGGAAACAGCCACTCCCTCGTATCTTTATCGGCTCCACGTGTCCTGCTGCGCTCCAACAGTGACAACAACCTAACGGTCAGTCAGTACCAGCAGCAGCAGCACGCTTCAACCAGCAGCTGGGGACCCCATCTTCAGCAACAGCAAAAAAGGGCCCCCCAGCAGCCTGGCTCCTCAGCATTACATCGCAGCCTGTCACCCCAGCTGATTCAGCAGATGCCCAGCGGCAGCCCCAATGGCAATGTGGTGGTTCGTACCATGGGAAGGGGGTCGAGGAGCAGATCACCCTCCCTCAGCCGGCTGGGGGATGAGGCCCGACGGGCTCTACCCTCACAGCGACAACCCAGGTGAACATCTTCAACACAGCAACTTCATGTTATAGGATAGACAAAGTCACCATATTCTTTTCTCAAGACCCATTTACATTGAACATGCTTGCACCAATGTTTTGGTGCAAGTGACGGGCACAATACGGGGACACAGCGGGGCACTAGCGAGGAAGCAATTTTTAATTTTTTTTTTTTAGCCATTACCGGTTATAAAAAGTCAGAAAGTGTGCTTTAAACCATATACAATCAAACCAAAATTAATTAAAAGTTTCTGTAAAAAAGTGACTTTTTTTGTCTTCCAGCCATCAGCGTTCAAAATCAAAATTGGGACATCCCTTGTTGATAGTCAAGTCACCTCTGCTCATGCTCATCAACTTCCATCTCTCCTTTACAATATCCTACAAGCAGCGTCTCTAGTTTGGCTGGTCAGATATAGGGATATATCACTGTAACTGTTATTCAATTAATCAGTGATTCTGCAGTGGTAGGTTATTACCTAAAAGTGATTTATATTGCCTAGGTGGGTTACCTAACTTACCTCTCGATTCCTCCTTGCTGCGAGCAAATAACTTTCTAATATCCATTTGCAAGTGTAGTTTAAATCAAATAGAAATAAAAAATGTAAAAAATACAACTTGTTACAGATTACAGGAACTGCAGTAACAAATACAGTGTTACCTCGACATAAGATCGCTTCTACACACGATCTTTTTGACATCCGACTTAAAAGTTGACTCGCCACATGCTCGAAATACGACAACATGTCAGCACCGCAGACGGACGCACGGCTGACTTTCTTGTGAGAGAAATCAACACAGGTTTCAAAAAGGTTGGTACAGATGGTCAAACAAGGAAAAAAGTGACACTTACCATTGAAATGAAGAGGAAAATTATAGAAAAAATATGAGCGTGGATGCACATCCGTGAACTGGCTCAACAATACATCCCCACGGTTCTCCAACGACCACCGTTCGCCAGTCTTTATAAGTTAAGATGACTAATATTATTGGGGTAACATCGCCAAAGAAATCGCCAGCTTCGTCAGGTTTTTAACATTCATTTTTACAACTTATTCAACACAAAACGCCTCCTGACTGCCAAAGTTGACGGTGTTCTCAAGAAAACAGTGAAAGGAAAAGTAAACTCTCAGCCACTCCGCTCCCTCCCTCTGTCACGTCAGCCATGCGGCGTGTTCAGGTACAGAAAAAAACGTCCGCCACATTAGAACCCGATTCGTTACACTATTACAGGAATTATTATATTATTATATTATTATTCTGATTTTTATTCATAATTTATTTGCTGTGCTATGTGTAATTGCCATTTGTAATAGTACCAGCAGTATTTATTCAGGATTTAGTGTAGGATTTTGGGCTGTGGGACAAATGAATGGGATTATAATGTATTCCTATGGGAAAATCCTGTTCGACATACGACCATTTCGATTTACAAACACAGTCCTGGAACGAATCAACTTCGTATGTACCACTGTATAATGGTTGTAAAACAGCTGGAAATTATGATGAGCACATATACAAAATTGTTAGAGGTTATATCCCATAGATAAGGTAATTAATACATAGATGGAATCTATTAATTTTGGTCATATAACCAAACAGCAATAAATAGCATCAGTATTGCAGTATTACAGTTTAAATACCATATATCATATTAACACAATATTAGACAAAGCTCTTGAGTGAGAGTCTCACACTCAACTCACATTTAATTGTCAATGTATTTATAGCCAGTTAGCTAAATGATGGCAGCTAATATACTTCAAGTTGCGACAGAGTAGTTTTCCGCAGTTAACTGCCTGATACGTATAGTGATAAGTATAAAGTTGAACCATTTAAATTCACTATTCATGGGAATAGGGGACCAAACAAACATCAACTCAGAGGTAAAAACGAACAACAAGGACAGGCATTTTATCTGGCACTAACCTGTAAAGCAGGTGGGAAAACGTAATTTGTACCGTCGACTGTATGATTGGCAGTTTGGCACCGTAATATTGATGTTGCATTCACGTGTTGGAGTAATCGAAAAAATTATTCTCTATTACATGGTGTCTATAAAAGGTGCCAAACAGTCACTCAACTTGTGATGTATTGTTGAAGCATTAAAATAGGCTGCCCTTCTTTGTAGCAACCATGTTTTTATCCCGCATTATGACTATACAACACATCAGAATGATTTTCCAACTTGGTACCTCGGATCTCCCGACACACATGAATGCAGCATATCTCCTGAAGGTGCTTTGCGAAAGTATTAAGTACATCAATTACAATATTTAGGAGACGTGCAGATTGTGTAAATGGAGTGAATAGAGTAATATGACCAGGGGTTCATTTGTGCCGGAACAGGATCCGCCACCTCTTGATTTTGGCGTCCCTGTATTCCGGGACTTATTTGGGCAGATTCGGTACCTCTCGTGTGTACAAAATCATAATATAAAAACTTTTTTAAAAAATGTATTGTATTGTAACGTTGACAAAGAGTCAAACGCTTAGCTACAGCCCCTTTCACATACTCCGAAACGCTGGGAATGTCGCGGGATTAACCCGTGTAGCAGTTGTGTGTGAAAACCATTTCCCGTGTTGACTGACAGGGAGATTACGCGGACATTTCACGGGTCGCGTCCTAGTGTCATATCCGGGATTTACTTGGGAAGCAGTGTGCGTGAAAGCAGATGTTAAATTCCAGGGAGCACGATGGCTGATAGAGGTAAATATCTTAGCGGGCCGATCGTCACTTCCTCCCTCTTCGCAGTAAAACGCAAAACGGTAAACAAACATCGCAATTATAAACATAGCAAGCGGGAAACAGCTAAATTTAAACTGAATCCATAACAAAATTAAAATGTCCAAGTATTACGTTCGGGTCAGGCTGGGCCAGGCTTCTCACTCGCTAACTTTTTAAAATAAACATTTATTCATATATGTATACTCAAACGATTTATGGATGTTAAACTAAAAAATACTTGTTACATGTAAATAATTTGAATAAAAAAGTGAAGGCGCTGTATATGGTCATTGCAAACAGTATAAGTGCAGAGCCAGAGTGTGCCATGCCCCCTTTTTAATCTTACCCCCTTTGTGTCCGCAAAACCGCAGCTCTTTATATTTAACTTTTCCAGCCTTATTTCATTGTTTAAATGCATTTATAATGATCATAAAAATGTGCAGAAGAAACGTATTTTTTTTCTACCAACTGAGAATTCGTTACAAAAGACACAGGCATCGTCACAAATGTGATCACACAAAACGCAACCAGTCCATTTTCCCAAGCAGCAAGCAGAGCTGTCCAGGTCTCACTGGCTGACGCATCCCATCCTTTTCATCCTTATCCTGAGTCCTCACAAATAAAACATAAAATTTCAGGGGGTTGGGGGTTTGGGCTTGAGCCTACAAATAAAATATAAAATTTCGTTGTTTTTTGGGGGGGCTGGAGCCTACAAATCAAGTTAATTGACCGCGCTCGGGCCGGGTCGGGCTTTAATGCCCGCGGACCGGCTCAGCTCGGGCTGGATTTTTTAGGCCCCATTTACCACTTGCCACTACTTACAGTCTTGATGAGCTTAAATTGGCTGGAGTTATGACAAAACGTCCTTTGCTGGGCTGTGTTTACATACTTTATTTAGATCTAAAACTTTTTCTTCAAAGCCTGAATGCTCATAAAGTATGCAAGAGCCACTTCGGAATTCTTACATTGATTTAAATAAAGCTGCGAGTTATTTTTTTATTCGTTGGACTGTGGCACATGGCTATGGAGGACCAAAGCTGCCAAAATTAAAAATAATTGAATGAATAAAAATTACTTATTTCAAAGATTAAAAATAATGATGTCAATACATACTGTACATAAATCAAAGTAAAAAAATATACTGTATATCGGCACATACAAAAAAGATTCAACAATTTAAAAAAATGACAATGAATGCGGAAATAAATACAAAATTATGTACATCCAAATAAATATTGATCAATAAAAGCGCTTTGCGCTCATGATTACTTTTTTCATTGTCAGTGTGAACATGCAGAAGGAAATGTTATTCGAATGAAGGAGCAGTCCTAAGTGTGTTGAACTATTCGCTTATTGGTCAATGGACGTACAAGTGCTGCGATTGACTAGCTAATACCTGCCTGTAGCAAGTAAAACAAATGACAGAACGAGAAACAAGCTAGTCATCTCAAAATCCATTGAGTAACTATTGACAGCTGCTGCATACAACCAGTAGTGTTAGCGGTTAGCATTTGCTTTTAATTTTAGCAGATACCATAAGCAAATGCCTCCACCCCCCCTTAGCTTCCGTCAACTTCATTGGCTTAAGAATTAATTACAAAACCCTCCTCATAATTTTCAAAGCTATTCGCGGCCTGGCCCCACCCTACATATCTGACCTCCTTTGCACTAGCACACCTCCCTGACCTCCTTGTTCCTTTTCTACCCTCCACCTCTTTGTCCCCAGTGTCCATTTTACTACCTTCAGTGTTCAGCCATTCTGCCTCCCGACTGTGGAACTCTCTACCCTTTGATCTTCGTAATATAGCATCTTCACTTTTAAATCCAGATTCAAAAGATATCTGTTCGTACGATCATATCAATCCTGATTCTCTGTTGTTTTCTGAAATGACTTCTTTCCTGCTATTTTGATCTGCTCTGACTTTGCTTTAAATCTGCATTTTTTGTTAACTTTATTTGTATCTAGTTGTCCGTTAATGACTTAACTCCAAATATCCGATTCCGATATAAAACCAATTCTTATATATAAAGTCGTGCACATAATGTGTTATTGCTAATTGTCTTGTGATGCCCCACTGAATGCTTTAATAATGATAATTTTATGTTCAAAGTTTTCCAAGAGTTTCCCCACTAGGGGGTGACCAAAGCATTACAAATATAGGCATGCAATCATAGGACATGCCAATGCAATAACAATTCCCAAGATACGTTATGCTAGGTTTTCCACGAAATTTTGTGTTTTATTACTTCACTAGTTTTTTTTTTTTTTTTTTTTTTTTTTTTTCGTGATTATTTCTTTCTGGTAACATACAGTGGTATGAAAAAGTTTCTGAACTTTTTTAAATTTCTCACATTTCTGCATAAAATCACCATCAAATGTGATCTAATCGTCAAAATCACGCAGATGAAAAAACAATGTGTTTAACTGGTCTTTAACTAAGACCACCCAAACATTTTGTAGGTTTTCATATTTGAATGAGGATAATATGCAAACAATGAAAGAAGGGGGGGGAAATAAGTAAGTGAACCATCACATTTAATAGTTTGTGCCCCCCTCCCCCCGTTGGCAGCAATAACTTCAACCAAATGCTTCCTGTAGCTGCAGATTAGTCTGGCACATCGATCAGGACTAATCTTGTCCCATTCTTCTCTACAAAACTGCTGTAGTTTTGTCATTTTCTGCCTAAGGAGACAATTGAAACCAATTTTTACTAAACAATTTAAGTCAGGTGTGTGCCCAATCACTGATGAGTGGTTTAAAGCTGCCCAGCCTACTATAAAACACACACCTGGTAAGAATTGTCTTTATGAGAAGCATTGTGCATGTGTTTAAAGTGCATAATGCATCATGGCTTGGTCAAAAGAGATGTCTGAAGACAAGACCTGGTATGAAGGATCATTGATCTATACAAAGCTAGGAAAGCATACAAAACCATCTTTAAAAGTCTGGATGTTCATCAATGGGCAGTCAGAGAAGTTGTCTACAAATGGAGAGAGTTTGGCACTGTTGCTTCTCTCCAAAGGAGTGGCCGTGCACCAAAGATGACGGCAAGAGTTCAGCGCAGAATACTCAGAGAGGTAATAAAGAACCCTACAGTGTCTGCTAAAGACTTACAGAAATCACTGGCAACGTCCAATATCTCTGTGCACACGTCAGTTATATTAAAACTTTGGCCAAGAATGGTGTTCATGGGAGGACTCCACGGAGGAAGCCACTGCTGTCTAAAAAAACATTGTTGCTCGTTTAATGTTCACAGCAAGGCACTTGGACACTCCACAGAGGTTTTGGTATAATATTTTGTGGACTGATGAAACAGAAGTTGAATTCTTTGGGAGTAACACACAACGTCATATGTGGAGGAAAAATGGAAAGCTCACCAACATCAACACCTAATCCCCACAGTGAAGCATGGTGGAGCATCAAGATTTTGGGCTGTTTCGCTGCCTCAGGGCCTGGACAACTTGCAATCATTAATAGAAGAATGAATTCAAAAGTTTACCAAGATGTTTTGCAGGAAAACCAGAGGCCATCTGTCAGATTGTTGAAGCTAAAAAGAGGATGAATGCTGCAACAAGACAGTCATCCAAAACACAGAAGTAAATCAACTTCAGAATAGTTTCAGAAGAACAAAGTACTCGTTCTGAAGTGGCCAAGACAAAACCCAGACTTGAACCCCATTGAGATACGTGGCATGACCTAAAGACAGCGATTCATGCCAGACATCCCAGGAATCTGACTGAACTACAGCAATTTTGTAGAGAAGAATGGGCCAAGATTAGTCCTGATCGATGTGCCATACTGATCTGCAGCTACAGGAAGAGTCTGGTTATTGCTGCCAAGGGGGGGGGGGCACAAAATACTAAATGTGATGGTTCACTTACTTATTTTTCCCACCTTCTGTCATTGTTTGCATATGATCTTCATGAAAATATGAAAATCTTTAAATGTTTGGGTGGTTTTAGTGAAAGCAGACATTTTTTTTTCATCTGTGTGATTTTGACAAGATCAGGTCACATTTGATGGTGATTTTATGCAGAAATGTGAGGAATTCCAAAAGGTTCAGATACGTTTTCATACCAGTGTACATCTAAAACAGCATATGCTAAATGGTCAGAAGACATTTTATGTAATATCAACCATTGTGAAATTTAAAAATCATTCACGTAATATGAAAACATGTTGCAGCCCTTGAAGTAACACTTTTTTTTTTAATTTTTTAAATGTTTTTTAAATATGAGTTAAGCTAAACTTTAAACGAATAGTCGAGAAGTGTCTCCATCGCACATTGGAACTTGTTGAAACTACCAAGAGTGCTTTGTGTACAGTTTGTGTGTGTGCATGGAAGTGTATTGCCACCTCCACCTGATTTGTTTGTGTCCATATACACTCAGTGGCATGAGTGAGAGCATGTGATCTGGGAAGGATTAAAGTGTGACGGGTGTTTATCTTGGAGCGATGTAACTGTCAATCCCGATTAAGACACATGCTCACTGCCCTCTTCCTCAGCCTCCTCCTCCTCCTCCTTGGCAGATGGACTCATTTGGAAGTACAGTGCAGAACCAACACTACCCACTCTCTGTTCAAAGTCATAGAAGAGAGGGAGCTGAACTGAACATTATAGAGAAGCTGTGAAAGTATAGCAGTAATATAAAGGATGAGGAGTAGGCTTTTGATGATGGCAGAATAAAAGAACAGAATGAAGGGTTTACATGCATGGTGAAGAGGAATAAAAGAAGGGACAGAGAGACGGAGGAGGACGCTTGTCTTGCGAAACATCATCACTATCATTCCGTTTGACACACATCACCAAAATCTTCGGGGGTGTCGACGGAAAGTGATGTGGTTGTTGACAGAGGGGCTGCGTTTATCAACTTAGCCCTATTCAAATTAAGTCAAGTTTTCTTCACCTCTGCATTTTTTCCTTTAAACAATATACGCTTTTTCTAGTGGAATTCATTCGACACCTGGCTTCAGTTACACAAGGTGACCATGGCTTTAATCCTGGGACCCTGACTAAATATGAAATAGCTTTACTTTCGGCCATTAATTTGATAAAATGCCAATTTCCATCCATCCATTTTCTGATATGCTTGTCCTCCAGAGGGTCACCGATAAGCTTCAGCCGCTTCCGAATGACTTTGACTTTTTACATCCTAATCTTCAGCACAAAAACAGTATATACAAACAACACACTTATTTACTTTTTCACAAGAACTAAAAATTCTGAGTCCATGTAACTTTAACTGCATGTTTTTGGATTGTAGAAGTAAGCCAGAGTACTTACAAGCACCAAGAAATATGCATATACCAGTGATTGATGAAATATTTACTTTTTTACTGAAGTAAAAGTGCAGGTGCAAAAGATTACTTAGGCAAGGCAAGGCAAGGCAAGGCAAATTTATTTATATAGCACAATTCAACACAAGGCAATTCAAAGTGCTTTACATCACATGAAGATCATAAAAATCACATTTAAATCAACACAATGTAGAAACGAAGACAAAAGATCGCATTTAATCACAGAATAAAAATAAATAAATAAAATAATAATAAAACAAAAACTACTACTACTAATAATAATTGAAATCAGCAATGGAGATAAAAACAAGAGGAATAGAAAGCAGGTAGATTGAAATATATAGACAGTTATAGATATGCAGTGCTAAACAAAAGCGTTTTTAGCCCTGATTTAAAAGAGCTAACAGTTTGAGCATACTTCAGACGTTCGGGTAACTTGTTCCAGAGGTGAGGAGCATAATAACTAAATGCTGCCTCACCCTGCTTGGTTCTTGTTCTTGGAACATGCAGAAGACCGGTTCCAGACGACCTTAGGGGTCTAGATGTCTCATAGGACTCTAACAAGTCAAGCATGTATTTTGGTCCAAGGCCATTAAGTGTTTTGTAGACGAGCAGTAGTATTTTATAGTCTATCCTTTGACTTACTGGAAGCCAGTGTAGCGATTTCAAAACTGGTGTAATGTGGTCCAGCTTCCTTGTATTTGTGAGGACTCTGGCTGCAGCATTCTGTACCAGCTGCAACTTCCTGACTGATTTTTTATCAAGACCTGTAAATAAACCGTTGCAATAGTCCAATCTGCTGGAAATGAATGCATGCATAAGTTTTTCCATGTCTTGTTGAGTCAGAAGCCCCTTAATTCTGGTTATATTTTTTAGGTGGTAATAGTGACGGACTTTAAATGGCTATCAAATTTTAGGTCTGAGTCAATAATTACGCCAAGGTTTCTGACTTGATTTGTTGCTGTAAGTGACATTGTGCTAAGTTCGCTGCTTATCTTTGACCTTTCCTTTTTTGGCCCAAAAATGATCACCTCTGTCTTCTGCACATTTAACTGGAGAAAATTCTGGCACATCCATTCATTGATTTGATGAATGCATTTGCTCAGGGTGACTAAGGGACTATAATCATGTGGGGACACAGAAATGTACAGTTGTGTGTCATCCGCATAGGCGTGATAGGAGATGTCATACTGTTCCATTATCTGAGCTAACGGAAGCATATAGATGTTAAATAAGAGTGGTCCAAGAATTGACCCTTGAGGGACTCCACACGTGAATTTGGTTCGTTCTGACTAATGGTTTCCGATTGACACAAAGAAATCCCTATCATGTAAATAGGATGTGAACCACTGAAGAATAGTGTCAGTAAGCCCTACCCACTGTTCCAATCTGCTGAGTAGTATGTTGTGATCAACCGTGTCAAATGCGGTGCTGAGATCCAATAGAAGCAGAACAGATGATTTGCCTGCATCGGTATTCCGACGAATATCATTTAGGAATTTGATAAGCACAGTCTCGGTGCTGTGTTGTGGTCGAAATCCAGACTGAAATGAGTTAAAAAGATTGTTTTGCATCATATAATTCTGGATCTGTTCGAACACAACCCTTTCGATAATTTTCCCCAGGAATGTCAGATTTGATATTGGCCTGTAATTACTAATGGTTGAGGCATCCAGATTAGGTTTTTTTCAGAGAAGTTTTATTACTGCAGTTTTTAAAGTCTGAGGAAACTCTCCTGTTTGGAGAGAAGTATTTATAATCTGAAGTATGTCTGGGGCTATGCAACGAAAAACAGTTTTGAAAAAGTTTGAAGGAAGGATGTCAAGGCAGCATGTTGTGGGCTTTAATTTCGACACAATTTCTGTTAAAATTACAAGTGTCTAAGAAAAAATAATCAAGTAAAAGTACAAAAGTTCTTGCTTTAAAAAATTATATAATTAAATAATTTATATATAAATTTATATGTATAAATTTATATATACATATATGTGTGTGTGTGTGTGTGTGTATATACTGTATATTAGGGCTGTCAAACGATTAACATTTTTATTCGAATTAATCACAGCTTAAATATTAATTCATCGTAATTAATCCCAATTCAAACCATCTCTAAAATATGCCATGTTTTTCTGTAAATTATTGTTGGAATGGAAAGATAAGACACAAGAATGACATAAACATTCAACATACTGTATATAAGTACTGTATTTGTTTATTATAACAATAAATCCACAAGATGGCATTAACATTACTAACATTCTTTCTGTTAAAGGGATCCACGGATAGAAAGATTTGTAGTTCTTAAAAGATAAATTTGAGTACAAGTTATAGTAATTTTATATTAAAACCCCTCTTAATATTTTCGTTTTCTGCTGCGTCGCTTTTCTTTTTGTGAACATTATTTTTTTGAGAAATGATACAGTAGCGACTTAAGTGTTCCGCCCAAATGCATGATGGGAAGTTGGGCAACCATGACTGTCAGTGGTGGCTGCAAATGTTATACAGTATGTTCTGCATTGTGTTAAGAAAAAGAATGTCTCCTGCTCTGCCCAAATGAATGATGGGAAATTGATCAACCATGACTGTCAGTGGTGGCTGCAAATGCTATACAGTATAATCTGCATTGTGTTCAATTAGGCGTGTTAAGGAAAATAATGTCTCCTGCTCCGCCCAAATGCATGCCCGTTACCGCCCTTTAACGCTATAAACTTGACAGCACTAATATATAAATATAGGTATATCACGTCACGTGATAATGCAATCTTTAGGAATCGTTAAAGAGATCGTTAAGGCTTTTTCATTGTGATGTCGAGGCCTCGAAACACTAGGAACCTGTCCGGAATTGGAATCGATTTCAATTCCCATCCCTAACAATTCGTCACTTTACACAGAATTTAAGTCAACACTGTCATGAACGTTTCCCACCAGCTAAGAGAGTTCACTCAAGTGTGTTAAGTGTGTCTACCGAGGGTAAAACAAATACTATAATGTCAGCTTGTTGATGAGGTAGATAACGTAGCAAGTTAGCATGACGGCTAACTATTTTCCTCTCTTCCATTAGCTTACTTTTGTAAAGTCTTCCGCCATTGTAAATATCTGTTCAAAATAACATTTTCATAATACAGCCTGTGGTGTTTTGTCTCTCTGATTACTTTCTGTGTTGAGAGAGGGTGGGTGTGTGTGATAATGTGTAAATAATCATACAAGTCATACACACACGATCTGTCTCTTCCTCTCGCTCTCCATTAATATTCAACTAATTAATATTCATAGTAGTAGTGGTATGTTTTACATAAACAATTTATGATCAAATTGATTTTAAGTCGAGTTCTGTATTACCAAGGGTTCTTGTTGTGATGTTGAGCAACTTGATCTGTAGGTTTAGTTAATAAGTTCTATTTATTTCAATTTTATTTAAAATATTTAAGATATTTGTTGTTTTATTTAATTATTTTAACATTATATTCATGTTGATGCTCCAGTTTGCAAATCTGTTGTGAAAAATGTAAACATCATGTTTAATGGGGAAAAAAAAAATCAGGATTTTTGCTTAAGGTTATGATACAGTCAAAATTTCATACCAGCACATGCCTAGACCTGCGTTGTTGTTGTTTTTTTTTATGGAAATGGGAGTTGAGAGATGTTGTAGAAGGTGCAATGTAACAATGTGTAGAAGATGAAAAGTAATATCAGTTACTTTGCTGAGTAACTAATTACTCTTACGATGAGGTAACTGAGTTACTAACTCAATTACTTTTTGGGAGAAGTAATTAGTCATTGTAACGAATTACTTTATTAAAGTAAGATTAACAACACTGGGTACAGTTCATAATTATTTGAAGGGGATGGGCTTGAAAACGTGATGATCATAACTTCAGGTTTTTATTCATGATTTACAAGTGGCCAAATGTGTTTACCATTGGCAGTACGGCCAACATCAAGCCAGTATTAGAATTCCTTCCAAGCCTGCCTAGTATGCACGCACCACTGTGTTGATTGCAAATGTTGTTTGATCTGTCTATTTTCTGGAAGTGGTAGTACGTTGAAGGCAGAGTTTATGTTCCACCAGAGCGCGTTACACAAAATTGATGCTCAACCCATAAACTTCATAACCTATTGACATGACACGGGAAATGGGCCGATTCGTAAGGGGCCTATTTTCAAAAACGTAAAATTCAAATATTTTCAAAACCAAAGCTGCTACCGACCTAAAACCAAAACAGACACCTACCTTAGCCATACTGTATATGAGTCTCCATGAGCAGCGGCATAAAAAAAAAAGTTGTTCCCTTATAAATTCCCGATTAATAATTTTTTATATAAATATAACACAACTTAAAATGGCTATAAAAGTCTCAGATTTTACACTAGATGCAAAAAAAAAATCACACAATGCAGAGATAATCACCTATATTTTCAGGATCAATACCAATATTTAACATATCATATAAGTCTTTGACCAAAATGGCAACTTTTTATCACCATTTACTGCAAGTTTTCAACAGCTAATAAATCACTCAATTTAACATCAGAAATTTAATACTTGAGGGAAAAATGCAGAATCAATTATAAATAATATATGTAAATAGATTATTAATAAATTCTATGTACAATCACAACTTGTTGTAGAATAGAATAGCCATTTATAATCATTATACGCTATATACTGTTAGCGAATAAGGCTAGCGGCCCCCTGATGTAAACATAGCTTTTCTGGCAGAAATTTTTGTGAATAAATGCTTAAATCCCCAAATTTTTCATAGATATGGATGTAAAACAGTCTCGATTCTTGGTTAAAAGAAAAGAAACTGTACAGTTAGCGTTTATTTTACGTATATAATTAAAGATGCACCGATACCGATACTAGTATCGGCAGGGGGCGCCAATCCGGGCCAAAAATGGTGGTATCCGTATCGGCGAGTACCAACAAAGACTGCGCCGATACCATTTACGGGTCCATCCGTGTGGGATTGGTGAGGTACGACCAATGAAATGGAACTTCGCCAAGGCGGACTGGGATAGGTTCAGGCTTAAGAGTGATGACAGGTGTGGAGAAATTTCAGAAGAAAGGATGGAAAACACGGGGGTATTTAATGAAGCAGTGGTGGGGGCCATAGTGCAGGCGGCGCAGGATACCATCCCTAGGTCACGTGGGAGTACTTACAATAAGAGGGTTCCGTGGTGGAATGATGAGTGTAGGCAAGCAATTAGGGAAAGGAACAGAGCGTTCAGGCTCCTCAAACGGCACCACACAATGGGGACATTATGTCAGTATAAGCAGAAACAAGCAGTGGTACGAAGGCGCATAAGGTCGGCAAAACGTGCATTTTGGGGAGGTTATTGTGATAAAATTGGTAGGGAAACTCAGTTGTCGGATGTGTGGGGCATGATACGGCGTATGAATGGACTTAAAGGGGGCACCGTTTCAACAGTTCTACATGAGGGGGACAAAGCGGTGGTGGGAGCTGAAAGGGCAGAATTGCTGGCTAAGACGTTTGTTGGGATTCACAGCATGGGGAATTTGACACATGGAGCCAAAGCGAATAGGGAGGAGACTCTCAGTCGGTATCCGGGAACTAAAAATAGGAGGCCGGTGACAGGCGGGGACTTCGATGTGCCATTCGGCTTATATGAATTGAAGAAAACATTAGCGAACGTGAAGCGCAAATACACAGCACCGGGGAAGGATGCGGTGTGTTATAGTATGTTGGCACATATGAGTGAACAAGGGTTGGGAGTGGTCCTAAAACTTTTTAACAGAATCTGGGAAACGGGTGAGGTGCCAGTGCAGTGGAAGGAGGCAGTGGTGATTCCAATTCTAAAACCAGGGAAGGATTCGACGAGGCCGGAAAATTACAGGCCTATAGCGCTGACCTCCCAATTGGGGAAAACTATGGAGAGAATGGTGGTGCATAGGTTGAATCACGCTCTGGAGTGGGACAACTGTTTAACTCAGTGTCAAAGTGGGTTCCGAAAAGGGAGAGGAACGATGGATAATATAATATGTCTGGAATCCGAGATTAGTAGGGCCCGAGTAAATAAGGAAATGGTGATAGCTGTATTATTCGATATTGAAAAAGCATATGATATGTTGTGGATAGAGGGGCTTCTTATTAAATTGACTAGATTGGGGGTGAAGGGGAGATTGTATAATTGGATATTGAGTTTTATGTTGAATAGAAAAATAGAAGTGCGGGTAGGTGCAGACTTGTCTGGGGTGTACCAGGTGGACAATGGGACTCCCCAAGGGAGTGTCTGTAGTCCAACCTTATTTAATATTATGATTAATGATATATTTGATGATGTTGGACCAGGAGTAGGGAGGGCATTGTATGCCGATGATGGGGTGTTGTGGGTGAGAGGGCGAAATGGCGACTTTCTTCAAAAGAAGATGCAAATGGCTATTAATAGGGTTGAGGAGTGGGCGGACAGGTGGGGCTTTAGGTTCTCGATTGTGAAGACGCAGGCAATATGCTTCTATGGGAGACATAGGGAGGTGGAGTTAAAATTGTATGGACGAGTAATTGAACAGGTAAAAAGCGTGAGGTTTTTAGGGATGTGGTTTGATGAAAAGCTTACATGGGCACAGCATATAGATAGATTGGTGGAAAAATGTAAAAAGGTCAATAACATATTGAGGTGCCTGTCAGGGAGGGATTGGGGAGCAGCGAGAGCTGCCTTACTCAATATATATCGGGCGATAATGAGGTCTTCAATTGATTATGGGTGTATGGCTTATGCCTCGGCAGCGAACTCCCACCTCAGAAAGCTGGAGGTGCAACAAGCGCACGGTCTGAGAATATGCAGTGGAGCTTTCAGAACGTCACCAGTCGCAGCAGTACAGGTGGAATTGGGGGAGCTCCCGTTGAGACTTAGAAGATTGAAAATTATGCTTGCGTATTGGGTGAGTGTAAGGGGCCATGGAGACACACATCCAGTAAAGAAAGTGTTGATGGACAGGTGGGAGGACACAAATCAACAGAAGATGACCTTCAGCGGGGTGGGGAATGCAGTGGCAGAACTGGCAGGGCTTAGCCAGTTGGAGTTCGGCAAAACAGTACCAGTATCCAGTGTTGCGCCCTGGCTATTCACAATGCCGGTGGTAAATTTTGGGATTAAGGAAGTGATCCGGGAGAGGGGAAACCAGGGTATGGTGGCTGAGGAGTATCTGGGACAGAGGTATGGGCAAAGCGTTCTGGTATTTACGGACGGGTCGAAGGATCCGGAAACTGGACGTACTGGGGCGGCGGTACATGTGCCGAGTTACAATGTGGACATTAAAACGAGGTGTACAGATCACTTGTCTGTTTATGCAGTGGAAGTAACAGCAATTATAATGGCACTTGGTTGGGTTCAAACAAATGGGATAAAATTGGCAGTGATTGCTTCGGACAGTTGGTCGGCGCTCACGAGTATTTTAACCATGAAGTCCAGTAGACTTGACTTAGTATTTGAATTGCACAGGCTACTGTATGAAGCACAGAAAGGTGGGCTCAGGGTGGAGTTTGTGTGGGTCCCGGCGCACGTGGGGATTGAGGGAAATGAGGTAGTGGACATCCTGGCCAAGCAATCGCTGAGAGCACTGGGGATAGAAAGGCAGGGCGTCCTGAGTAGAGCGGAAGGGAAATCCATTATTGGGGGCTACATACAAAAGAGGTGGCAAGAGTATTGGGAAGCACAAGAAACGGGGAGACATTTTTTCTCAATACAGTCACAGGTGGGTGTGGGAAGGAGATTGGGGAGAAGCAGAAGGGAGGAGGTGGTGTTGAGTCGAATGAGGATAGGACACACGGGGCTAAATGATTCGTTGCATAGGATAGGAAAACACAAAGATGGGAAATGTAAACACTGTGGGGAGCGTGAAACGGTTGAACACATTCTAATGGTATGCGGGAAGTATGGAGAGCAGAGGGATCGGTTCAGAAGGGTGCTGCACCAGGCAGAAAAGACATTTGGGATGGGAAATGTTCTGCAGATGAAAAGGGCCAATATTCAAAAAGGGCTAATAAAGTTTCTCAGGGACACAGGGTTGTTGGACAGGATATAGGAAGAGGGTAATTCATTAGTATTTAATTCGGTTGTTACTATGTCATTTATCCAATTTTTTGGCTCGGGTTTTATCTACACTCTGGGTGTGTTTCACTGGTTGTCAGGAGGGATTACTTTTAGTCTGTAACTGCCAGATCTCGTGCTAAACCGTTGGTCCAGTAGGTGGCGGTAATGCCCCACGGCACCGAGGGGTAAACTGCCAATAAACAAAAAGAAGAAGAAGAAGAAGAAGATTTGCGGCCTGAAAGTTTCGAGACATGGAGTTAAATCGGCCAGTTTCAATACCTCGAACCTGATAAAACATTTGAAGACGAAACGTGAACGAACACAACGAGTTTGAGCCTGCAAGAGCAGGACTGCTCTCCAGAGGAAGGGCGCAGGACCGGCGCAACAATCTCTGGTCAGTTTAATACGTCTACTTTACTTTTATTGTCTTTTACGGAAAGAAATGCCGCAGTAATTTGGAACCTGTTTCCAAAGTAGGGTTGCCACCTTTTAGAAATAGAAATAAGGGACTCCCCCGAAAAAAAGGAGGCTAATAGAGAGACGGGATGCTGTGGTCAATTATTATTACTTATAATTGTTAGCGCTTGACCTGATAGTTTTCCCTTGCCTGTCAACATCAATGAAATCCTGTGTCTGCGATACGCAACTGGGTCCTCCGTCTCGTACATGACATGCTGCTGCTCAATTTTTAACGATACACCTAGACGTGAACATATTACCCCAGTGCTATCATCGTGCTATCAAACCCTAACCCTAACCTAAACCCTTAATGGCCAGGCTCCTTCTTATGTATAGGAAATTTTAACCTTCCGTAATTCTGGCAGGACTCTTCGGTCTACCGGCCAACTTCATATGCACGTTCCGAGGTCCAGACTCAAACAGTGGGGAGACCGATCTTCTGCGGTTGCTGCCCCCAGGTTGTGGAATAGTCTGTCCCCTGAAATCCGCACTTCTTCGGATTTAGGCCTTTTTAAATCTCTGTTAAAGACACACCTTTTTAGACCCGCCTTTCCCCCAGATTAGTGTAGCCTGGTTTAAATTCTTAAGAGTTTTTAATGTTTTCGGATTTTATCTGTTTTATTGTTTCATTTGCTGTCTGACTTTTAGCGTGATGCATTGTTTAGTTTCTTTTCTATTTTTTTTCTTAATGTCATGGTACTTTCCTGCCTTTTATTAACTATGAGCCATGTTTGTCTTTGTTGTAAAGCACTTTGGGGACCTTTCGGGTTTTGTAAAGGGCTATATAAATACATTTGATTTGAAATTTGATTTGATACTCTGTTAGCAAATGAGGCTAGCGGCCAAGACAGAAGCTTTTCTGGTGAAAATTCTTGTGAATAAATGCTTAAATCCCTGAATTCTTCATAGATATGGACGTAAAACAGTCTTGATTCTTGGTTAAAAGTAAAGAAACTGTGCTGTTAGCGTTCATTTTACGTATATTGTCGAATTAAAATGCTACTCTGTTTGCGAATGAGGCTAGCGGCCGCCTGACGTTAACAGCTTTTTTGGCGAAAATTACCATGAATAAACGCTTAAATCCCTGAATTCTTTATTAGGAGTGGGAACCTCTTGGTACCTCACGATACAATACGATTTGCGATACAAAGCTCACGATAACGATGATCTGACGACATGGCAATACAACGATTATTGATAAATTGGTCAAGAAATCATTCTAGGATATTCTACAAACAACTAATGAACAGGAAAAACAAGCTTCTGCTGTGAATTGGAATGAGTTTATCACTTGTAGACGTCCAATCCATTTGAACTGGGAACATCTCTCCCACTTCAAATGGATTGAACGTCTATACCAGGCAATGAGGTAATTTTGGGCCATTTAAGGTCATTTACCTGTTGATTTTCAGTTACTTCCTATTGATTTTGGGTAATTTTATGGGTCACTTCCTGTTTATTTTGAGTTACAGAACAGGAAGTGACCTGGGTATCACCCGAATCAATAGGCAGTGACTCAAGCTCAACAGGAAATTACCTGAAAATGCCATAAAATGAACAGCAAGTGACCTGTAAATGCCCTGAAAATCGGACAGAATAACTGTAAATGCTCTGGTTTCGAATGAACAAACGTTCCCAGTCTAAATGATTGGGCGTCGAGCACCATCAATGCAGCCTTATAGTGCAACTTCCTTTTTTTTTTTTTTTTTTATTAAACAGTGACACCTTTTTAAAACGATATCTCGATTCTTGGCAGGAGCATATCGATAACCTATTGGGATACAAAGTATCTCAATATATCACCATTTCGATATTTTGTCACACCCCTATTCTTTATAGATATGAATGTAAAACAGTCTCGATTCTTGGTTAAAAGGCAAAAAAAAACGTGCACGTAGCATTTATTTCTTGTAAATATTGCCAACTATGAGGCTAGTCAGTTACGAAAATTAGCTGCCTCCATGTGTAAACAAAGAATAAAATTCCTGCGAACAAATGCTTCAATCATTGAATACTTTGTCGATATAGACGTAAAACTGTCTTGATTCTTTGTTAAAAGAGAAAAAAAAAACGGGCAGTTACGCATTTATTTTCCGTATATATGATTTTTTTCCCATTGATTTTTTTCAAAACGTTTCAAAATGCATGGATGGTACGAAAAACATAATATTTACCTTGAATCCTCGAACAAATCACTCCTGAGAAAATCCTTCCTGTTTGTATGCGGTACAGCTTTCGTAGTTCTTCAAAAATCCAAGCTTGAATCAGCTTAGACATGAGTGTGTGCCGTCTTCGCCTGACTATACTTAATGAAGGTCGGCCCCCTCTGATAAGGCGTGACGCAAAGATTGACGAAATGTCACGTCAATAGGTAATGAAGTCTATGCTATACCCTCTTAGTTGTTTCTGTTCTTTTGATGCAAAATATTAGGAACAACAATTTTAATTTACAAGACATAATGGAAGCTAAAAAAGTCCATCTAAATGTACGTTCATGTATTTGTAAGTGTGAACCTTCCAGGCTTATCCACTCAGTCATCGTTAATTTCTCATACTTACCCTTTGTCCTATCATAGCCATCAGTCATTGACCCACACTGTATCTGTGAGGCATTCCCATGCTAGCACTTGTTGTTTGCTAGTTACACAAACACGTGAGCCCACACTTCGCACAAACATGCATCATATACTCACACGGACACACACGTGCAATGTTGCAGCTGTCAGTCACCCCTGTGGCGTCATGGCAACAGCTTCCTGATGAGATGTGGCGAGAAAGATTATGTGATGAATGTCGGGACAAATTCAGGATAATCATTGTTTCTCAAAACAGAACAACAAATAGTTTGTTGTGACACTGGTAGTTTTAGTCTTACAGTTAAATACAGCGCTGTTGATTTTGTCTGAGCAGAGAAAACATTACTATTGTTTTGGGTGGTTGAAACAAAATAATGTGCAAGTTCACAAAAGCGTCTGTAAAAAGTGCACAATCCAAGGTATTCTCTTGTTGTCCAAGAATGTTGTGAATCACAATAATAGCATTTATCATTTACAATGCTTGTGAATGCAGTACTAATTTGGTCACATTCAAGTCTGAATATAGAATTGATTTTTGTCTCCCTCTAGATGTGGCAGTTTTATACTATTGCTATGGCTACCCTCTTTCCAATTTTCATATCTTCATCGTTCTGTCATCCATTCCCTCTCTAGCGATCGTCCAATAATAGCACGCATTATGCGCACTAGGTCTTAATCAACACTATCTAATTAGCACCTCAAAGCCACCTGGGAAATTGCAAAAAATGCATAGCTGATGGGTTTTCATCTAGCCACTACCTGCTGACTTTGTATGTAAATTGGAGTTCAGAAACAGAAGTGGCTCAGTGTGCGCCTCTCTCTTGCAGTGCTATACGTATTATATAACATTTTTGGCAGTATAATAGGAGCGGTAACCTCTTGGTACCTCACGATACAATACGATTTGCAATACAAAGCTCACGATAACGATTATTTGACGATGTAGCGATACAAAGACTTTCGATACATTAGTCAGGAAATCATTCTACGATATTCGACAAAAAACTGATAAACAGAAAAATTAGCTTCTGCTGTGAATTGGAATGAATTTATTACTAGTAGACATCCAATCAATTTGAACTAGGAGGAATTCATTCGCTGCCATCCCTCCCACTTCAAACTGATTGAACGTCTGTGGCCGTCAGTGGCAGCCAATGCCAGGCAATGAGTAATTTTGGGCCATTTAAGGTCATTTACCTGTTGATTTTCAGTTACTTCCTGTTGATTTGAGTCACTTGCTGTTTGTTTTGCGTCACAGAACAGGAAGTGACCTGGGAATCACCCAAATTATTAGGCAGTGACTCAAACTCAACAAGAAATGACCAGTAAATGCCCTAAAATGAAAAGCAAGTGACCTGTAAATGCCCCGAAAATGACTGCGAACGCTCTGGTTTTGAATGAACGAACGTTCCTAGTCTAAATGGATTGGGTGTCGAGCACCGTCAATGGCAGGTTTTTTTTTTTTTTTTTTTTTTTTTAATTGACACCATTTTAAAACAATATCTCGATTCTTGCCAGGAGCATATCGATAACATTTTGGGATGCAAAGTATCACGACATTTCACCATTTCGATATTTTGTCACACCCCTACAGCATAACACAACAATTAATGGATTTATCTTGAGGAAATGCATAATTTCCTTGTACCGCACTCCAAGGGTTAAAAGTACTCCGTCGTAATGACTGAAATTTCATCAGCAGGGGGCGCAATGACTGAAATTCCATCAGCAGGGGGCGCTAGTTGTCAATCCAATTCCAACCAAATAGTCAAAAATACATCCGCAAGATTGACAAATATCGGAACAAGGAAATAGAGGGTTGGGTTGCTACTATTCTCTACAGAAAATAGTATTGTCCTTTGATTAAATTTACAAGCATTAGTGATAGTCACAATATAATCCTGCCTCGCGATAATTTTTGTATAAGAGAAGGTTTGTTATACTCAACACAAATACAGGTAGTCCCCAGGTTACGAGCGCGTTACGTTCTGAAGGAATCTGACCTTGTAGCCAGACTGCCGAACCACCGGACCCGCGCTGGCGCAGCTCCAATGACCCAGGCTGGCGATACTCCGACAATCCGGCAAAAAACTCCACGCGTTCACCTTAGTCTTAACCCCTTGTACTGACGCCACGGCTTCGGAACACAATGACAATTTATTCAGGTCGACAGGGATCAAACGGCAAGGCAAAACAGCGACATGCCCAGGTGAGGAGGAGACTCAGGGTCACCATATCACAAGTAAACCAAAGGTTCCCGGGAACAAATGACAATAATTAGTTTAGCATTCAGTC
Organism: Corythoichthys intestinalis; assembly: GCF_030265065.1. Classification (NCBI taxonomy): domain Eukaryota; kingdom Metazoa; phylum Chordata; class Actinopteri; order Syngnathiformes; family Syngnathidae; genus Corythoichthys; species Corythoichthys intestinalis. The sequence goes on along the minus strand of NC_080395.1, from coordinate 71,888,339 downwards.
TTTTTGAAGGCTCTCGCGAGGCGGGCTGTGGGCAGGAAGAGGGTTGTGTTTGGGTCTTCTCCTGTTGCATATCTGGGCGGTCAAGTTCGGATGTCACCATTTCTGGGTCATGGTTAATGAGGCAACTGAGGTGGGAGGTGGGGCGCGCCTCACCAAGTTGTTTTTGTTATCGGGTGTTGTGGTAGTACAGGACATGCCGCCATTTGTTCTGGACTGTCCTGAAGAGCTGATTGCGAGATTTGGTGTTGCAGACGTGGGCTTGTAGATGTCTTGCCTGGCAGTCAGTGTCAATCTTTCTCACTCAGCTGCATGACGCACGCTTTGGGCTTCTGCGGTCAGAAATTGTCCTTATCTGTTCGTTGTTTTGGCGCTGCAAGTTCTAATCATTCCAAGTGCAACTGTTCATCATATCAAATATATTCTGCTTGTTTTCCTTAAACTATGATATAAATGCTATTTATTTTTGTATATTGGGTACGTTAGATTAATACAAACAAACAGTAAATACGAGAAAATATACTATTCCCTGATTGATTATATTAAGTGTGTTAGAGTAATACAAACAATCGAACGGTAAATACGGGAAAAGATACTATTCCCTTCAGTTCCTATGCTGGCAAAGTAATCCGAATGTCCACGCAAATTGGAACTCTTTAAGTAGGGGTGAAAGTGGCTAGATTTTCTTGCTGCAACTCCCTTACATAAAGGTCGGCACAGAGCCCTTTTTTCTCTGGGGGGGTTAAACCTCATAAAATCATCGAAATGCAAACACTGGTTTTGGCACAGTTATAAAACAACACATAATAAAACACAACAGGTTTCACATGCCTCACACTTCTGAGATCAAGGGTTCAATCCTGGCCTTCATGTGTGGAGTTTGCATGTTTTCCCGTGCCTGCGTGGGTTTTATCAAGGTACTCCGGTTTCCCCCCACATCCCAAAAACAAGCATGGTAGGCTCATTGAACACTCGAAATTGTCCCTAGGTATGAATGTGTGCGCGAATGGTTTTTAGTCTCCTTGTGCCCTGCGATTGGCAGGCAACCGATTCAAGGTGTACCCCGCCTACTGCCCATCGTTAGCTGGGACTGGCTCCAGCGCCCGGTGACCCTCGTGAGGATAAGCGGCTCGGAAAATGAATAAATGAATGAAAGGTTTCACATGGATTAGGCCAGTGTTTTTCAACCGGTGTGCCGAGGTTGTCAGGTGTGCCGCGAGAAATTATCCAGTAGCGTATTTTTGTTTTATTTTTTAACATCGTCGGGCAGAGTTGCAGTAGAAAGGATGGAGTACATAGAAGATTGCGGCCGTGGACAGATGAGCGAGATATTGCTCGTGACGCGTTCAAGAACTGCTCGCATTTCTAGCCATCAGCCACCTTCCTGTCCACGACAATGTAGACCCCAGCATGTCTACTGTACATCATTTGATTAGACTCCTCAAGTGTCAATACACGCGAAAGTGTCCTTTCCATTTTATCCATATGTGACGACCGTCAATCTTCCTTCTGTGTTTTATTCCAACACACTGTCGAGGACAGCAAGGTGGCTGATGGCTGGAAATCCGAGCAACTATCAAACAGCGCCATGGTGCCAAGCAAGCTTAAACGTCATCTCCAAACGAAATACCCGTCCTTTCAGAACAACTCGATGGACGAGCCTTCGTGAAAACACATAGAAACAGGCACCTTTTTTTTTCCAGAAAAACTACAAAGGTCAATGACAAAGCCCTCAAAGCCAGTTACCATAGTATTGAAATTGTTGCCAAATCCAAAAAGTCCCACATGATAGCAGAGACATTAATACTACCTGCCTGCAAAGCAATTGTCACTGAGATGTTGGCCCTGATGCGGTTAAAGACATTGCTAGTCCTCATGTCTGATAATTCTGAGCGTTTCGAGCTTAACTGCAAAAAAAAAAAGATAACAGAGAGCAACTGAGAGCTGTTGAAGATTTCTGCCAGGATATTGGCTTTGTGTTCATCTAAACAGGCTCAAGTTTCACACTGAGTAAGTATACAGTACATATTGAGAAATTATTTTAGAATTAAATATACTGTACTGAAAGTAATTTTGGAAGATTTTTGGTTTGTGGTGTGCGGCGAAATCTTTTCCAATGTAAAAAGATGCCGTGACTCACAAAAGGTTGAAAAACACTGCATTAGGCTACTGCATAACATTGAAACAAGGTATTAATGAGATTCAAAATGTATTTTTTCTTCATTTACAAAATTCCATCTAAAACTCATCTAATTTTTATTTTCCCTCATTTCCTCAAATCTAAATGTAAAAAAAAAATGTATTCAAGAACATAGGATGTACATTAAAACTGAAGATAAGGTAAACACTGACTTCTTTTTTTTTTAACAATAAAGATATGAGTAACATACATTAACAAAAAAAAAAGTACAAATTACTTATATTATGCACAGTGAAATGGGATATATTTTGAAGATAAAGCAAACATTTCCTTTTTTTAATTTGTTTTTATTATAAGGACATTAATAAGTAGTCCTTCATTAATGAACAAATACATGAGTCCAAAGTGCAAATTTTCATGGAAGGTTTTCTGAACCTCCCAAAGAAAATAAAATGAAATTATAAAATAAACCTCATCTACTCTTTGCTTTCTGTTAAAGATCTGGTCATCATCCGTTGTTTTGGCCTTTTAATTCAACAACAAAAAAGAACAAAAACAAAAAACGGTGCATCTGAACCAATCAGAGCTAACTATCAGTATGTCAGCCAATTGAACGTGCTCAGCCAAGCGACTTGTCAGGTACAGATAGACGTTGGGAAGAATAACATTGATTAAATAAAGGAATAATGAATATTGGTGGAAACGGATTACGCTATACAAACACTGTACTCGGCTTGTTGTTTACACTTGTGTATGTAAATCTGATTTTAGTAGATTGTTTTTTTTTTGGAAATGTGTGTGTGGCAGCGTGGAAGGTTTTTTTTTTTAATCATGGAGTTTTTACAGTTGCCGTCGTGTTTAAAGCACCTTATGCCGGGACAGGATTTAAAATAAAAAGTTTCTATTTTCAACATCGTCATATGCTACTGTTTGGCCACAACTGGATTCATTCCTTCATGACTATTCATCCTTCACACAGCTGCTGGAAACAGAAATGTCGTTTAACCCATCTGCAAGCGACCGGTAGATCAGAATTTTGTGACACTCTGCGGTGGTCCTCATGGGAAATGCAGTTTTCCGTAAGGCAAAACACTACCGCTCTTGTCCACCTGCGTTGCTAAAATTGACCAAAACTAAAAGGTTACCTTGTGCTGTTTTAAAATGTGTACGACACGATAAATAAAGGCTTAAATAGCATTATTATGTGAATTAGAATCATATTTTGAGATGATTTGACGATACACAGCAACATGGCAAAGCGCAGATAACGAGAAATTAGTCTTTTAATCCGCCGTTTAGCCACGCCTACCATTATAGGGCTCTAGCGTCCCCAACAGGAGGATGACGTCGGCAGGGGTCATGGTTTCATCTGATTTAGAATTCAACCCATTGAGGGGCAATTATTCAGAACGATGCGAAAATGAGACGAAGAGAGCCGCAAAATGTCATTTTTTCAGTCTCTCTGCTCCAATATTTTTACAGGATATTCTTATTGAAGTATTTTTCCCCAATTGCTAATAAATGGAATGGTCATGACAAATAACAGTGTTGTGCTAAATGAAATATGAAATACAAAATATGCATTTATTCACCACGATAAATTTCATTTTAAAAATTGCTCCATAATGGTCAAAACTGTCGACCTCACCTTTACTGTCGCACCTCCCGAACAATATTTTATGTCACTGTAGTTATTCAGGCTTTTGTCATTTCCCTGCCTCAGCTTCGGAGAATGTAAACAAACCAGGAGGCGTGACAGCTAGCCGACATGCAAACCCCAACCGAGTGACGTCTTAAAGTCTTATTTTCGGTTTTTGAAGCAAAAAATCACACAAAACTTGCCTGGATTAATTCACAAGGTGGCGGGGTTGTCGATTGTCTTTGCCGATTGGCAACCCGCCCGGTGGCGAGCAAGTTAAAGCTTGGTCCCTTGCTTCGGACAGGAGAGCTTGCCGGGGAAGCAGCTGGAGAGTACCGCCGGAGAAACCGGCCGTCGGAGGAGGAGCGCGTAGCTGCCACATGGTCACCATGAATATGCCGTAAAATAATGCTTTACCACATGGCGAAGACGTAAACAGAGAGCAGCATGCAGTTGTTGTGCAGCTAACATGGCAGGATGTGTCGGAATAGAACTTTTCTACATTTCCGTCCATGATCAAATGTAAGTAAATAGTCCTTTATTTAAAGAATGTTTGTAGTGTTGACTTTGTAATCGCTGTATTCGCGGCCATTTTAGCACAAAGTTTCAATTTCTGATCGGGTTGAAAATTTGACAGAACACCGGGCACACGAGTAGGTCAATAAGCCGAGTATAGCGCTCTCCCGGCGGAGGGGGCGTGCGACAAGCCGCCGGTCGTGTGGCATTTCCGGTCGACAATCAGCCACAAAATGCAAGTTACCTCCGTATTAAAACGTGTGCCACAATCCCAGTTTTTGACATAATACAAAATATGATGTTTACTCACTTCCTTGTAAGTCCAATGCTTCCACAGTAGAAGGGCTTGTTTTGACCAATATCCCTAGTGAACGGGAACTTTTTGAAACCCAAAAAGGCTCACATGCCTCTCCCTGGTGCAGCAACAATTTTCTGCAGCCGTTTGGCTGGTGTTATGTGAAAAATAAATGAGTGAATTCAAAAAATCGACTGAATCCGCAGTCCATCTGCATGTTATAAAGCAATGCTGTATTGTAAGATGCTGACCAGGGGGACGTCACATTCGCATGCGTCCTAAACCCGGGACTGAAACCGGAAGTCACTCATTTTCATGGCGCGGGATTTAAAAATTGAATATATAAAACGATCGCTTCCAGACATATCCAAGCGGTCCATTTCATTCAGGAGCATAAAAAAACGTGTGAAATATGAAATAAACATGTTTTTGGTGTCATATGCACTTTAAGTTGTGTTAGTGTCCCTTTTAGAAAATTCCCAATTTACTAATGACACCACTCTTCTGGGAATTTCAACTGTGAAGTAATTTTATTTTTCTTTTGTAAAATAAAAAATAAAAATCATATTTTGTCGTTGAATGAAGAATGTCCATTCTGTTAAAGCTATATATCATAGAAATTAATTGGATTGAATCATTTCAAAAGGTTTATTTGTAAAATGATAAATTTCTCATCAAGTACCCAAAGTCATGTTAGCTATTGTGTTGGGGTGCAGCTATCGATTGTTTTAGCAATCGATTAATCTATCAATTAGTTAGTTAGAATAATCGGGTAATCAGATTAGGAACAATTAATGCGTTGCAGAATACATTTTAGGAGATGTAAAACAAAGGCTTGGGAAGATTGAACTGTCAAAAGAGCATTAAATGTGATTGCAAAATAAAATTTCCGAGTGTTTCTTCAAACTATGCAGAATTTCTCATTTAAAAATGAATTCAAATACTTCATCTTAGCCTCAAACAGTATAAAAATAAATAAATAAATGAGGGTTTAAGTACAGCAAAGGAACAATTGGCTAACTTGCATTGCAAAAGTCCCTTAGCTTGAATGTTATAAAATGCTTAAAAAAAATAGTTTTTTATTTTATTTTAAATGCTCGTAACAAATCCTTCAAACACATGTTCAAATCAAGTTGAATTCAGTTTATTCACACACACATTCATATTCACCAAGTGTACATCATCTGATAATGCTGAGCTTGGATTACTTGTGAGTCAGGTCTCCTTTTTCCCACAAAAATTGCTAAATATACCTATAAACTAAATTACAAATGCATTAAAAAATATTAGCTCCAACAAAAACTGGCCTTATGTTGGTCTTAACAGGGAGCAGCTGGATTCAGCCATGTTAAATGGGCTATGTCATATTCACTGTTGCCACTAGAGGGCAGTGTATCTACCCAAATCAATAAAAATAAATGCCAACACTTTTAAAACAAACCATTACAACACCACTCTAATTAAACGAACCTACGAAGCAGCAAAATTTGATTCGGAGCTTTTTTCTAATCCAATTACTCGAGTCGATCAATTAATCGTTGCAGCGCTAGATGCATGTGGCTTATTAGGTGCATTCAACTTGGAGGAATTTGGACTTTGTCTGCTTTTGTGTCTTGCCAATAGATTTATTTCACGTTTTCTAGGAATAGCTTTGTTTTTTTTGGGGGGGGGGGCACTTCGGATCATCTGTTGTTGTCCATTGCTAATTACGTATTTGGGTAACACTGTTGTCAAATCATGGAATACAATCATTAAATGAAAAAGTTAATTGGAATTATTTTGTACATTTGTGCGCAAAACAAGTATGACCCATCAATTCAATCATCAAGTGTCACAGTATATTTCATAGAATAATTCGCCTTTTTAATTGAGTTTTCTTTCCGAAAGTACACCTTTGCCATTCCAGATGCAGTTCATGACTTTCCAACATGTGCAAGCAGTCACATGTACGCTAGGTTTTGAATTGGGTTAGCTCTCCAAAGGCCCATGATGGTTTGACAAGAGAGCGGTCTACAGGACAAGGTGACCCATTTACTTGGGGGGGAAAAAAATCTCTTCCCCTCTCACAATTGTTTGCTCCATCTCTTCATTTCCTCGTCAGTCTCAAATAGTTGTCACCTACCTGCCCATTTGAGTCTATGTGACTCGTAAAATCTTGTTGTCACTGTATTAAGATAGTTTAAAATAAATAAATGAATAAAATATTATAAAAATATTAAAAAATGAATTTCATTTTTAAATGGCTATTTCAAATGATAAACAAGCCGTTTTTCTAATTGTGTCATATGTGTCCTCAGTATAAATTAAGCTGTATTTTCACTAAAGCTGGACAACTGCTCATTCAATTTATTGTTTTGTGTATTCTAAAATGACATCCATTATAAATTCAAAGGCACAGGCTTCTAAATATTTTTTGTTTGTTTGTTTTTTGTTTTCAATTTAATTCCCCTCAGGTAAAAGGTTGTCAGGGAATTTCGCTATGTCAGCAGTGTGTTTCAATCA